>NC_052501.1:76247786-76564785 GCF_016617805.1 Bactrocera tryoni
GTGCTTTGCTTGTGACAGAGGTCCCTCCGTAGTTTTGATATACGTCGATGGTGTTTGGTGAATTTGCATGTCTGGGTTTGCTACGTCAGGGAATCTGGTGCACTCAACAGCAATGATCACCTGTGTTTGATTGAAGACAACAAAAGGGCAGTTCCTTGAAGATGTTTCTGGGTCTATTATGCGCTGATGTTTCAGATCAACGATGAGGCCGGAACGTTGAGGAAATCGTTCGATGATAGGTCGAACATCAGCACAAAGACAGCCAGGCGACTCTAATTGAAAGACCAAAATCGGGGGTTTTCAGAGCGCATCCGCATGTGTAGATACGTGCCGTTGGCGGCGAGATGGTAATTGAGTGGTTTCGAAAACGAGTTGATTGATTGTATGGGAACAGACGTTCGGAGCCTGTGTCGATTAAAATTGAATGTTTGTGGATGGTCTTACGAAGGCGGTATGATACGTAGGGAGTCGACCGCCGCTACTAACGATCTTGCTGAAGTTTCGTATTTGCACCTGGTTGCATTTTGGTGCTGCTAAACTTGCGTGGTACCAGCAGTTCTCCGATGAAGTTGGCTGTAGCACGCGTGATCTGCCATGATCTAGGCCGCTAACGCCTTGCTCCATGATGCGCTACGATGGCTGGAAAGTTCATGGTGTTCTGCTGGCTGCTACTTTTGCGTTCCAGGTCTGAAACAGCTGCTATGCTGGCCGGTTTAATCACCGTGAAGTTTTGTCGGCTGCACTTGAGTTTATTGAGATCAGCCTGTTCCAGTATGACGAGGTACGCGCGCATTTGGGGGAGTGAAGGTGTGATAGCCATCGCGCCTTGAGAACTTCCTCATCAATGTCCGCTGGACGAGGCTGAGATGATGCAGGTGTTGAGATGGAGTTTTGTCACCTAGGCTTTCTCCGTCCAATAATTGTATAAGATTGCTTTTAGATTTTGAGAGAAGCGTGCAACAAGTGCCTCTTTAAGTTTTCCGTATGGATTGGTAATAGGTAGTGCAAAATTATATTCCTTCGACTGTGGAGGCTGATCTTAGTGTCAATTAAAGGCACGGCTACGTGGAATTTGTCGACTTCGTTAGAATGCCCGCATTCTGAATTGGTAGACTCGAGTTGCGCAAAACCATAACGCAGGTTTTTCGCCGTAAAATGGTGGAGTTGATGAGATTTCCCCAGAATCTGAATGTTTGATTGCGATTTAGTGCTGATTGAGTCGTCCAGAGACATTTTGCGCTGAAATGTGGTGCTGAAAGTGCGATTGCAGTGGGTTACTCTAGGGCTATGGCTGTTGCAATGTTCTTAACGCGCGGGCCACCAGTGAAGCGATTACTAATTGCAAAACTTGGGCAATAACTCTTCTTACTGAATGGTTAATTTAAAAACTTTATTTATTCTGCTTCAACTTGCTATAAAGGAATTAAGAAACTGCACGAGTCGTGCCAGCACGTGTGCTTAGCAAGCGCAAAAGATAGAAGAAAGATATTTTCATGTATTACAGATAAAGCGGGCGCCATACATGATGGATACAGTGGAAACGTCAGTAATGAAGGAAATTCGTCAGGGCTGCATTTTGGTAATGTGGTTGCCACCACATATATACCAAAGTGATCAGGGCGACGAGTAGAGTCGAAATCCGGATGTCTGTCTGTCCGTCCGTCTGTCCGTCCGTCCGTGCAAGCTGTAACTTGAGTAAAAATTGACATATCATGATGAAACTTGGTACACGTATTCCTTGGCTCCATAAGAAGGTTAAGTTCGAAGATGGGCAAAATCGGCCCACTGCCATGCCCACAAAATGGCGGAAACCGATAACCTATAAAGTGTCATAACTAAGCCATAAATAAAGATATTAAAGTGAAATTTGGCACGAAGGATCGCATTAGGGAGGGACATATTTGGAAGTAATTTTTTTGGAAAAGTGGGCGTGGCCCCGCCCCCTACTAAGTTTTTTGTACATATCTCGGAAACTATTATAGCTATGTCAACCAAACTCTACAGAGTCGTTTTCTTCAGGTATTTCCATATATAAGTTCAAAAATGGAAGAAATCGGATAATAACCACGCCCACCTCCCATACAAAGGTTATGTTCAAAATCACTAAAAGTGCGTTAACCGACTAACAAAAAACGTCAGAAACACTAAATTTTACGGAAGAAGTGGCAGAAGGAAGCTGCACCCAGTCTTTTTTTAAAAATTGAAAATGGGCGTGGCGCCGCCCACTTATGGACCAAGAACCATATCTCAGGAGCTACTATACCGATTTCAATGAAATTCGGTATATAATGTTTTCTTAACACCCTGATGACATGTACGAAATATGGCTGAAATCGGTTCACAACCACGCCTTCTTCCAATATAAAGCTATTTTGAATTCCATGTGATACCTTCTTTGTATAATACGAGTATAAACATTAGGAACCAATGATGATAGCGGAATAAAACTTTACACAATTACGGTATTTGAAAAATATGTAAATGACGTATTATGAAATCTCGATTATCACTTTACCATGCGAGAGTATAAAATGTTCGGTGACACCCGAACTTAGCCCTTCCTTACTTGTTATTATATAAAATTGTATCCAAAAAGATCCGTTAGTTTAACTATGTCCATTGCAATTCTATAAGTAACAGTCTCAAAATTACGAAAGCGTGGCAGCACCATGCATTCACTTCCATTTATAAAACTAAAAATTATCTTGTTTAAATCTGAAATATCTAATTAGGAACTCAGCTTTTTTCATTTACTGCCAGTTTCTTGCACTTTTATACAGTCAGAAGTTACTTATACGCCTCACCTGACTTTTCTTACGGAGTTTGTTTAACAAAAGCCATGTATTTCTTTTAATATACGAGGGTTGGCAAATAAATTTTACAGTTTATGCAGTTATGAAAAAACTCATCAAAGAGTCTATATACCCTCCACAAGTGCGTTTATTATAATGGTCAATTGTCAAAAAAGTCTTGCGGTATTTTTATTGAATTTTTTTTTTTATTGAAATTGAAATGAATTTTAGATGACTCATGCCCAGCTCTTGACCGATGCTACGGCTGCTACTATGCCGGTCTCTTTCGACCAATTCAGCGATTTTATCGCAATTTTCGACGACAGGCCTTCCGGAGCGTGGCGCATCTTCGACCACCTCTACACCAGAACGAAAACGTTGAAACCATCTTTGTGCGGTGGAAATGGAAACTGTATCGGGTCTATAAGCTGCACAAATTTTATTGGCGGCTTCAAATGTATTTTTGCCTTTATCGTAGTAGTACTGTAAAATATGCCGTATTTTCTCTTTATTTTGCTCCATGTTTACGAGGCTATAACTCATAAACGACTTAAAAGAAATGACAATCAATCAAACACGTGTTAGCGCGTGAAATGAGCTTTCCAAAAAGGTATAGCATGACGATGCGACGAATAAAACTAGAACTATGAGCTTTCAGCGCCAACTTGCGAAAATACCGCAAGACTTTTTTGACAACCTATTATGATAGAATGTTATAAAATATCTTTATCTTAATTTTGTACGATTAGTTTATATGGCAGCTATCTGTTTTAGCAATTTGATCTCAATAATATTACTTGAAGATTACACCCTTACTATCAGAATTAATATACGCCCAATTTTGTAAAAATATCTTGCTAAATAAAAACTTTTCCCATGCAATAACTTGATTTTAATCGCCCAATTTGTATCACAGCTATATGCTATAGTACTCCGATATGAAAAAACCTCTTAGAATATTGCATTAATGCCTTACGTAACATTCAATTTTAATTTTCATGATGATATCTTATCAAATAAAAAAGTTTTCCATACAATAACTTGATTTTTAACAGCCAGTTTGTATGATAGATATATGCTAAATTGACTCGATCTAGACAAATTTTACGGAGATTACATTCTTGACTTAGAAAATAAGCTGTGTCAAATTTCATGAAGATATCTTGTCAACTAAAAAAGTTTTTCATACAAGAACTTAATTTTGGTCGCCTAATCTTGTATGGCAGCTATATGCTATAGTTGTTTGATATCTGCTTTTTCGACAAATAAGCTGCGCTTTGAGAAGAAAATAACGTGTAAAAAATTTCATAGCGATATCTCAAAAACTGAGCATCTAGTACACGACGGAGGAATAAACGATATAGCTACATTATGCGGCTCATTTTTTTGATTTTATGTATATATGTATATATACTTTGGAAGGTCTCTGAAATTTCCGTCTATCTACTAGAAAATGATTGACCAACTTTATATACCTTATTCAGGGTATAATTATGTAATAGCCAAGCATAAAAAATTTTATATGAAGTAAATATTTTTCATTTTCTGATCTAATGATGATGTGGGGATCAGGACAGTGGCCCGAAGTGGCAATTTTTCATAGCTTTGAAGTTGCAATTGCTTACAGCTAAATACTATAAAGCAATGTTATAAGGCCATAGATTTTTTCATACAAAATTATATTTAATAATGCCTTCAGCACATAAAATTTCCAACCCACCCTTGTAAACTACATACACATATTTTCCACATTTAGCCACTTTATTGACTACACTTTTATTTATTATATTTTTTATGTGTCAAAAGGTACTCTTATATCATATGTTACATGTCCTTGCCACACCCGCGCTAATATTACACATGCGCGTATATTTTCACATGCCACAAATATGTGCCGAAACATCACTTTTTCTTCGATGCCACATGTTTTTTCGTAGCCAAACAAGATACGGACTGTATTTCTCGTTCGATTTTACGTCACTTCCCCCGCTTCTCTGCGGAGCTACGCACAGCCTTTTTGGGCGCTCCTTTTTGCTGGAAAAGCTGATTTAATTATAAGCGCAAATTTACGCTTAAAAGCTTGGTCGATTTTTGATGTTTGCTGTCGCAGCGCCCCGGCGAAGGTGGGGGGTTCGCAAGTGCGCGTAAATTGATGCACTTTCGTTGAGTTAAAATAGAAAGTGATGTGGCAATTTTTTATTCGTTTATTTCGCTTAAATTGTTTTTCCTTGAGTCGCTCACTTGAGTTGATTTCTTCGTGCAATTACACGAAGGTATGGCCTTTTGCGAACTTCCATTTGAATGTGTTGTAAAAGTAACTAAATGAAGGCAAATTCAGTTTTGAGACGAATTTTAGTGCCAAATGGAGTGAAGACATTTTCGGCGCTAAAGTAGTAGAAGCAGAATTTAATTATGACTTATAGAGAATTCTGAAAATTTCTATACGAATATGGAATCATAAAGCATGAAATTTTAGTTGAGCTTGGCTAACAACCGACCATTTTAGTGTATTTATGCGAAGTAGGGTCTTTAAGCATATCTTTCAACTCAAAAATAATGAAATTTTGTATGAAATATATTTTATGCATTCTTCTTAGAATTTCCGTATGCTTATTTGGTTTCACTACCCTCTAGTTGACGCTTCTCTGGAGGTTCCAGTATACAAAGAGAATAGTAGCTATATTTCCACTCTGAAAATATTCGAGCTAGATCGGCGATGCATTTTACAAGGTATTCGCCTCAGGAAAAATTAGTTTCTAGCTCTGTCGAAATTATACTTTACAGCACCTATTGAGTTCTCAGTGTTTTCATAGGTTTGGTTGTGGGCTAACTATAAATTTTTGAAATTTTGCTAGTTCCTCAAGTAGTATTCTTTGTTTTACAAGCTTATGATATCTAGAAGAAAAAGAGAGGAATAATTTCGGAATAATCATTTTCGCATACTATTTTCGGATAGAAGCACATGCATGTATGCTTCAAGAAAACATTTGAAGTCCACTCTTTCAAAACCTATTTTTTATTCTGATGTGTCCATGGGTGACGAACATTCTATAAAACGTAGTCTAGGGACGACCAGAAAACCGTTACTTTACATGTGAGATGAACCCAGAATTGGCTCAAACTACTTTTATCTGGTTTTTGCTACTAGCGATTCGTTAAATATTAAACAAAAGTGTGGATTAGTAATTTCGTGGAAGATAATTTGCTCACATTTTTATTATTATGAAAATTAAAAAAAAAATTATTGACATATTTTTATTTTTGTACTTAATAATTAACTTAACAGTAAAATTAAGAAACATGACTTAGCAAAAATTAAAAAAAAAATGTATTAAATTAAATTGCCAAATTTTAGTTTTAATTAAAAACTGATTGATTAACTTTTGATTAATTTCTAAATAGTATGATTAATTGTTTTAATTAAATTTTAATTTTTTCAATAGTTAACAAAACAAAAAATTATAAAACGTTACGAAAAAATTTAAGATATTAAAAAAAAAATAATAAACGTGTGCTCTTCCGATCTAATTCAAATAATAATTTAAACTTAAAACTATATTACTTTTGTTAATTTTTTAGTTTAATTAAAACTAATTTATTAATTTCAGTTATGTTTTAATTATATTTTAACTTTTTCAATAATTAAGGTAATTATTATTAATTATGAAACATGACAACATGACCTAGAAAAAATTAAAGAAATTAAAAGAAAAAAATGAATTTAATAAATGTAAATAAAATAATTTATATTTTAATTTAAAAAGTGAAATTATATTTTTTTATTTAATTCAAGCGAATTGCTTAATTTTTAGTTAATAAATATGTATATAACTGCAAAATTTTTGAAATTAAATTATAATTTTTTTTCAACAATTAACGTAACCAAAAAGTTTTACAACTTGACATTTAAAAAACATATTATAACTTTAAATTAATTAAATTATTATTTTTTCTTATTTTAATTATTACCCAATTAATGCGTTTTTTATTTTTATTAATATTTAAATACTAAATTGTTAAAATTAAATATAATTAACGTTACATAGGAAAAGGCAAAATGTAACTTGAAAATATAAATAAACTAATTAAATATAATTAAATAAAATTAAATGTTAAATTTTAGCTTTAATTAGATTATAATTATTTTCGACTTAATTATTTAAAAAAAAATTTTTTTATTAATAATAAAAATAAAATTAATAATATTAATATTGCAATTTTTTAAATTAAAGTTTTTGTAATTAATTTTTTTGGGAACTTTTTTGTTAATTTAGCATTTAAGTTGATATTTAATTACTAAATCGTTTAAATTAAATTAGTTTTTTTTTTTCTAAAATGACTTTAAGGAAAACTAAAAAATAACTTAAAAATACACAGATTAAATAAAAATAGAATTTCTAATTTTAAATTAAATTGAAATTATATTTAAGTTTTTTTCAATTTAATTAAATATTAATTGATTAACTTCAATTAAATTTTAATTTCGTATGAAGTAGTTATTTTTAATATATAATTTTTTATTAACAATTAATTAATTTTAATTTTTTGATATTGCAATTTTCTTGAATTTAAAGTTTTTGTAAATTATTTTTTTTGTAACTTTTATGAATCCTTTGGAGCAAAATTTTCTTAAAAATATTAATTAATTCACTTACATAATGTTTTTCGCGCTTTCACATCACTAAATTAATGCCAACTATTCATATTACGTTCAAATTAACTACGATAATTAATTTACAACATTTTACAACAACAAAATAGTACATAATTTGTATACGCTTTAGTTTGCCACTATCAATTAACTTGCAATATATCCGCTTTTACAAAGCGAATGCGCAAATTTGCTATGAAACGCACTCAACTGAGCCGCTAAACAAATTCAGCGCAATTGTGCAATGAAACAACAAATAGCAGTGACAACAAAAACAATGCGTAATTTAAGAGTTTTCGCTGGGAATTTGCGCAAATTACCACTTTTATGCGGATTCATTATCTAATTTTGGCTTTGCAGCAGTTAAAAATGCTAATGCTAACGGTAATGCGAGTGGTTACAAATACATGCGCGCATCGAAATACGCTTGTACACATACATATACGAGCTAATAGTAATTATTATACATGTTTAGTTTAATTTGCGCATTTGTTGTTTGTTGTTATTGTTGTCTGTTGTTATTGTTGTTTGTGTGCATTACATGGCCTTTACGCTGTTGTTTTCATTATCTATGCGCGAGTATGTGCGTGCGCTTGTCTATTTGTGTCGCCTTGCATCATTTATGCGCCAACAGACTTACAATTTCGTCCATGGGCCAGTGTAACCGAGCGCACAGCGTCCAGTTTGACTGGTTATTAAATGAAATTAGCAATGATTTGGAAAGGCAGCAGTTAAATTGATTTTTTGTATTTGCAACAAATTCTGTATACACATTTAAATATATGTACATATGTAAGTATATTAGGGTGTGTATTGTTTCTTCAAGTTGATTTTTTTTCGAATGTCTCCGAAAAATGCGGTTTTCAGTTTAAAAAATATTCAATAGAGACATGCTTTTCATATTCAATTTATTTCATATGCGATTTTTTGATCTTTTGCAATAAACTTTTTATCTCCAAAGGTATAACTTTACACCCCTAAAGAGTTGATATTTTAATAGAAAATTTTCCGCTCTACAAAAAAGGTCTAAGTTATTTTTTTCATAAAACTATTGCTTTAAAAGTTATGCGCAGTTGAAGTTATGCTTCAAATGTACTGCGCACCTAGTACACCATGACGTATGAGTAACATATAAGACATGAATCACTTGTACGAGTATGAATGGTCAGTACATTTCATGCATAACTTCAACTGCGTTTAACTTTTATAATAATGGTTTTAGGAAAAATATGTATAGAAAATTTTTTGTAAAAAAGAATACGAAAAATTTTGTATTAGAGTATGAGTTTTTCAAGGCTGTAGGTTCGCTTGTTCAAGATTTTGTAACAGAGCGAAATATTCTTTGTTTAATACAGTGGAAAAGAAATATGATTTAGACATAGAATAAATGGAAAATATGAAGAAATATTAAATATTGTTGGACAGAAGCTTGAATACACTTTATAAATAAAGAAGTCTCCTTACAAGAATTTGATTTTGATCGTTCAGTTTGTATGACAGCTATATGATATAGTGCTCCGATCTGGAAAATTTTCTCAGATATAATAGCGCTGCCTTAAACAGTAATTCTTGTAAAATTTAGTAAAGATATCTTAATCAAATAAAAAAGTTTTTCATACAAAAACTTGATTTTGATCATTCAGTTTGTATGGCAGCTATATGATTTAGTGACCCGATCCGAAAAGTATCTACATATATTTTATCGTTCTTTAAACTAATATTCCGTGCCTAATTTTTTAAAGATATCTCATCAAATAAACAAGTTTTTCATACAAGAATTTGTTTTTTACAGCTCAAATTGTATGACAGCTATATGAAATAATGATCCGATCTAGAAAATTTCTTCAGATATTTTATCGCTGCTTTCGGGAATTATCCGTGTTTAATTTCGTGAAGATATCTCATCAAATAAAGAAGTTTTTCGTACAAGAAGTTGATTTTAGTCGATCAGTTTGTATGACAGCTATACGCTATAGTTATCTGATCTAGAAAATTTCTTCACCTATTGTAGTGTTCTTTAAAACAATAATTTATACAAAATTTCGTAAAGATATCTCTTCAAATGAAAAAGAATCCCACCAGAACTTCATTTTAGTCTTTTAGTTTATATGACAGCTATATGATATAGTGATCCGATCTGAAAAGTTTCTACATATATTTTAGCGTTCTTTAATATAATAGTCCAGGCATATTTTTAGGAAGATATCTCATCAAATAAAGAAGTTTTTCATACAAGAACTTGATTTTGGTCATTCAGTTTTTATGGTAGCTATATGCTATAAAGGTCCGATCTAGAACATTTCTTCAGATATTTTGCGCTGGCTTGAAAAATAATCAATACCTATTTCTAAGCAGATATCTCATCAAATAAAGAAGTTTTTATACCAGAAATTGATTTTTAAACTTCAATAATAAGGACAAAATTAACTTGACTCGTTTTGTATCTGGTAAATATTTTTTTGGATCTTCAATGTTTCCTCCTTGGTGTTAGATACTTCATGTCATATTTCGTATACTCTGTTTAGGTGCTTAGGTAAAGTGCTTAGGTGGCGCCTTCCAAAAAAATCAACTTGGTGACACCCTAATATATAAACTAGTAAATATATATTTCCATGCGTGTGCACTGTATATTTTTCAAAAGCGGCTTTTCGCTCAAAATGTTGCACTTTATTAAATTCAAACTAATGCTTTGACCCAACATTTACCAATCGAAGAGTGAGGAGTGCAATGAGGAGTTCACTTAGTTGCCTTCCTCTCCCCTTTCACCGCACAACCAATTCAACTAATAATATCCGCTGGCGGGAAAGCATTTCATTAGAGCAATGCGAGTGCATTTGAGCAGCAGTGATGAGAGAGCGCTTACAACAACAACTAAATATATAGTAATATAAGCGAACTAACAGCGACCGATTGACTGACTGACTACCTAAGCGCTTAGTTGAAGGACGCACCGACTAGCTGAGTGATTAGCTCATTGACTGGCGCATCGACTGATTGACTACTCGACTAGCAGTTATGATCGCCTGACTCTCCTCTCCACGCCTATACACCCACACCCAAACGCACATGCAACTACATGTGTAACCTTAACACACACACACAAATGACTATGCATAAAGCAGGGCCACCGGAAATAACATCAGTATAAATCAGGAAATTGCAAAAACATCAGCACAGGAAAAATCAAAAGCAGCAAACGAAAATGCGAAAAATATCTAATAACAGCGATTGAGTAAGCGTTGTATGCTTGCGTTGGTCTGTGTGGCTGTGTGCTGTGCTGGCAATAACGCCACTTATTATTATTATGTGTGTGTGAGTGCGCATTTGTGCTGCATTCAATTCACCAAAAAAGCCAAAAATCATAAAAATCCGCAATAAATGGTGCATCATTCAAGCGTGTGCCGCGGCACAAAGCGCAGCTCTTCAATATTGAGTTTATTGAAAAATCATATCATATTTGCTTATTGCTTACGTGTGTGTATTTTGTGCTAATATCTAATTACATAAGTATGTGGACTGGAAGCGGAAGAGGATACGTTTTATTGCATTTAATAACAAGGGGCGATTGGAGTAGGGGGTACTTTATATTACTTTCGGGGAAGAAAAGTTCTCTATTAATTAGCTTTTCGGAGTTAAATACCTTGATTTGATTTGCTGTAGAAAATATTCTATACAAGGGGTTTTTTGGTTTAACGCTAGAAAACCATTCTCTAAAATAATTTTCGGGAATCCTGCTGACTTGACAAAAACTTATTGAGATATAAATATACAACAGCAGAGCTGACTATAGTGGTAATGGAAAAAAAGTAACACTTTCGGTTTCTATGTAACACCGAGATCTAATTTGAGAAGGTTCAACAGTTCTCCATTTAATACTTTTCTGATCTCCACTACGTTTGCTGACTTCGGTTCAATTAAAATTTCAAATATTATTAACTAGAAACCACTACTTACTGTCTTGGAATAGATGAACGTCGGTATATTCCAATCGGGAAACCATTCCGACTATTTGTTTCCAAGAATCTGCAGAAAATATTCTATCTAAGTAATCTCTGAAACCGATCCTGAAGACAGAAAACCATATATTGCTTTCGCAGAAGAAAGCTTTTCTACTTATTATTCCTCTTATTAGTCTTCTGAGTTTACAGACATCGATTCGGCTTAATGTAGAAAATTTTCTGTCGAAATAATTTCAGAAACCTGACTTGAAGACAGAAAATTATACATTACTTTCGGAGTAAGTAAGTTAGCCTATTGGTCTCCACTAGGTTTAAACACATCAATTCGTTTTTAAAATTGAATTAATTTAAACTTGAGCCAGCTGCCTTCTGTTTTGGAAGAGATGAGGTGTGAATCGATATCTGTTAATTTTTTAAGAAAATTTAAGCTCTCTGTTCCGATCATTTAATCAAAAAGTTGTCTAGAAAACATTCAGTCAAAATAAGTTCAGAAACCTCTCCTGGAGACCATATAATACATTCGGCGAAAAGAAGTTATCTACTTATTAGTTAGACCTCCGTTCGGTCTAAACCTGAATAATCCCTAGATTTAACCTACTCAATTTCGAAAACATTAGCTAGATTGGCATTAAAGAAACTTAAATAGGATATTAGGAAACTGTATTGACAAAGTTCTTGAGATAAACCGAACCGTCATCCGAAGCGAAGATCTCTTCCCGACATGGTGGCGGGGAATTGGAGGGATCTAGAGGGTAAAATTCCTAGGCTTCGCATTAAACTCAACCTTGCGGTGGAATAGCCGCGTGGAATTAACACTGTTCAAAGCCACTAAGGCACTATTGTCACTTATGGAGCGGTTGCTATGGCATCGAAGGCAACGCAGTCTTCGGTAGGCCTTCAACTATCGAAGCTGCAAAGACTCGTCTGCGTCTGCGCTTCACGGGCAGTGCACACTTGGCAAAAGGAAGGTAATGTTGTCACAACAATTTAAGGTCTTAGGGGACTAGCGCACTTCTACCAAGGGACGGCGCTATGAAGAAGGGTATACTTTACAAAGAAGTCTAGAGTTACTTTTAGCAGTAAAGCGGAGTGGTACAATGAAGGCTCGAAAACACCAGAAGTAATTGAAGCGGACATTGCGGGACCGCATACCAAACTAACCATACGAATGGAACGTTTACCGAGCATCCTTGAAGCAGAAGTATTTTTTATACGTCAGTGTACAGAAATCAATCTCCATCGCAACTATCACATTGAGCGTATCGCCCTACTCAGCGATATACAAGCGACACTAAAAGCGGTCCCGGGAAAAAAGGGGCAGCCGGCAATGAGCTAGCCGATGAACTAGCCTGTACTGCGGTCTGCCCATGCCACAAAGGAGTTGCTCCTCATGGAGATAAGAGTGGGGAGAGAACGGCGCAGCCAGCTGGTGGCAGAAATGCGCCACGCCAAGCTATTACTGGGAGGTTGCAGCCTTACAAGGTTTAAAGATGTGATCAATCTCCCCCAAGACAATTTTTGTCTCCTTGTTGTGTTCTATACAGGGCACTGCAGGCTCAGGAAGTATTTGGCTAAAATGGCCTCTTTCAAAAATTGCCTGTTTTGCGACATGGAACAGGAAACTCCAGAACACCTGATTCTAGTTTGCCCAGTAATTCGTAGAAGCAGGCTCAAGACACTAGGTTTCATCGCCTCATTCGCGGCCAGCAAGCTCCTGGAATTATTCACAGTGCTGGTCTTTTCAGACATATGTGATATAGGAGAGGATACAATAGACTGTAGGTCGCAGTGCAAACTCCAAATTATTTTCAATCTACCCATCTAGATATAACAATGTTTAAGTAGCCGGGAGGAGAAATATTTTTGGAGAAGAAGGTCGAAATTACAGCTAATAATACCTTGAGATAGTTTTTAATAATAATTTCTGTCAATTATTTGATAAACCGAATGAAAATTACAAGGCTTAAGGTCAATCAAATAGCTTCCTAGTTACTTAATAATTGAATGCTGAAAATTTATCAATATCTGACAGATCTTGGACAGCATTTTTTCATGAGTATAGTCTTTATTTTCATACCATTCTTATTTGCTCTCCCTCTTCAACTATTCGCGGTCTCTTCAAGCGGGGTTAATGCATTTATCATTGCTTGATTTACGATGCTTTGTGTCGCTGATATTTATTTGCAATTTTCCACCCATTTTAACGCAACAAATAAACCGAGAAACCGCACCGTAAAGCGAAGACGACGAAATAGAGAATAAATGCTAAGAATTACCGTTATTATTATTGCTATTATTGTAATTTCGTTTGCCACGCACAAATTGAATATTTCGACGACTAATACAAATCAATATGAACTTTAGCGATTTAATTCAATTTCGACCAGAAGCCGGTCACAAAATCGGGCGGGGTGGTTTAAGAGAGAGCGAGAGCAAATAAATATGTTTGTAGAAGCGGCTTAACAAGTCGATATGCCACAGTGAAAGCGATGCGCGCTGTCTTATCAGCAATTGTTGATCGCTAAGCGACGATAAATTAATAGCGAATGGCGAATCGAAGACGTTGCCGCGTTGTTGCTGATTGTGGAGAGATGGCCGGGTGGCTGACAGCGCCTGTGGCATGCAACAGTGGTTTTGCTGTGGTTCAGAAATCATTAGGGGTCACTACAAGTTTGTACATTGCCAACAAAGAAGAAGACTTTTAGCTTATTTTACATTGTTTCTAGGCTCTCCCACTCTCTTAGCTTTTTTGTACCGCTCTTTTGTTGTGCTCTTTGGTTAAGCGCGCAACCTATAATTTTCATTATGTTCCTATGATTATTACGCTAAATTATAAAAGAATTTATCACATATTAATTGGGCGTAAACCCGCATAGCCGCGCAATGTCAGCAGCCCGGACCGAGTGGTGGAGATGATGAGCACTAATAGCCGCAAGGCAAAGCAGCAGCTGCCAGTCAGCAGCACAAGTAGTAGCTGTGGCAGCCATTTCGAGTGGCACATAAAGCAAATTGACGATGTCACAGTCGCTTGCTTGTTGTTATTGCTGTTGCTGTTGCTTGTTGTCATTGCTAGTTGCCGAAGTTTGCTGGAGGCGCCTCGTGGCTTTCGTGCACCCACAACCCAGCAACTTTTGTGCGCTTCCATTTTGTGTGGGTGTGTTTGTTTGTACATATGTATGTATGTTGGTTTTTGTTTGTGTATCCGTGGCAGTTATGTTGCAGCTTTGCAGTTTGGCTCGTTCACATTGTTATTGTCAACAATAAAGTCGCTTTCACTCTGTGTGCTCGCGGTTCCTGCCGCGCCATTGTCTGTGCAATTGAATATTTTTCAATTTCTTTTTCTCATTTTTTTCTATTTTTGCTCTCCCATTTTTGCATTGTTATATTGCTTGGTCGCCCTCATCCTGCCCGCATCATCATTAAGTTGTACAAGCGCGTAAATCCGAAATGAAAATTTCACAAGCTCATTTCGCAAGACAAATATTATTTACTATATTGTTGTTGTTGTTGTACTTTTATCTAGTGGAAAAATTAACAAAATTGTCTTTTCTGCGGAAATGTCGCTGCTTATGAATATGTTTTTTTTTTGACATTTCTTCCCCCATTTGAATCCACACGACTCGTTGCTAGTCCACACTGAGCCAAACAAGTATAGAGCATACGGATACTATTTGGGGTCCTTGTCTTAGTTGCTGTATTTACGTCTGTTTTCATTATTAGTGGTACATATGTATTTGAACCCGGCGACCCAGTAGGGATTTTGAAGATTATACGGCAAGCTCTATGGTCTTGATACAAGCTGCTTCATTCATTAATATTTATATAATTTCTACTCAAAATATTATTCTCAGTTCATCCCAATGTTGGGTTGGGTTAAGTAAGGTAAATAATCGGCCTTAATAGGGATCTCACTTGATTGTAACGCCGGTCTGTTGTGGTACCTGGAAGTCCTATAAAAATTTATTATGAAGACCCTCATAAATCGACAAAGCGCTTTTAGCCGATCACAAATTTGTTGTTGTAACCGATGTCAGTTTGTCTGTATCTTCTGCTTTGTCGGAGATATGACTGCTGAGATGTTTTAGCCTCAGTCTTACAAAGTTTGAACAAGGAGCAGAAAGTGCCTGAATGTTTCCACCTCTTACTTTTTCATATAACATTGACAATTTGCGACCGACTGGCACAAATGTTGATTGGATAATGTGTTGTAAGAACTCTTGCAATTGCGACAAGATTAACTATGCCACATGCAAGCAGTTTGATCGGTTTTCTATGTTCTACTCTAGGCCAGAAGAATCTCGCAGTCACACAGGAGCTGGTCGTCGACCAACGCCAATCGCACGCGGTTTTCATATATCCCGTACTACAGCGCAACATAACCGCGGGGATCCGAGTCTTCGCTAATCCGATGTGAGTGGGGTATGGGTACTTTGTTCTGGTAGCTTTCAGTGATTCCGCTATAGCCAGGCCCAAAGACGATTCTGACGATAAAGTAGCTCAATACTTCTTTAGTGAGGACGGGCACTCATTGATTAGCAACCACTTTTGACTGGCAAATATTACGGTAGTTCGGTAGTATAAACCGAAGCTTGAGAGAGAGCTCCTTACAGAAAACTCCTCTTCCAACCTTTCTTTCTAGTTTCGACGTATCCGTGAAAAAATTCATTGCGCCTGGGTCAGCAAGTTCTCCGGGCTCAAAAATCCCTCCCCATTCGTATGCGAGAGGAGAAATAACTACCAGGAGCAGGTTCTATAACATAGTGATTCAAGTTTTCAGGAAGCCAATAAAGGAGGAGAGAGTTTCAACATGGCCTCCTATGGACTCCTTCATATATCCAGTTTCTGTGAGCTTTGTCAATGTCTTCGAAGCAATGCGCCTGCCGGCAGTACATACATGTATATGGGAACTATGTGCAGAATGGGATTAAGTGTCATTGTTTATGTTGCCCGCAGTGCTCTGAAGGTGTCAATGAGAGCCGCTCTTTGGACGCGTTCAAGCGAGTGAAGCCCTTTCGAGCGTCCTTCACCAGACGAGTACACGATGGCTTGACTACGATTTCGTAGAGCTTTTACAACACCTTTAGTGAAAGCCTTCACCTTTTCCCTATAGTTTTTCTATATCAATGTAAGCTAAATTCTTTACTCTCTTCTCAACACTTGGCGGAATGCTTTCTTTGAAACGGTTTTCCTTAGGTATTCCACCTTATCAAGCGGTTGAATGCGCGAGCCTTAGAATAAGGAGAGGGTCTGGGAATTTGTGCCTCTTGGTAAATAAATTCATATCAATTTTTCTTGGGCTGACAACGAAGCCACTTCTATTCGCCCAGTTGGATACCACACTGAGGTATAATCTATGCCGGATTTCGTTAAGATGTCTTGTTTAAAAAAAGTTTTCCATGTAGGGACTTGATATTGATCATTCAGTTTGTATGTCAGATATATGCTTCAGTAGTCCGATATCGGCGAAGGTTCCTATAAGTGAGCAGCTTCTTAGAAAGAAGAGGACTTTGGCAAAATTTCAGAACAATATCTGAAAAACTGTGCACCTACTTAGCATATAGGAAGATGAATGGACTGAAGTGCGGAGGTGGCGAATTTGACTCTGATCGTCAAGCTTATATCATGATATGTATTTATCGATATAAATGAGAATGAAAACGCTGATGAGTTATATAAATTTTATGTAGTCTCCGATGTTCACTTCCGAATGCCTGCAAATATTATTTTAAGAGATACAAGTAAATAATAAAGTAATCAATCTAGATCTTGTAAAATCTTGAAAAATAAACCAAGAATTCTTTTTGCTTTAGGCTGAAATTTTTCTACCAAACTCGCTTGTTCCTAAATATATAATATTACCCACGGATCTCTGACACTTGCATCGACTATTCCCAGAAACTTTAGGTTAAAAGTCCTAGAGGGCATGTGATTTCCCTCCAAACAACCGAATGGTATTAAACTCACAATTTTTCTAGCATTTTTTGGACATATAAATATTTGTAGCAATCTATATATATATGTATGTGTGTGGGTGTGTGTACATATGCACACATATATTTTAGCAATAATCCAATAGCATATCCACATTTTATATATGTGTTCGCGTATTTATTGTAATGTATGTAATTGTTGTGGTTAATCGAGCGTAATTGATTTTATTTTAATCTTTATTATTGCTTATCCCCTCATCCCTGCGCGCCATAGATGCTAGATCCTAGTAGCGAAGTAACTTTGTAGAGAACTTTGTAGTTGCTATGCAGGCCTGTTTGTGTGTGTGTGGAGGGAAATGGAGAGAAGACAATTTTCCTGCCGAAATTGTTGTTGATATAACTGTTGTTGTTGTGTTTCATTTCGAGGTTATGGCGCGTGTGATTCAATGGCAATTGTGTGGTTAACATCAGATAAATCAAAAAATTACTTAGTTGCCACAAAACGATGGGTGTTCCTCAGCTGCGGTTTGATTAAATACACATAAGGAGAGCCAACCGTATATGAGAGCATTTATTGGGTAGTTGGAAGTAGTAGATGTATAAGAGATGGAGGAAAGAATATAACGGTTCAATTATTTCTACAATTTATGCTTGCTTGTATTTCTAGAAATTTTTGGCTATATTTATGCAAAGAACCCTACAAAAGTCGAATAACCAAGCCATATAGAGAGATAGTCAAGGCATTTAAGATAGTTTCCTCAAGTGTCATCGGACATATTACAATGTTGGGTCCAGAAATTAAATGATTTGAATAAAAATTTAATATTAAATATAATATTTTTCTCTAAATCTTTAACTCATCTGGTGATCGAATGGAAAAAGCAGCACATTCGAAGACAAGGCATATCAGGTTGAGTGCTTTTAATTTATCAAGAGATCGACAGATCAATAGTCTACAAGTACTTATACGGCGAGATGAGCTACTGCTTAACACAGCTGCGCTTCGGTCACGAGTATTTCCGATACTGATTGTACCGCATGGAAATAAAAAAAGTCTTCCCTGTGTTTACGGAGGTGAACAACTAGACGAGGCAAATCATAAATTTCTTAAGTGCTAACGATGGAAAGAAGCATGGCGAACATTAGAAAAGCAAGCTTAGTGAACTCAGTGTGGAAAATCTAGTATAAAGAATAATAAGTAGTTACGAAAACTGGCAGCAAATTGCCTCATATGACGAAAAATAATGAACGTTTACGTAGACCCACCGGCCACGGAGAGCTGATGTCAATAGAAGGTAGATCAAATAGTTTGATGCTGGCTACAGAGAAACTGTAGAAACTGGTAGAAACTAAGCTACAATAGGAACATTTTGGAAAACTCGCCTTGAAGTAATGCGAAAGCGGTACCGGGCAAAGGTAGAAATCCATAATAGAAGGCGGGAGTGTTTTATTGGGCACACCACTAGGATGACGATATCTATATGCTGAGAAGTCTTTTTAAACCCTCCTTACGGTTTAAAAATTAGTTCAATGTATACGACTCTTTCTGGGGGTCTTATATAGTAATATAAACCTGAATATAATCCCTTAGATGAAAATTTCTAATAACTCGGATCAACACTCGAAGTGTTTAAGAGGCATTTTAAGAGGTTTCGAGGTTCCTTCGCGTTGTGAGTGAGGTTCCTTGCTAATTCAAGATTGCGCAATTTCGATCTTCAAGAGTGGGTTATGCTTTTCAGAAACATCTAACGGTACAAAATTAAAAACGAGATTCCTGTAAAATAGTTAGACCTAAGAAACATTTTGCCAAATGGGAACGCTGATAAGTTGATCAAAACCGAACACTTTTCATGTCAAACTGTAGCCTGGTCAAGGCAAGAATAATAAAATAGACAAATGGACGACAGATGCTCAATACCTACTCTGATACCTTACTTATATCAATTAGCTTGTAGTTTTTGGATTAATCAGTACGTTAGAGCTCCATGATAAATAAATGAGCAATTGCACTGCTGACCTAAGATCTATAATGCTCTCCCCTAAGTCACAGCAACTCATATAGTCACAGAACATTGATAAATTCCAATGTACTGCCTTGGAGTGCTATTGAGGTGATGTGATCCCTATTTGGAAACATGGATCCAAGGGTCTTTACCCTGCGCCTGCAGACAGCTGTGCAGTCAATTAGCAGAAGTTCTGAAGTTTCAGGCTCCATGTCGCAGAACCGGCAATTCGCACACGAATAAACCCATGTTATATAAGTGCTTCTTAAGCTTATTTAAATCTTTTAAGGTTGTAACCACCCATTAGCAACTTGGCATGGCGCATGCCTTGGAGTTGTTGCCAATACCCGCCTCTGTCCACTCCTACATTCTTGCGGAGTAGCTCCTTTATGGTATGGGGAATTCATATAAAATCGATAAATCTTACTTGGACAAAAACTCCTTCGTTTTATTAGGCATAAACTCCTAAATGGTTGACCCCCAAGTCCTCATCGATTGATGAATCGCTTGTGCTTACAATTTCAATCCCAGCAAATTCGCTAGCTTCGCCAAATGTGTGTTAATCGTGATATTTCAAACTCGTTCCGGCAAATGCTGAGCTGAGCAATGGAGAGGACAGAGACAATATGATTCCTCCTCGCCTTACCGCTTCAGCTTTTTAGTCATTAAAATTTATTCTTCACAATTTTCTAACTAACAAGATCTTTCTTTACCACGCTGTATTCCATAGACCAGAACCTATCAGGCTCTGTAATTCTAATAGCAGAAGTAAAAAAAGCAGAGTTATATATGCAGTCGTGCACTAATGAAAACTGATTTTGTTTTGTTTCGTTGAGCTATTTGTGGCAATGATTTGGACTCTAATCTAAAAAAGTGATTTGGAAATTTGAGTTTTTTAGGTTCAAGTAAAAGATAAATTTTGAGAATACAAGAAAATATACTCTATTTGTTGTAAAAGTTTACACAACCGTTAAAATATCAGGCTTATTAAAAAAACTTGACATCTCTATTATTATATTACATTTAATCTCATTACATCCAACTAGCTCCAAATATAGAACTGCACAGTAACCGCTTTAAAATTACCAACTTTCTTAGCTTCGCAATTCCCGTAACGAAACTGTCAAAAATAATCCGGTATTACCAACGGAAACCGGAAAGCGATAGCATTACAAATACAATTGTCTTCGTGCACGAATAAAATGTCACGAGGGCGAGCGATATACAAGCTACTACGTCGACACAAAATCACTTGAACATGCTGCCAAGTTTAAGAACATTAGGAACATCATTAAACTAAATAAGGAGAAAATTAAATGCAATCAACTTTGTTGCTAAGGATGACGGGTAAAAAAAGGCAAAATACGAGAAAAACTCAAAACTCTACCTTGATAAAAGGCGATCCGAGCAGGAAACAATAAAAAGTAAAACTCATTAAAATCACGCCAACAACAAAAACGACAGAGTTGCCACAATACAGCGTAGACAGACTGAAACAAAGCAGCACGATGCAGGAAACAAAGAAAACGCACACAAATACAATAACAATAATAAGCTCAGCTCACACAAAATTACGCGACAAAGCAATGGCAAACCGATGACGAGGTCATGGAGCCGCCAAGTAAAGACACGCCGGTTTTTGAAGCACGAATCCGAAAGCAGTTAAGTATTAAACGCAGCAGCAGCGCATTGCCAACCTTTTATATAATGACTTTTATTAGTTCAGGAAGTGAGTTGTGGCAATTGTTGCATGCAACGCTGAAACTGGCAAGGCAAAGAGATAAAGAAAAGCAACACAAAGCAATAATGAGGCAAAAATATTTCGAAGAAATTAAATTTTCATATTTGGCTTCCGTTGTGCGAATTTTGTTTTTTTCAGATTTTTTTATTGTTTCAGAAATCTTTTGTTTCGTTAGTTTGATTTTGGCAAGAGATTAAGGTAGCTTCTAAGCTAGTTGTGTGATATAATAACTGGCTTATGTATGGCGAGCTACTCGGTTGCTCTCCAGAAATATGTTTGAGAAATGATTGTATGAAATGTGATTGAGAGACTTATACGTGGAAATAGGGGATGATGAAATTTTAAATAAATTAAGTTGGAGTCGAATGTTATTAAAATAATACCAATAACAAATATTTATAATCGGAGATGTCGTACATGGGGTTGCCTTTTTTTCAGCGCGAGATTTCCAATGAAACTCTTACGATGCAATCTCTCAGAAGCGGCCAGTTTTATCCAATAAAAGAAGTAGTGAGTTCCATTAGGGCAACATACACCGCGAACCCATAGGTCTTGAGTGGGAGGAGCTTTTCGCTGAAGCATCATCTTCAACGCGAACGACATGGCTAAACCAGCGCATTCGTTAGATCGTTATGCGCTTATTTATATCCATGCCGCCATATAGTTCAAACAGTTCGTTGTTCCATTTTTTTAAATACTCATCGCTCACGCGGATGGCTCCAAAGATCTTGTGAAGAAGAGTTTTTTTTGAATATTTTAAACTCTTTCTCATCTGTGCTGTATGTATAATTGGACAGGAATAATTAAAAACTAATATAGCGTATATATTTTCCTCCAGAGAGGGGTCTACTTCTTAACTGTCTACCGGGTAGCGCATGATGAAAAGAGCAGGCTTTATCTCCAGCCCTCGATTATTGGTGGAACTTATACTAGTTTCAAGATAACTGTAGCACACAAAGTTCTTAAATTTTCTAAATTTAAAGCTGCCAATAGTGACGAAATTTCCAAGACGCCTAGAATTAATGTATGCCTCCTGGTACTCTGCCTTGCCTTCGTTCAACATAAGGCCAACCTTTACAGCTTCTCTTTCTAGGCCTAAAAAGGCTGCGCTGGCGGCTCTGCTGTTAAGGCCTTTGATGTCAATATCATCTGCGTACCTCAGTAGTTTTGTACTTCTAAAAATTGGCAGCACATATTACCTTTTCCAGCATTATATTGAGAGAGATAGAGACAAGTCGATTTTCTAAAGCCTCGTTTGGTATCGAATGGATTCACAATTTTTATGGAGCTGATGGTCAACGTCATTCTGCACATTCCAATAAGTTTCGTAGCGATGCCAAATTTAGACATTTCGTCGAATTTGCTCCTTTCAGTGCTGTCGAAAATAAATGGATGTCGATCTGTTTTTCTAGAGTCTTAATCCGCCTTAGAGCAGTTTTCACCTCGTCTTGGTCGAGTGACGGGACGACAATGTTGTCGCGGTGGATTGTCAATGCGGATTCTTCTTCGTCCGTCGCAGCACTCCTTTCACCATAGAGCAGATTCGAAAAGTGTTCCATATTTCGAGTGTACTCTATGTGTCTGTTATCAGGCTTCCGTTTTTGTCTTTACAGAATCCGGCCCGGACTTGAATCCACTAGTTTACAGCCTTTTTTATGCATCCACTGATATTAAGGGATTATTGCATCTGCCTGTCTAAGGCGACTTATTTTGCTTCACAATCGCTTCAACAGAAGCTTGTAAAGCCGCTCTATGTGAGTGGCATAATGAAAAAATGTATTAAGTCTCAGTTAAATGTTCCAATATCGAATATGGTAGCTTGGGCTGACATTTTGAATACAGGTCTTAATAGAGTACAAGCAAGGTTGTCTGTGTTACGAGATCCTGGCCTTTTGCCCTTATAAGGCAGTGCATTTAGAATTGACCAGATCCAAGAAGAAGTCATTTCATCTTACAACTACCACACCAACTTAATAATGATGAGAAGATTACATACACTGTGGTCTGTCATTGTTTTAAGGAGAAGGTAGTCTGGACATTAACTCATCAGCTATTTCTGCAAAGTGTCATCTCCACATACTTAGGGGACAAAATACAACGTGTTGAGCAAAGGGAGAAAAAATCAGTATAAATCAAAAAGTCACAGTTCGTTTTTGGGTTACCTAGGATGTCCGCACGGATTTGAACCTGTTCTTTATACCAATATTGAGGTATTTTCAAATATATTAAAATTAAATCTCTTTTTATTCTTTAATTTAAGTTTTTTTCATTTTCTTTCTACAGTTTTTAATTCTATTCCTCATTCCTTATGTCCCCCCCACCCCAGCTATGTATTATAAACATTTTAGAATCTTTTAAATTCTTCCGAAAATTTCCCCGAAATATGTAATTCTCCAATAAAGCCGTAAATTAAATTTTTCCTCCACTAATGAGAGCTAAGTGTTCCAAGCCGAGGCATAGGCGTCCACAGCCAACGTCTCTGTACTATTTGTCGCCGGGGTTTTAGTTGTGCACTTCGCGGTCAAAATAATCTAATTCATCACTTAAAAGCAGTGCGTGCCTGCAAAGCCATTTGACAACGTGCTCGAATGTGCGGCGAGATAAACAGGTACACAGGCGATCGAAAAGAGCAAGGAGAGCAAGGAGGTACATGCAGATGAATGTGGCTAGATGTAGGTGTGTCTGTGCTATGTGCTTGGTGTCTGCGCGTAGACGCTTCAATGAATTCGACCTGTTCGGAGGTAGCACAATGCCGGCTGCGGTATTTGGGCTGTGTTTTATTTACTGGGAGCGTCACACGAGTGTACGTAGTCTACTTACAGGCGCGCAGTGTATTTGCGATTTATTTATGCGAAACATGCACATTTAATGAAACGTTTTGCGAATTTTTAATAAACTCAATTGCAGCGCACGTTGAAAAAGGAAATGGCAAACACTGTCGTACATCGGTATACATATAGTATATATATTTACATGCATAAAAAGGGAAATATTTATTTGCATGCAAGAGATGAGGGAAATATGATAAGTTTGCGGTTGTACGCTAAACAAGTCCCTCGGGAAATGTTGTGTTAGCGAATTGGTGTGAGCAGCAGCCGGTTTTTTTTCTGCAAGTGTAGAAATAAAACGAGTGTGCGTACTTTTTATTATGGAGAGCGCTTTATACCGGGTGTTGAAGTTTTTGTGGAACGATGAAAGCGAAACACCTGAGCGCCGCTTCAGGCGTGGGGTTTATTTGCTAATATTTATGTGGGTTGTGTGGCGTTAGAGGGTAAATAAGAATATTAAAAAAAATATAGAGGAATTGTTGTGAAAATCTCTCATCTAGTTGACAAAATCGAGGGGAAGGAAATGGGAACGAAATTCAGTTATGAAATTGGGATGGATTTGCCTATTTTTGAAAGAAAGTTTTCTGTATGTCCTATAACTATTGAAGTTAGAGACATATTAGAGTGGAGCTTTGAGGTTACACACCACGTAGATAATTTTAATTCCATCAAAATATGACATGCCTCTCTTCAGAAGTTAGAGAGCGGTTCTACGCTGTAAAAGAAACGATGTCATATATGTAGTTCTTAATCCGATTCCTAAAATACTTCATTCTCAAATAATTAGATCACTAAGTTTCTGAGTGAGTCTTAGCTTATACTTGAAAGAGGTTTGTGGGCGAAGAGGACCCACCAGAAGTAGCGCAACCTTGAAATCGGAACCACTGTAGTGTTGTGCTGTTGAATCAAGTGACTAAAAGCCGTATTATCATCTTCTTCTGACTGCAACTTCTTTTTCTTGGCTTCTTCCTTCACCCTCCAGATTAAGATGGAAGTGTGGTTGGGAAGGCTTTTTCTCGGTAACTTTCTTCAACCGCCCTCCAAATTAAGTTGGATATTTGGTTGGGAAAAAGTTCGATTTGACAAGCTTTTCCTGGTAACTTTCCTCTACCGCCGTCCTAGTTAAGATGGATATTTGGGTGGGAAAGCTTTTCTCACTAACTTGCCTCGACCCCCCTCCCAGTTAAGATGGATGTTCGATTGGGAAGGCTTTTTCTCGCTAACGGACCGCCTTCCAGATTAAGCTGGATGTTTGGTTGGGAAAGCTTTCCTTGGTAACTTTACTCGACCGGCCTCCTAGTTAAGATGGATATTTGGTTGGGAAGGCTTTTCTTGGTAACTTTCCTCGACCATCCTCCTAGTAAAGATGGTTGTTTGGTTGGGAATGCCTTTATTGGTAACTTTACTCGACCGGCCTCCTAGTTAAAATGGATGTTTAGTTGAGAAGGCTTTTCTAGGTAACTTTACTCGACCGGCCTCTTAGTTAAAATGGATGTTTGGTTGGGAAGGCTTTTCTCGGTAACTTTACTTGACCGGCCTCCTAGTTAAAAAGAATGTTTAATTGAGAAGGCTTTTCTAGGTAACTTTACTCGACCGGCCTCTTAGTTAAAATGGATGTTTGGTTGGGAAGGCTTTTCTCGGTAACTTTACTTGACCGGCCTCCTAGTTAAAAAGAATGTTTAATTGAGAAGGCTTTTCTAGGTAACTTTACTCGACCGGCCTCTTAGTTAAAATGGATGTTTGGTTGGGAAGGCTTTTCTCGGTAACTTTCCTCGGCCGCTCTCCAGATTAAGATGAATGTTCGGTTTGAAAGGTTTTTCTTGTTAACTTTCCTCGACTACCCTCCAGACCACAAATTCGGTTTTCGAGTAGATGTTTATCCTTGTGAGAGATGGATAGGCACTCGAATGACAGCAATCCTTATACTAGTCTATCGCAAACGGTACGTGTGCTCGACAAGTAGTGTAAGGAGTATGCACAACTCCAGTATTCATTTACTGAAGCTGTCTTAGAATAAGTGTAGTATATTTGAAGCCCATAATCACTACAAAGTCTTAACATATTGCTCAATAGTCTGGCAATTTTTCTTATCATCTTGCCTGGACCTTCGGGTATTGCATTCAAACGTCAAATATGATCAGTGTTTCAAGGAAATCGAATTGATTCAGACAGCATTCTACAAATTATTGGAAACATTTCATTAAATGACGACAAGAACAACAATGTAATACTGAATTACTTGAAATTTTTTCATGTATTTACATATTTGCAAACAAAACAAAAAAAAAAAAAAACCGGCTCCATTTTTAAACGCACAACTGTATCAGAAAAAAATTTATTGATATATTGTAGTGACTTAAATATTCTATATAATTATAGAAAGGAAAACATTTTTTTTGAATATTGTATTTCCTTAATTCAATGGCCGTACCTGTAATATATTTGTGAGTAAAAATCTTCATAAAAGTGTTGTAAACTTTTCGTTCCGAAAATAACAACATGCATATATAAAAAAAACAAAAATAAATAAAAAAAAGCTTCTCCATTTCCATGTCCACCACTGTAGTTTTTGATATTGCTGTAAATTTGAAAATATGTAAGGGTGTAATCGAACATAAAAAACAAATATAAAAAAGTAAAAATAGCTTCTCCATTTCAATGCCCACCACTGTATTTTTTCGAATTATCTTAAATTTGAGAAAAAAATGTGTTTGCATTCATAACGACAGGTACAAAACATAAAATATATACACCATTATATATGAATATTTAGATATTTAAGCTGAATTTGCGACTTTGAGCAGCATATCGAAGAGTCATATGCGAAAATGATCAATTTCAGCAGCCACAAGTACTAGGTAGTACTACTCCTTATTTGTAGCTAAAAGACAAAAGTTTGCATATTTATTTTTTTCCTGGTGCACATATGAAATCTGTTGGTATCCGGCAACACACCGGCATAACTTCAAAATTTTAGCCGTGAAGCTCACTCACTCGAAATTCAGTTATGCGGTAATAAATTTCATTAACTTCTCAGCCACGACAAATGCATTGGGTATGAGTACGAATGAGTACTCGAATATTTGTATTATTAACCAGCGTGAATATGGATGCTTATATGATGATTGTGTACTCTCACTGTTTTAAGACAGAGTCGGCAGTCGTTAGCTGGGGTATACACTAGGGTGGCTATAAAAAATAAATCGTATTTATATACATACATACATATATATCTTGTTTTTACAATTTTGATACCTTTGAAAGCTAATACAAGTACCAACTTTTTCTTTTGCTAATTTTAAATTTTAACTGATATATGTATATATTAAGGTGGTTCTAAATACAACTAATTATATTTTTTACAGTTTCGATCATTTTAAACAGTTATATAGGTTCTAAAGACATCATTTGCATCATAATTGATGAGGGCTAGGGTGTGTCACATGAGAGTCAAAGTTGCGTTTGATATCTTTGACCTCTAATTAATGTGTGGAATTAACCAAAAATGTGTAAAAAAATATTCCTTCATTTAAGAACCACCCTAATATATGTAAATTTTTTCTTTTCATTATTATTTATTTTTTCGCTTTCTTTGCCCTCCGCGTTATTATCTTATACAAATTTGAATTTTTTATGTACATATGTACATATATTATAGTGTATTATAGTGATTCTAAATAAAACTAGTTATATGGGCCCCAACGACATAATATGCAAATTTAAATCACTATTGAAGAATTTTAGGGTGTGTCTCATGTAAGTCAACGTACCGTTTACCTGAATAATTCATATCTTTGAACTTCTAGTTACGACGCTTAGAAAACATTTTGCAAACATAATTTTCCTACATTCAAGAACCACCCTAATAAATACAAATTTTTTCGATTCGTTTATTTTCTTTAAATTTTTGTATTATTTAATTTTTTCCTTTTTTGTTTTTAAATTTTTTTGTATTTTTCCTACATTTAAGAACCATCCTTACATACATACACATATGTATATATTTTTTTTCGATTTTTTTATTTTTTTTTTATTTTTTGTATTATTTAATTTTTTCCTGTTTTTGTATTTTTACACTTTTATAGTTTCCAACGTCTAAGAACCACCCCAATATACACATTTTTAATTTAAAAAAAATTTGTAAATTTGTAATTTTTTTTTTTATTATTTAAATTTTTTTCCAGTCATTCTTCCGCATTTTTTTGTCTCTCATCGTTATTGTTACTTATGCTCGTTAGCTTCAATAACGTGCCTACCTCGCTCTCGGCTTTGTGTTTGGCTTTGTCTTTGCTCGTCGTGCGTGTTTTTCGAAGTTCCCCATAGAAGTTTCATTGCTTGTCCTGTGCTAATTTCCGGTACAAGTATGTACCCTGTAGTTGTGTGTGTGTATGTTTGAGTACATGCTACCTTGTAGGCGTGTCGTTGTTGTTGCTTCTCTAATTGAATTTTTCGACATAGTAATTTGCGCAGAAAAGTTGACTACGTTTTCCCACATAAATTTTGCAGTTATACATATTGTGCCTTTTCAACTCAGCCATATGAAACCGTTAAAAAGTCAGGAAAAGTGCAACGCAAATTCACGAATTAAAAATTTCATAAATTTTTTTTGTAAAGTTATAAATTTATGATGACAAATTGTTGAGCTGAACATGGAAACTTAGTACTGGATAAACTAAAAATAAATCAAATGTGAGCAAAGATAAATTTATGTAACGGCATCAGGAAAAATTTGGAAAATTCTCTAAATTAGTAGACAGCGGTAATATTCCATTCAGGATATGAGGTTACTGCCTTGATTGCTGCTTGGTGCCTACGTAAATGTGGACTCTGGATTTGCCTGCAGATGCATTAGAGGCCAGCTCCGCGGCTTTTGCAATAGCAAAAACCTCAGCTTGAAATATACTATAATGGTCCGGCAACTTAAAAGTTTGCCTTATGCCTAACTCTGGACAATATATTCCCGCACCAATTCCATCGTAAATTTTCGAGCTAACTTTTACGCAAGGCATATTTCCCTATGTTTACTTTGAACCTGCTTTCTCAGTTCAAAGGTGGGGTAATGTGGTCGGTGTTTGCTCAACCGACATTACCCACCATGCTATGCTGAAAGGTTCTACATGTAAATTCTCCTGCAGCCAGTAGTCCTCCTATCGAGTTTGCTGCGCAGTTTTTAGCGAAAAGGTCTACAGCTCCGTTGAAATTGTTCATAAAGATCTCGTTAAGCTCAGCGCAGCGAGCCTCTGAACTCTATCCATTGGCTTCTAGTAGATGGATTTCCGTTCGCCTGTCTACCATACTACTGAACCGTAGAGCAGAATTGGTATAGCACCAGTGCATGAGAGAGGGAGAGAGTGCCCAGGTTGCGCCTAGCATCTACCTACACGCATATAAGGCATTGCTGGCTTTCCTCACTCTTTCTTCCACATTGTGTTTCCACAGCAGTTTGCTGCCCAAGACAAACCCAAGGCATTTGGTCCGGTTCTTGAGAGAGTTATGTCCGTATTTATATGAACACATATATTGGATTATAAATTGATTTTGATTTAAAAGATTCGTGAGAATTTAAATGACTATCAAAGGCCAGACCATCCAGAAGATATTAACTATGCTGAATTAATGGAAAAAGTTTGACCAAATTTTACTACGAGAATGTTGAGTGAGGTATTAAGCACAAGCAAAAACACAATTTGAAAAAATTTAATTCAAGATTTGGCTAAGTGAATGGTCTGTGTGCGTTTTTTCACATGAATTGAACGAAGAAATGAAAAGTAAGTGAGCGTTTGTTGAAAAATAGAGGTTTTTCTCATCAACTAGACTCCTTATTCGTCTGTCCTATCAACTTGTGACTATTTTCTGGAAAAAAAGGAACATTGGAGACCCTATGAAATATATGTATACATAAATGATGAGCTTGACCATGCTTCGATTAAGTCACGTATGTTTGTCCGTCGATATACTATACGCGAACTACACCGTCAGTTTTTGAGATATGGAGCTGAAACTTTGCACGCGTCCTTTTCTCCCCAAGAAACTAGTCATTTGTAGGAACCGTCAATATCAGACCACTATGTCATGTAGCTCCCATACAAACTGAACGATCGGAATTGAGTGCTTGTATGGAAAACCTCTGTATTTGACAAGATATCTTCACAAAATTTGACAGGGATTATTGTCTCAAGCAAGAGTGTAATTTATGAAAAAATTACTGAGATCGAAGTACTATAGCTTATAGCTGCCATACAAACCGCCAGTTCAAAAGCATATTCCTGTATGAAAACTTTTTTATTTGTAAAGGGTATAATAGGGAAGAAGTTAACGTTTTTTCTTGTTTTAAATATTTATTAAAATTTTTAATACTGTCTTTGGGTTTTAAAATTTTCAATTTATATTTTTATGATTTAAGCACGAATTAAACGTAAATTAAAATTTTTATTGAAGAAATTGATAATAAATTGCACATAAATGCAAGCACGCACATGTGAAAGCACAATACATAACGTGTAACAACAACAAATAATAAAAAAATTTAATTACAGCTGCTCAAAAATATAATTGTGGCAAATTTACGACGCGGATCGCACAAATGCGGGCGGGAGAAGAATGGCAATGTCGCTTATATAGTATGTACACATACACGGCTGACTGTGTATTTGTATATAAATATGTATGTATTAATGTGTGTGTTTCTGCAAATAAACATGCCGCGCGACTGAAGAGCGAATTAAGACAAACTTATGGCACTTACACACACCATCAAGCAAACATACAGTGAGTCTAATAAACCGTTGCGGTTGCTAGACTGTTGCCACTAGCATTTCGACACCCCCCTCCGCCTCCGCTGCCGCTTTGCTAACATATTCAGATAATTAAAAGCAGGTGGTGTCACTGTGAGCATAAAATGCAGCGGCAAGTACTTAACAGTAAACAAAAACAACAACAAAAATGATAAGAAACTAAGCGAAGGGAGGAATATATAAAAAAAAATATAAAAAAAGAGAGAGCACCAAGACAACAACCAAATAATAAAAACAAACAAAAAAAAGCCACAAAAACAAAAAAAAAATAAAAAAAATATGTACCCACATCTAAGGATTTGTGGCTTAAACTAACTGTAAATACACAAGCTTTGCGCTGTGGGCGGCGTTGACACGCGGTGTTATTTAGTTGTCTTAATTTGGTGCCCCAACCGCTGATACTTATGTAATTATACCGTGATCTATCATAAAAACAAGTCAGAAAGTGAGGTGGCAGCTGCAGAAATTTTGTTGGCCTTGGTGGTAACAGCAGCAGCAATGTTGCAAGTAGTATAGGGTCAAAGTGTTACTTTATCATACTGTTGCAACATTGGATACATGCTTTATAAAATATATATATGTGTACATATGTGTGTGTATCGGAGACACGAGGCGGAGAATGATAATTACCTCGTGGAGGTGACTTAATGGTATTCTCCAACTTCTAATAAGAATGGAAAAGGATTTTCATGAGAGAAAGCCCCATAAGAACTTTTAGGGACGATTTTGAAAGAAGCACAGAATGTTCTTTGAAACCGATTCCGAAATATATAGCTTCAAACCAGAAAATACTAGTTCGAAGCTCGTTTGAAACCAATGCAAAACTAATTGAAATCAATCAGCTCATAATCCGCATTAGCAACCGGTTGACGATATGATCAAAACTAGTTCCCAATCAATTCGAAATTAGTTGGAACCAGTTGAGAGCTAGAAATAAAAAACGGAAGCAGTGCTTATTATAAAAAAACGAAAAATTGAGAATATCTCCCTAAATATAGCATTACAACACAATCGGCAATAAAATAAATAAATACCTTGATGTAATGATAGACTCGGGACTCAGCTACCAAGTTCAGGATCTGGAGATTGAAGCGAATAACAGCTGATAATATAGTGCCTTATATGATGCAAACGAGACAAGTACGGTCTACCATGGAGAGAACGACAGCTCTGATACTGCAAGAGCTGAGAAGAGCCGAACAGCAAAGAAGCAGTGAAGCTAAGGTCGCGAATAGCAAGCTAATGACGTGAGTCAATTGGCTAAGCTGGCTCTGCGATGTAATGCTTAGCGGCGGTCCCGCATCGTCTTTCCACACAGCCACAGATGACGAACTTAAAGGATTAGTCAATAGGCGAACTGTTTCGCAAGTCCAATATAGTAAGATAATACTGAATAGGCGTGGTCTTGAATGAGGTGTACCTTTAGCGAGCAGAACGAATCGTGCATGCTGCATACAACCAAATATCAGTATCTATGGAAGATACCACATTCGAAAAAAATCATATTGAAGCTCACATGTGGTTACACACGCATATAAATCGAACCCAAGAAAATAAATTTTAGTCACACGAAACCCTTAAATGTGAAAACGTAAAGTGTGGCCTACATTTGGGTGTCGCGTACTATACTTAAGGGGGTATTCTGGTCTAGAAATTTAAAAAAATTGAATTTTTATTTTCATATTTTCAAAGCTGAACTATTCAAGAATATGTGTACAAAATGATTTTTCGAAATTCAAATTATTTTCGGAGATATAAGCATTTTTCTGATCCGGCATCCAAGCTGGTTCGGCCGGAACTAATCGAACAAAAGACTTTACGCCAAACTTTAAATGCGTTTTTCTCAAAACTGACTTTTTCGAAACGATATCCACGTTTTCTTAAGTTCTACTTGACCGATTTACTTGAAATTTTTATAGAGTCTTTCATATAAGCTTGTCTATGGTTGGAACTAGCCCCATCCCCAAATTTTTACTTTTATTATTTTAAAAAAATTCGAAATAGTCAGAAAAAGTGATTCAGAAAAACTTTTTTTCAGGCAGTCGCCATTTTGTGAAAAAATTTTTTCCCCACTTTTCCGTAGTTCCGGCCATTACGACACTATTTTAAATTAATAACCCTTTTTTTTTGGTTTCAGATAACTAAGAGGGTTGAAATCATGGGTATGGTCACGTGGAAATTTTTAGAGACCCCCCAATTCGTCAGCTCATAATTTTTGAAACTTTTTACTTTCTTTAGTTTTTAATTTTTTTCTGTACTCTTCTAAAATTAGCAAATGACTAATAAAGAAATGGATAATAAAAATATTAATTTCCTTTTTTTTACGACACGTTAAAAAATTATCTGAAATTCATGCTTCTAGACCAGAATACCCCCTAAAGATAAAAGCTGCCCAAGAAATACTTTTGTTTAAAAGAATCTAAAAATATTTATTGTATTCTTTTGGAATTAAATTTTAGTCAAACACATTTACTATATATCATTTTACTTTTATGAAACCTTAATATTTCCACTTAAAAATAAAGCTTTTTTGAATTAGAGTTCAACACATTGCGCCTACTCAAATAAATGGTTCTGTGCTTCTGAGAAATATAGAGTTATCTCGAATTTATACGTAGACTCTAAGCCGCAGAGCAAATACATTTAACTTTACTAATAGTAAATGGAAATTCTGAGGATTATAGCAGTGAGTATGTTAGCACATATTTCAAACTTATTTCACTTGTTATATATCACCTGTTGTTGTAGCAGTTATGGTATATGCTTCGTAAGACAAGGGAAGCTGTGGAAAAGCCGCATAATATTTATAAACTATTTTTCGCAATATTTTATTTAAAATGGAAGTAGTGATGTATGCATACGTTATACATTTTAAAGCGTACAGATTAATATGTAATAAAATGAAGAAAGTTCATCAAAAGTTGCCTACACTAAGGCGCATTGATACGAATGCTGCCTACATTTAAGCGCGCTGTGGTAAAATTGCTTTAAAGAGCACAATTTTTTTGGAAGGTAACTTACGTACATTTAGAACGAATTTATGAAAAATAAATTAAAAAATACGAGAATAAAGATAAAAAATTATTAAATAAAGTTAAGCGCTTATTTTTTTTCTAAGGGAGTACGACTGTGAAAAATTAGGTTAGAGAAGAGTCATAAATTTAAAGATCAGCGCAAAAACCAGCCTATTTTAAATTAAATAGTCCTCCGTTTCATACGTTTATAAAAAATTACATTTTTCGCGAAAAAAAAATTGATGAGTGGGCCAACCTAACTTTGCAGTTCACTAATCAAAGATATATACCACAATAATGCTCGCTATTTCAATATAAAATACTTGAACCAAGTATTTGATTTCAGTTCGAGACTTAGTAGTTTCTGAGTATGATATCAGTCATCATACTGCTGAAAACTCCCTCCGTAACTAAGAATTGCACTTTTGAATCTGATTACAGACTTCTTCGGCTGGAATGTTTTTAAATGAATATTCCTAAAAGTTTAATTTAATATTTGGTAATGTAAAAGTGAACCAAAGAAAATTGTATGCAAAGTTTGGGAAGCAACAAAGATAGCTATACAGTTTGGCAAATGTATCTACTTGAACACTGCTGTGCAAAACAATAGCTAAGCTATGTATATATGTATATATGTGTATGAATAATTAATGAAATTTTTACATATGCTTTTATGTCTCAAAAATTAATAAAATATTTTACTTTGAACTTATAGCACTTGGTTATAGCGCCAAAATGTAGACAACGTTTTATTTTATATGTGTAAATTATAAAGAGGTTAGACGCAGAATGGAGTCATGTGTACAAGTCCACGCAAGTGAGGATTGCCTTCACTTGGGAGTGGCCACAAACGATTCTTTAGATACGGCTCATGCAGCGTACTTCCGGTCTTAGAGCAAATATCCTCTGGGTAGCCAAAGAACATCCGTTTGTAGGCGAGCTAAAGTGAGAAAGCGAAACATCCCCTCCGCAGGGTTGTGCGCTGGGTTTGGGATGCACCACGTAAACACCGAAAAAATACAACAAGCCTCGGATGAGAGACCTCCTTATTATGATGACCATGGCAAACGAATTAAGGATTACGATTTGAGGGCATGCACACGGAGTGTCCGGTCCCTTAGTTGTGGAGGTGCCGCTGCCCAGCTGGTTGATGTAGATAGAGTAAAGGCTGACAACACCGCCGTCCAAGAAATGCGATGGACGGGACAAAGACTGAGGCGAGTAGGTCTTTGTGCCATTTACTACAGTGGCCATATAAAAGAGCGCAAATTCGGTGTGGTATTCTTGGTGGGAGAGAGACTCCATCGCCGAGTCCTGGCGTTCACCTCTATGGATGAACGTCTAGCCACAATCTACATCAAAGCAGAGTTTTTCAACATATCGCTGATTTGCGCCCACGCCTCGACGGAAGAGAAGGACGATATTACCAAAGATGCCTTCTATGAGCGCTTGAAGCGCACCTTCAGCCTCCAGGAGGAACATCCCCAAACGGGTTGAGCTTGATCGACTTCGCCGGAGCCCGAAAAATGGTTATCGGTAGTACTAGATTCCAGCATAGAAAATTCACGAAGCTACCTGGCTGTCTCCGGATCGAAAAGCCACCAACCATAACGATCATGTTGTGATAGACGGACGACACGTATCCAGTGTTTTAGACGTGCGTACGCTCAGAGGTCCCAACATCGCCTTGGACCACTATCTTTTGTAGCCAAGATGCGCACCCGCTCACGACAGTAAACACAAGAAAGCTTCGATGTCGAGAAGCTGCAATCTCAACAGACAGCCGAACGATTTTCTACTCAACTTGTACTCCTGCTCTCTCTCTGAGATCGCTTTAAGTTTGAAATATGTAAAATTGTTAAACTTCGCTTCTCCGCTGCTGGTTTTCTGTTCCGCACTGTACCTACATGCATTCGTATTATCATAAGTGCATCTGCATTGTAGCATTGTATCTGTACACTAGCATCTACGGTACTTTGTATGCACAGAGTGCAGACCATGAGGCCAACTAGCATATGCCACACACTACAGTTGTGCCATGCGAAAGCTTAGCGGCAGCGCTAAGAGAGCTTTTTGGCATTTTACTTGAATAATATTTGAGATCATAATGGATTTTTGGCAATTTAAATAATATTACAATTTTATGCAAACAACTTCACTTAAACGTACAAAATGCACACAGAAGAAAAGGAAACAAGAGACCAACAATAAGAGAAAAACCAAAAGAAAGCGTTTGCAACACAAATCGCCTCTACGGTTTGTTAGTTGGGTGAAAACGTATGGCAAATTTCGGCAAACTACTCACAGCATAGACACATCAGCGCGATGAGTAGGTGCTTGGCGCAAAAAGACCTTTCTAAGGGTCGCTGTGTGACGGCTAAAGGGGGGGTGCACGAAAATATGTCTGTAGTTCGAAGCGAACAAAGAAAAATAAAAAGTTTACAGAGAACCCACTACCATTCAGTGGGTTAAGTGCGCGGCAAAGTGTGGTGGGGGGTGCAGTGGCAGTGTTGTTGCACTCAGCGCGCGTGTTAAGCGGGTTAACTGGCGCACGAAAGCAGTGCTTTAACAGAGCTGCAGCGTTGCATATGCTCGAGTGCATGTATCTTTCTCTCTTGCGCTCCCTCTTTGTGTGTGTATGCGTGTTTTTGCCGGAGTAAAATGGAATTTTCAAATACTTGCATTGCCAGTTAATACAATTGCAAATATGATGAGTGCAGCGCCCGTCGTCCATACCAGCCCTTTGACCGCCTGCCTCATTGCTGTTGGGCGCGTCGCTTTATGGCATTCATTTGGCCTCATTCAATGCTTCTTCTACTGTCTATTTGCTAGTTTTGCGCTCTTTTATTTGTTGTTTTTTCTTGCTCTTCCCATTCCTCGTCTTCTTCCTTTTGTGCAATATTGCCATACGGCGCGCTTTGCCAAATATGAGTGGCTTGGCTTTTCTCATTTTCACTTAGCCTAAGTAAATTTGCCAAGCAATCGAATTGGCGTGATTGATTTCAGCGAATTTTCCATTTCAATTTCGGTTTAATGCAAATTCATAAATAATATTTAATATTTTGAAATATTTAGAGTGATGTGAAGTACTTGGACCTATTGAAAACTGTTTTATACATAATAATACGGACTAATGCGTTTATTTCTGTGAACCCTTTTGATTTGCATATAAAAGGATTAGTAAGGTCTTTCAAAATCCATCCATTCATCAACAAAACTCTTATTTCAGAAGAGTTCTGTACCCATTACTACTCCTCGCCTAACAAAAAATTTCTTTTTCGGAAGCACTGCCTTCATCTGAATCTTCATGTTACAGAAAGTTTATTCTGAAATCATACAGAGTTGCATCTAAATTCGATCCCAAATATTGCCTTTCCTTACAGAGAAGAGTGGAAAAGGGACGAGGTAAGTAAGGGCGCAGTGTAAGTATGTATTCGGATAGTTCCAAACTAGAAAACCAAGTGAGAGGTGGTATCTTCTCCGCAAAACTAGATATCAAAATCACCTTCCGTCTGCCAGTCCACTGCCAGTAGACTAAGAACGTAATATAAGGTCTGTTTTAAAAGAAGAGAAGACTATTAAATATTCTTTATGTGATTGTAATGCTGTTATGTACCTATGTATATTGAAAATACTCACAAGAACATATTGAGTTTCTTGACGACGACTCGGAGATTGAACCAAAACAACTTTTCGTACTGATGATCTTCTTCAGAGGCACGAGGGGGTTGAGAGAGCCAATAATAGCGTGATGGTGTATCATAATGAGCTTCCTAAAGGTCCAAATGCGTCGTTAGACAGCCAATCAACCTACATACCTGTCTTTTTATGTCCCAGCAAAATTAATTTTTCTGAAACTCCCTCCAGCATTGAATGACCTGTCTTTTTCGTCTTTTTCAGTATCAGAAATCTATTATTTTAAAAGTAAGATATGAAGAGAATAAGAGAGGAAAATAAAGTGAGAAAATCTGATCGATATAAAGGCCTTCTCTGCAGAGAATTCGATATTCGTGTTATCGGTTGAGTTCAAGCTCACAGGTCACTATAATTTGGTAATCATTAATATTTGATTCCATTTGTGGTTAAGGCTTAAGAGAATATTCAAGTATATTCTGTTTCTAAGCCTAACTTTTTTTACATATCGCGATCCCAAAGATTTATAAACAGATTTTAGCCATGGTCTAATATTGGAATTTTTTTTAATGCTTATAAATTTGCAATTGTTTCTGGATATCTCTATGCTAGAGTATTGCTTCCAAATATCCATAGGATATCAACAGCTGGTTAGTTATGTCACATTTAGAGCTCTAAGCCGTTGGTCCGGTATTTTCTATAGATCGAAAATTTGTAGGATCGGAATAAAATTTTACTGCCTGGAATTTCAGGGTAATGAAAGAAAAGTCGTCTTGAAGTGTTTCAGTTCCTACTGTGCTTCTTCACAACGGTAAAAGCTTTGCGAAGAAGGGTTTCATTATTTGCGGAAGGAGTTTCAAGAAGATACTTAAACTCCTGTTTTCAAAGTTGTGTCACTCGATTAGGCTGAGTTTAGTAAGCTCATAAGTTGATTTCTCCATTTCTAGAACCATTAATGAGGTCCGCTGAGAGCTTTACAACAACAAATATGGAGTAAATCTGTTGCACAGTTGAGGCTGTGAAGATTTTCAAATTGAAAAAGTTTCATGTTGCCATAAAAATAACAACAAAAGCAACAAAGAGAAAGGCATGTGACATGAACTGAAGGAAAAGGGTAAATTTTGCTGAATGCTTCCATGTATATTTGTTTTTTTGTGAATATGTTTGTATGTATGTATGTATGTGTATTTGCATTTGTAGCAGCATTGAGGGCCACTTTCGCTATTAGCGGTACTTTGAAATGCCATACATGCGCCGCAGCGCGCTTATACGTTCACATGCGTCGCTGGTCAACGTTATTGGCGGCATACAAAGTGGCCCGTTGTTCAACGAAAATACCGTTATTTGCTTATTTGCGTATTTATTTGCATATTTATTTGCGCAACTTACCTGTTTTTGGCCGACAAATGGCAGAAATCGAATACGGCAAAGGCAAAAAATCAAACTTCCGCGCGAGCTTTATGCGTCCACGGCATTTCCGCCATTTACTTCGTGTAATTTTCGGCATACCGTTATATTGCTGGTATTTGCTTTGGTTTGGCGAAAGCGAAAAATGTTGGCCAGCGCATTTGCTGAAGGTGAAAAGCCGCGCACGCATGAGCTGCCGTGCGTCCGAGGCGCCACTTGGCACACTGAAGGCGAAAAAAAGAAAACCAAAGCAAAGAAATAAAAGCAAACGCGTGGCAGGAGCAGCACAAAAAATATAAAGAAGAAATATATTGTGTGTAAGCGAATTGAGCGCGCGTCACGTCAATTTTTGGTTATTTATGCCTCACTCTTTTGTTGTTGTTGCGCATTTCAGCTTCGCATTGTTTACCTTCGGCTTTTATTTGCGGTTATTTGCGTTGTTTGCCGTTCGTTTCGCTCATTTGCATATTGTTTTGCCACTCGCTACACACTCTCTCTCACACACACATGCATACTCGGGTCCTTTCCAGCTTTGTGTTGGCGTGCGTTGCTTGTGCGCCTGAAATTATGCACAGTTAATTTTCTTAAGTATTCCAAATGGCGCTAATGTTATCCACTTGAATTTTTGTACTATAAATTCGGTTACAATGGATTTGCTAATTTGTTTGCGCTGCTTGTTTTCAACTTATTTCGACACTTTTACAGTTTATAAATTCAAATTTCGAATTTGGCATGCAATTCGACGATGCGCGTAGATGTGGCAATAATGGAAATGGAAATTTGTTGTTTTTTTGTTTTTGTTTTCTGTAATATTCGAGTATAGTCTTGTGATTTTTTTGAAATGGTAGATTAGCATTGGTGGCACGAGGGAGAAGAAAAGTCATAAAAAAAATATAACCTTCACAGGTGCATTTCTTTTAGTAACTATGTGTCCAGTTTGTATGGAAGCTATATGCTACAGTAATACGATCTGAACAATTCTTTTGGAGATTATGTTATTACCTTAAGCAGTAATCCATGTCAAATTTCGTGAAGATACCACCTCAAATGCGAAAGTTTTCCATACATGTCCTTGATTCCGATCGTTCGGTTTGTATGACAGCTATATGCTATAGTTAACCGTTCTTAACAGTTTCTTCGGAGATTACATAATTGCCTTAGAAAATAATCTATACCAAATTTCGTGAATATATCTTATCAAATGTGAAATATTTCCATACAAGAACTTGATTCCGTTCGTTCAGTTTGTATGGCAGCTATATGTTATAGTGGTCCGATATCGGCAGTTCCGACAAATGAGCAGCTTCTTGAAATGGAAATAATGTTTGCAAAATTTCAAAGCGATATCTTAAAAACTGAGGGACTAGTTCGTATATATACAGACAGACAGACAGACGGACATAGCTAAATCGACTCAGCTTAACATACTGATCATTTAATTATTATATATACTTTATAGGGTCTCCGACGCTTCCTTCTGGGCGTTACAAACTTCGTGACAAACTTAATATACCTTGTTCAGGGTATAAATATGTTTAAATTGTTAAAAATCGTCCACCTGTTCGCGCTATTCACCGAATTGTGGAAAATTTCGAAAGTCCATTTTCTTTACACAATGTTCAAGTGTTAACGAGACAAAGAACTGCTCGATGTAATGAAATTATTCTTGCCGTTCAGACAAGTGTTGCTGCAGACAGCAATTTTTTCTAGTTCGGACTGTCCCAAACCACAACCTGGCGGATTTTGAGAGGCGATTTGGGCTGCATCCATATTAAATTGTCCTAACCTAGGCACTGAAAAATTAGAACACCAGACAAAAAAAATTACAAATTATTCACGAACAACCATTAAATACACCTGAATTGATAGTGCGAACCGATGATCCCACTAGACCAAAATCAGACTTTATTGTTTGGTTTTGGTCTGGTGTAATCATCGGCCCATTCTTCTTTCATTTTTGGTCTGGTGAGTCATCGGTCCATACTCCTTTCCTTTGATGTGGTTTTTGGTCAGGTGTAATCATCACTTTCCTTTGGTGAGATTCTTGGTCTGATGAAATCATCGGTCTATACTTCTTTCCTTTTGTGTGGTTTTTGGTCTGGTGTAATCAACGGTCCATACTTCTTTCCTTTGATATGGTTTTGGTCCGTTTGGAATGGAATCATCGGCCCATACTTCTATGAAAATAAAGCTGGTGATATCCCTACTGTCAATGGAGAGTGATGTAGATCGATGATAACCAACTTTTTATGGTCGCAATTAGAAGAAGTTGATTTTGACAACATCTGGTTTCAACAAGATGGCGCTACGTGCCACACAGTACGTGCAACAACCGATATATTGCAAGAAAAGTTTGGAGATTCGTTTATTTTAATAAATTTTGAAATTGTTATGGCCTCCAAGTTATGATTTAATACCAATTGTCTACTTCTTATGGGTTTATTTGAAGTCATTGGTATTTAGCAATAAACTAGATTCTCTTTAAGCTTTAGCAGTCAATACTGAGCCTGCAATCCATAACATAAGACTTAAATTAGTGGAAAAAAGTACTCGAAAATTGGGTTAATCGACTTCGTTCCTGCAAAAGAAATCGTAGAGGCCATTTGAATGATGTTTAATCAGAACTTAATTGTGTCGCGTGTACTTCGCATTAAAAATAGAACGTTTGAATTTCCTTAACAATGAGTGTATCGTTTTTTTTTTGTTTTTGTAAAAGATCGTATTATTATTATTGGAAATCCCTGTACCATATTTGCTCACAAATGCTCTAGAAACATAAAAGGCATTTAGTTCGATGTTTTATTGCAGATAAAAACTTGATATAAAGCTTCAACTCGAGAGCTCTACAAAGCACAGTGGTTTATTTCATTATATTCATTTTGAAAGAAATCAAAAAATAATTTATAAATCTGTTAAATAAAAAAATATATATAACTAAATAAATAGCTCAAGGCAGTATCTTGAGTCTCAAAAGACTATAACTAAACAACGAAAAGGAATAGCCGAGACTGTGGGTTTCAGCCTGAGAATTGACACCGAAGTAGGCGAAGACTATGCTTCCGGCGGAAAAGATGAGGTTTAGCATTTTCTGACATATGCAAGGTGTGAACTACATCGTCTATCTGAAGAGAGTCAAAACTGAGTTTTACTGCAACGAATTCAATACATAATCTGTCGAAGAAAAAAGTACACCACCACAATTAGAAAAGGAAAGCAAACTCTCAGTACCACATGGTACACCTTATTCAGCTATTTCTATTAGCGTCTTATAGAAAACAACTTTTAAAGTCGTAAAGAATGCCTTACGCTGGATTTTATCTTAAACGGAGCTGGATTGCACTTGCTATAAAAAGTACTGGCGGTAAACAAAGGAAGTATCGTGATGAGTCTTTAACTTGAGAATTAAGTTAGGTTAGGTTCTATTGACCGGCTGCTGGTATACTATACTGGTTTTGTAGCCAAACTGATGGCACTTTTGCCACTCTCATCGATTATCTGTATAGCTTTGTGACCTGAAATCCATTTAACATAAATACAGGTGTTTTCCAACCCCATCATATCTACTACCTTCATGCTGTTCTCACGGTAGTCGGGTCTGAATAACCGGAATGGACGCGGACCCCAGTTAAGGACTGTTAACTCAGCACTATTTCTCGAAATTACTTCGGTGATGTTTTCAGCCGATACAACAAAAACAACACTCACTTTTTTCTTCTAAGGGTATTCTTTGACGCTGTATAATGTGAGATGATTCCTTGAATTGCCGTTTGGTTATCGGTGTATGTTTTGATATTGTTTATCTTGTTTCCTGCCTTATTAGCAGCTCAGCAGTCTCAGCAGTTTTTTTGACCGCAAGGACTTCTTCTAGAAGATACTGCATTATTTCGGCAGCTTCAACGGTCGTCTGAGATCTATTTCCACGCAATAGATCCAAGCGTCCACTTCATCAGCCATTTTGGATCCATCCGTGTAGAGGTTAAATGTTTCGCTGGTTGCTCGCGGACCCTGTCGCCTTTTAGTGTGGGTTAAACCTTCTCTCACTGGTAAAGCTTGGTCTATTTTATACACCAATCCTAAGCTTAACTAGCTATGCCCGAAAATTTCCACTGCAATATCAATATGTAAGATCCTAACTTTTCAAGTATAGCTGCTTTGGTGGTTCTTAGAGCACCCTTTGTGCAGAACGCGGCGAGCCGATATATTCGCTCCAACTACTTTCGGTATGGGATTTTGCTGGTAGTAGTGCACCACACCAAAGCACCGTAAAGCAATATTGACTTGTTTATCAATGCATGAGGACAGTATCCTAGTATCCTTACATGCATAAAGAACACTTTTTACTTATAGTTTCCATAACAGTTTGCCGTCCAAAAGTCCCAGGTACTTGGTATGATCCATTGTTGTGAACTCTACCCCTTTGAGCCTCGGGGTTTCCATGACGGGATCTAGTACCTCCTTGTAAAGAGTACCATATTCGTCTTACCGCTGGTAACTAGAAAGGAGCTTATTAAATATTACCATATGTAAATATCAGAGAAGTTTAACAAACCTTTTTCAAAGCTGAATTTATTCATATTTTATTTCAGAAATTTGCAGAAACTGGAAATAGAACTTCAGGAAAATCATAGTCTAGCTTGACTAAGCTAGACTTACTTTGAAGACTTTCAGTATTTAAAATACTGGAAAAACACTTTTTTTAAAAAATGCTTGCAATTTAGTTTCACCAAACTCCTCTCAAGCACCTGTCATCTCTACTATAAGCCCTTTTCCCCTTCGACCCAGGTTGACTATTTAGAACTCGTAACTTGGAAGCCCAACGAGATATTTCTTCTTTTATCTTGAACTGTTTCGCTTCGGAGCACAAATCGAAATCTTTAGAATATTTCCAAAAACCGAAGTGCAAACTCAACTTCCGACATCTGTAAATCACATTTATTTGAACCACTGTGCGGCATAGACAAAAATAATTTTTTGCGATATTCTTTAACCATAAAAAATTTTTAAAATCATTCAACTACATTTTTTGTTTTCCCGTTTGCATGGCTTAACGATTGCCAAATACGTCATAAATATGCCCTAAGAGACACACTCGCCGGAGAAAATAACAAATACCAAATTTTTAAGAGCCAATAAAGATAATCTTTACGCATACGCATTCGGCACAAAGAAAGCTTGTAAGCATACTTACGTAAGTGCAAACATACCTACACACATAAAAAATAGATAGACTGAATTCGCGTTGGCGAAACCGTGTAACGGCGGTTGCGAAGCGAGTTGAGAAATTAATAAAAAAATTTAATTTATTTCCGCGCGTACATAAATCCTTATGGCGCCGCTGTGTAACGGAAACCACATGGAAGCACCAAAGCGCTTTCAGCCACCCACCCGGCACACCGCCAATCCACCAGCCCAAACGCCTGATTATCTGCTACGCTCAGTTAAAGTGAGCGTAAAATACGCGCGCTATTTTTTATGCTATAGTAAAATGTGTGGTGGAATTTTCCATTTTATTATTAGTAATATTTACGTTTTTGTTGTTAATTAAAAACGGTAAAAATTAAAATTTTTCGAGTTTATTTGGAAGTTATGTCATCCGATTTAATTTTACAGGTATATTAAGATTTTTATTATAAAATATTAACTATTTCGTTTTGATATGAAATTCTGCTGGAAATCGGTGTTATTCGCTGTACTTGCAAAAATTAGTGCCTACTTTTAGGCGCCAATTACATTGAAAATGTATTTTTCTATCGTTTGTGAGTATTTGGCTTATACTTCTCATTTGGTCTATAAAATTTTTTGTATAAGAACTGCGGTAACCTTAATTTTGTAAAACGGTAATTTTGATGCAGGAGATGCATAGCGTTTTGGAAGACGAATTGTCGGAAGTGTCGATGAAGTAATAAAAATCGTCAAGTAAGACCGTGATTTAAGGTCTTTTTAATTACTCAGGTGGTAGACGCTGCAGAAAAAATGGTTAGGAACCAAAGAACAAAGACTACATAAAAAGGTAGCGTGATGCATGGATGTCACACGCGTCGGTCCGACTGATTTTGCTATTTGTTTAGTGGGATCGGAAGGCAAGAACTGTGAGCTGCTTTCCAACTGCCATGCTCTTAATTCGGCCCCGTACTGTCAACTGTTCGACCGTCTGTAGGAAGCACTCGCCTAAAAGTGGTCAGCTTTTGGCCAAACGGAGTGGACTCAATCAGCACACCGCCAAGCCAAATACATCGAGAATGACTCGCCAAAAGCTTCTGGAGCTTTATTGGAACATTCTCAAACTTTAACTTTATAGTCCACAACAAGTCGTTACTACCTACTTCGATCGGCAAATGATTTTGCTTGGGAAAAATTCGTGGTCAAGTCAAGATTCACGGTCCAGATGATTTTGCTATATTTCTGGTGGTATCGGAAGGGAAAAATTAGCTAATTAGTTAGCTGCTTTTCAACTGTCAAAATCTTATTTTGGACCTGTACAGTCAACTATTAGACCGTCTGAAGGAAGCAATCGCCCAAAAGTGGTCAGCTTTGACCAAACCGAGTAAATTTGAATTCAATTAGGACACCGCCAAGCCAGATACATCGAGAATGACTCGAGCTTCAGCAGCTTGGTTGGAACATTTTCAAACTTTCACCTTGTAGTCCAGACCAAGTCATTATTACCTACTCTTATCGGCGAATGATTTTGCTTGCGAAAAATTCTCCTCAAAAAAAGCTCAATTTTCGAGACGACATTCTCTCGGAGAGTAGCATTAAGAAATTACCTTCAATATGGCAACAAGTTATCGACTAAGCTGAGGCGCTAAGGAAACTATTAAAATTTTAAATAAGAGATCATCTGAGAGTAAAATTTTTAGTGGGCTGAAGACACCATCATGGCGTATGAGCATACGGTTTTTCTGTAAAAGCCGTCCATATATCGCTTAGTTCAACCGAAATTATTTTAAGAAGGTTAGCGTCGGATCTAGATATCTTGATCCAGCCCAAAGGTACAAGTTGGCTTGGAAATCGACAGCTTTTCCAAGCCAACTTGTACCTTGGACAAGATTGAAAAGCGTTTGATGATAATATTAAGTGTTCTCTTGGACAAATGGAGGACTACCCGATTTAATAAAGTGCTCCCTTGGGAGAAGCCGATGTCATACAGTGTTCTCTTGGACAAATGAGAGAGAACTCAATTTAGGATGTGTACAGGTAATGGTAAACTGCTCCAAGGTAATAAAAAAGCTTTGGTCCAATTTGAAAATTCCATAAATGACACCCAATATTGCACAACATTCGAAGAGACATCGAGAAAGCGAGCAGTGAATATAAAACTAATACGAAACCGTTTCTTCTAGTTGGGTCTCGAAGAGAGCACCGAGTATTCCAAAACGATCAATGAAGTAGTCTTCCGTTATTTTTATTTGGTCGCAATGACAAAAGCTGACACCAGAGAATCGAGCAAAGACTCTGTTGAGGTTCATTAATATATTGTTTGGCTTGATAATTGGACCCACAGTCTTAAACATCGGTCAGCAAACTAGCAGAACCAAGGATTAAATTTAATAAAATTTAATATTTTTCGAAAAATGCATACCCTCCCCAGCTTTACACAGCTTAATTTACTGCTTTTCCACACACCACGTGAGTGTAACCACCTCGCTTCGAGCGCACACTTGAGATGTGGAACAAGAGCTTAAGTACAAATATCCTCAGGATATTGCAACAACTTGTCACATTTGCGAAAACACAACACACACATATGCATATATGTACAAAAACAACAACAATAAAGTGTAGAGCCGAAGCATGAGCACACGTGTAAAATAGTTGAAGTGTTTGCGCAAGGCTCATCACTTAAGGTATAGGCGGTAACTTAACGCTACGCCAGCTGCCACAGTCGAAGGACCCAAGGACTTTCGTCAAAAGGATACCACTACACTACACTACAGGCTCGCGCTCAGTTGGGGTGTCTAATGTCAATGGGTTTGCCGAGATTTGTGTGCTGCTAAGCCGCACATCATGTAAATTCGATGCCAAGCGACAAGCGACCGCAACAATCGGTAGCAACTCGCTACTGTGATAATGTTTTCAGCGCCGACAAGTGACAGATGAACACAAATATTTGCTTTAATGCCGCAGTGATGGCAAACATATGCTCATTTAGCTTACGCGTGAAATAATTTCGATATGCGGGAAGGTGCGGTTGCTGGAGCGCTAATGAGTTGGAAGCGTGGTTGAGAAAGGGTGTGGGAAGATGGTGTTTACATGTATATCATAAATATGTATAAAGGACTTAGTCAAATCTTAAGGGTTTCTGTATAGAGTGAGCTTCGATCCAACCTAGAGCTCTGTGAGTTAAGATAGATCCTCAATTTCTTGTGTTTTAAGATCCGAAGCTTTAAAAATTGCAGAGAATATTGAAATAAGATCATCATGCTGCATTCGTTCAAAGAAGAAGAGCATAAGTCGAAACTACTTTTAAATCTCAGTCCTAAAAGTTCTTAGAATTATCAAGCCATCGGAATCTCTTTGACAGCAGGGCTCAGAGTGCACTTTCAGTGAGCACAGTTTCCAACTAGATTGTACTAATTAAACAGCCATATATGTACGTCAAAATTAAAAAAATCAGAAACCTAGAAGAATTTATGATAGAATTGACCACTCTCAAGATCATGTTTAATTATTTAAGAATCCTAGTTACCGTTGGTAAACTTCACAGTATCCTAAAAATATACTGCTGCAGTGGAAAATAATTTTCGGTATAAATGGTTAATACTTCTGCGAGAAATGCATAGTTCGAAAAAAATTTTGTTGCATAGTGTAATTGATGATACATGTCTCCCATACCTCATTTTTAGAAGTAAAAAAAAGCTTTTACGTAGTGTTCTGAATATAGCCAATAAAATATTAAAGTGGAAAAAATTTGTTGCATAGTGTAAATGGTGATATCTGTCTTTCATTCCTCATTTTTAGAAGTAAAAATAGTTGTTGTACTGTGTACAGAATATAACCAAAAATTAAAAAAAAATCTTAAAAAAAAATTGTTGTATAGTGTAATTGAAGAAATATCAGTGTCGTATTTGACTTTAAAAAATTTAATTTAGAGAATTCGGAGTATAGAATGTTGTACTTCCACCAAAAAAGAAAAAAAAAACAATTTCCGAGATCAGAAAAATATTTATTGCATACTGTTATGAATATTGTTTCTCTCCATATTGCTGTTTTAGGATACTTAAATAAACAAGTTTTTGTTACTTTTGTGTAGAAATGGTTGTACTAGTACTCAAAACATAAAAAGCTAGAAATTTTAAAATATTTGGTTGCATGGTGTAGTGAACATAACATCTCCTGATATTCAATGTTTCAAATATTTGAGTATTAAGTATCATTTTGGAAGGTTTCGCGTAAAGGTGCTGATTGTAACACAAGAACAGCTGTTCACATACATACGTACATATGTACATATGTACATATGTACATATGTAACTTAAGTTAACTTGTAAGTTTCTCATATTCCATTTATAGAATATTTAAGTGTAATAAATAAATGGATTATGGGCCGTGGGTGGTCATGCTAAAATTATTGCACATGTGTGGCTAAACAAAAAAAAAATATTGCAAATAAAAAAAATATTTTGTTACATGGTGTAATGTCTTTACCAAAATTTTATATATTTTATTTATATTTAAGAAACCTTATTTATATTAGTTTATATACTTTTTGCTATTTTACATATACATTTGTGGGTTGCAAAAATTTTGTTGCATAGTGTAACTTATATAACTTATGTAAGTTTCTCATATACGACTTTCAAGATATTTGAGTATAATAAATTTGTAGATTTTTGACCAAGTGCGGTCATGTTAACATGAAAATAAAAAAGTTTTATAAGTATGTACATCGTAAAAAAGTGTGTTACATGGTGTAATTTGTATTTTGTCTCTTCTATATTTCATACCTTCTAACTTATTTTTGATATTGTTGTATTTTTGTACTAATTTAACAAAATTTGTTCAGTTGCAAAAAATTTGCTACATAGTGTAACTAAAGTAATCTCTTTCATATACAATTTTTAAGATATTTAAGTATATAAGATTAAGTAGTTGCAAGTATATTTGGGTATTGGGTATACGTAAGCAATCATGCTAGCACGATAAATCCGAGAAATTTGTGGTTGAAAATATATTTTGTTGCATAGTGTTAATAATGAAATCTTTCGAATATATCATTTGTACGATATTTAAGTAGGCTTATGTAGGTATATTTGTTTAATGGTGGTCTATTTGATTTTGGAAAAATATTTTGTTACATAGTGTTAATATTGTAATATTTCTCTTATCTCATTTTTAGTATATTTAAGTAGGCTAATGTCGGTTTATTTGGATATGGGTGGTTAATTTGAGGTTGCAAAAATATTTTGTTGCATAGTGTAACTTATGTATATCTTTCACATATGCTATTTTTATTACTATCGGCTACACCCTATAAGCATATAATGACACGCGTCTACAATTTCGCCTATATTTATTGGCTTGCCACCTGTGTCAGCCTTCACGTCGCCAACCACACACACGCACACCGAAAGGCCGCGTATTAACAACACCTTTGCCCAGGCTAATAACTATCAGTATAATAGGATCTATCATAATGCTCACAGTTTTCAACAGCAGCATACTCATTACAAAGCAACACTCAGTCACTCACACGCACACACACATATATATACAAACAATGTCATTAGTTACATCATCGCTGTGGATACGAAGATTATCGAAGCATAAAACCAAAACATGGTCAACCACTTGTGCGCGCTTGAAACGGCACCAGTGAGCGTGGCTGTGGTAAAGTAACTTGGAATGTGTGTGTGTGCCTGTGGGTAAGTAGACGTGTCAAAATTCACAAAGCGCACGGGCCTTTGCTGTATGCATGCATGTGTGTGTGTTGGTTGTCTCATATTGTCAGTATATTGGCTGTGGATATTGCACAATAAACACGAAATATTAATGAGGAGCCAAAGAATCAAACAGCTAACGGTGTATGCCATAAACAGCAGCATAGAGCTCGCTGTTGCTACATAAATGTTGAGCGCGCTGAGGTCAGAGCGAGGACGACAAAGGCGGCGCAAAGGTTCGCCAGCGACGACATGTCATATTTATTGTGTTTGCATTGCTATGAATGTGCTTGTAGTTGTTGTTGTTGCAGTTGTTATTGTTGTTGTTGCAGTTGTTATTATTAATGCTGCTACCTCGCTTAAGCCATGGCCATAAAAGCAAACATCAACACATCCGCCAAATGATGCTGAAAGTCATTTATTCACCTCAGCCTCGGCTTGTCATGCGAACGCGCGGTCCGCACCGCGTCGCCAACACAAAACTGACTCGCCAGCAAAAGTAACGCGAATCAGAGCGCTTTCTTCGAATCAACTAACACCGGTGACGCGCCCACTCGCGCCGTGACTTGCGAACCCTTGCGCGGGTGTTGGTTCGGTCGGTTGGTAGCCCCGTAAAGCCGAACTCGTTAAAACCGTTTCAATTTCCATGACACGGCGTAACAGCGACGATGGATAGGCGTGCTGAATGAATGAATGCATGGAGTGGTAGGCAACAAACCGTTAGAGTACTCGTAGTTGTAAACTCTGCTTGTTTTTGCTATTGCTGTTGTTGCTGCCGTGAAGGGTCACAGCTTTGCGCAGCGCCAAACCGGAGATTATTACGTCAAAAAGTTGTAAAAGTTATCGCCATGGCAGGAGCGCCACGCAAATGACAACAACAAGCAACAAAGTACAACAACAAGCAACCAAGTACTACAACCAACAACATTTTACAACAACAACAATCGTGTAGCTTCATCATTAATGCGGTTAACGGCTTGCAACTACTTATCACTGTCAATAACAACTACAAATTTCGTTTAATAGTTGAATCAGCGGCGCTTATCTAGCGGCGGCCCTCGCTCTGAGTGAGGACTCGGAATGATGTGTGTGAGCGTGTGTGTGTATTTCCTAAATATTGCGCGTCGCTTGTAAGCCCCCTAAATACAATTACCTTTATGGCGCTAGAGATTATAACGGTTGTCGGTGCGTTAAGCGCAGTTTAACTTTAACTTCGCTGCCTCTCACACGCCGCTCTCGCTACGACTCCACCTCTTTCGATGTCGCAGCTGTCATTTCGTGTCACATTGATTGGTTATGTTGTACGCTGCAAGCCAAAATGTCACCTTTTGCGCCTTTCTGGCGAAATAGCACGCAGTTTCGGGTACCCAATTAAGTTTGTTGCCAATGGCGCTATTGATTGCCCATCTTTGTTGTTGGCAAATTGTCAATTCACGCTTCATATTTGCGATTATCTAGTTTAACTTTGAACAGTTGCTTATGCAAATTGTTTGGAGATAACGGTTCACTTGAATGTTTGTTGCAACTTTGTATAGCCATAGTCCATGTTTGCGAATTGGTGAATGAGAGGAACCTTTAATTGACTTCTTAACTCTATTCAATGCCTTTTAATTTTCACAAGTATAGTATGTTCTTAACGAAAGTTCTCTGAGCGCCATTCTCTTGGGAGTCTTTTAAATGTGGTTCAAGCAGCTCACGACTTCCGGTCTTAGATCAAGTTGAAAATGAAAATTTTCTGATACTTCTTTACACATACTTTTAGTTTCAACTAATCTACAAATTACAGAAGATTTCAGTACTTATTCTTTCTTCTGAAATGATTTGTAGGAACAATTTTGAGAACATTGCCGAAAAGAAGCGAATAGCTGAGGTTCAGCGACTTGAAAGGTGCTGAGCAAATATTTATTAGACTAGGGGATGTTGGAGCAATCAACCAATTTTTAAAATTTTGGCTTTAAATAAAGTGATACTAGCCAAAATTGTTGAATAATATCTGGTATTGGAATAACAAATAAAAATGTTCAATATTTCAGTAGAGTTCACAAAATCTAGTGTAAAAAGTCCATACCAGCAACAGGTTCTTCGCAACCACAACTTCCTCGCCGTTATATGGGTGATGGAGCCGCCAGTGTTCGGTTTGCCGACTCCATGGTCCAAGTGATCCAGTATGAAATCAAAGTGAGTGAGGATTTTCGAGTATTCAGACCCGTATTCTTTTAGGAATCCAGACTCTCTGAGTCTGATGGCAACTTTCACAGCCATACACCTTCCGGCGATGTCCACGGGCAATATGTGCAAGATTGCGTTAAGTGCCATGATTGGAGTGCACCTTAGCGCACCACACATGCTGATGAGCGCCGGCCGTTGAACGCTCTCGACTTTCTTTTGCCTTGAGGACCACTCTCGGTGAAAGACCCCACCCTTTGCCAATGGCCCCTCTACAGCAGTATCAGGCAATCGCTGCCTTTTTTGTTCTCTCTTCGATACTCGGTTTCATTGAAAGCTCCCTATCCAGAATGAGGCCAATGCAATGCTCTCATAAGTCACGCTGAACTTCTCAAATCATCACTTGAATGTCACAAACAAGGTTCAGAACTACAAGTACAAATATTTTGGAAATTTAATGTATTGAAAAATATATAGAAAAGTATCTTTATAAAATTGCGACAAGTACCTTTATACGTCGATTGGCAGATAATCACTTTCCATAACTCCACATCGGTACGATTGGTTTATCGGTCATCAGTATAGGTTCATTCTCCTTTGCTCATTCTCTACATAACTCAGTGATCTCTCTTGCAACTAATAGTTGAGTTGCCATGGATGCACGATAGTAGGCCACTTTCTTGGAAAATTACGACGCTTTTGTATAAATAAATAAAGGCTACCAAGATTTAATAGAAACTAACGATCTTGTTTATAAAGAAAAAATAATACTGTGCTTGCTTATATGTATTTTTAGTTTAAAAAATTACTTCGTTGTTTAAATTTGGAGGATTCCCGAAAATTGGTACAAATATATCGTTTCGATTACTTAAGACTAGTTTATCGATTTTTCTGTACTACTTAGTTATCGACTTTATGGATTATTTTCATTTTGAAGGGTTGCTTAAGAGGAATAGTTTGAATATTTCGATCTTCATGGGTAGTTTGAGAGTAATAGAGTGAAATCCCGTAACTGTTTTGAATAGCTTCTCAACAACGGGAACGCACTACCTAATATAATTTTACTGTAAATTTTTTCTTACTTCGACGCACGATAGTTATATGTGGACAATACTTGAAGATAGGTCAAAACATATCGTTGTGATTACATAAGACTAATTTATTGACTTTTATTTATGATTTATTTATCGGATTTATCGGTATATCATCTCAATTACTTTACATTAATTTATCAATTTTTATGTATAACTAGTTTATCGATTTTGTTCTTCATTTTGATCTAGATGAGTTTTTCCAATATGCTGTCGTTAGTTCGATCTCACTTCGATGTATGATAGTTATATGTGAGAGACTCTTCAAGGTGGGTCAAAATGCAATGGTTTATCGTCTTTGATTTATGATTTATTTATTGATTATTTTAAATGATAAATTTACTACGCAAGTCAAATGTGGCGTAATTTTGGAGACAAATACATCGATTCGATCAATGTACATTAATTTATCGATTTTAGTATATAATTAATTTATCGGTTTTGCCAATTATTTTGTTTTTGATGAGCCTGCGCAATATTTTGTTGTAACTTCAGTCTGACTTCGACGAACGATATCTATATGTGGGAAATACTCAAATTTTGAACAAAATGTATCATTTCGATTACTCAATAAAAATTATCGAATTTTATTTATCGACATTAACGATTATTTTTTTTTTGTAAAAACTTTGTTTGAGAGAGAGAATGTGTTATGTTTACTTCTAAATTTCTAAACTCTTACAGTGTACAACGAATAGCTGTTTAAGGGTTGAAAAAATCGTAAATAAATATTTTTTAAATAAAATCTCCGCCACATAAACAAAGAAAATGCATTTGTGACTTGAAGCTCACATTGAAATATTATAATAGTCAAAATAATAGAAACAAAACTAAGTTGAGGAACACAAAAATGTCTAAATACCAACTTGAAAGGAGCAAAGCGTGTAAGCACAGCCCTCAAATCAGGAGTTACATGTGTAATTTATTGGAAAAAGAACTGTAAAAGGGTTTGTTTATGCCATTTGTATTGTTTGTGAGTATTTATTTTGCTTACATTTGCATTTTGACGCACACATAAATATACAGAGGAAGGCAATAGGCATGTGAAATATTTATTAAACCCGCTATGCAAAAGGATGGGTTAAAGAGCAGTAAGTTATACAATTCAACAAAAATTTCTTCCTATTATTTTTTGGTATCGCACGGCGAGGAGTTCAAGGAGAAGTGGTACCGAAACGTGTATGGGAAAAATTTGAAAAAATAGATGAATTTTATGAACACTTAGTCAAATGGCATGTAAAATTATTATGAGCCTGGCTTTTACTCGGCACATTTCTATTCTTGTTATTATTGTTGTTTAGTGTGCTTACATTATATTTTGTTGGCAAAGTTTTTCAGGGTGATTTCATTTAATTTGATTACATTTTTCATACGCGTGTGTTTTGAATTTCAAAATTATGGCATGTGAAAAGTGAATGTTCATTTGTCGCACTGTGAAAACTATAAATATAAATATGTAAATCAATAGGCATAAAGAATATTTGGTTATAGTAAATGTTTGAGAGCAGAAATAAGTGAAAAAAAGGCTTTGTCATTAATGTAGCTTCTGCGACAAAGTGAAGCTTAATATTTGAGCCAAAAATCATCTTCGCTTGAAAGGCTGTGAATTTTTTTTTTACTTACGAGTTTCAGTTAAAATAAATTTGAAATATAATTATTGTTATTTCGACGACCACACCAATAGAAGCCGCTTTTATTTTTGTTTCTTTGAATTTTGACCATTTTTTACTCTATAGAGTAAATATTTAGCCTTGTCCACCATTTGTTCGTTTATTTGTCCTTCTGATATATGCGAAGGCGAAAGTCTCTCATTTTTTTCTTCATAAAATTTGGCACGAGTTATTTTTTAAGTCAGTAATGTAATTCCTGAAGAAATTGTCCAAATCGCGTCACTTTATCATATAGCTGCCATACAAACTGAACGATCAAAATCAGGTTGTTTTATGAAAACCTTTTTATTTGACAAAATATCGTAACAAAATTTCGTTTAAGTAATTTTCTAAGTCAACGTTATAATCTCTGAAAAAATTGTCCAAATCGAACCACTATTGCATATAGCTGCCATAGAAACTGAAGGATTGAAAACAAGTCTTCGTATGGAAAACTTTTTTGTTTGACAAAATATCTTCACAAAATTTGGCTTATATTATTATCCAAGTCAACGTAATAACCTCTGCATATATTGTTCAGATCGAACCACTATAGCATATAGCTGCCATACAAACTGACCGATGAATATCAAGTTCTTGTACGGAAATCTCTAATATTTGACAAAATCTTCACAAAATTTGCCATATATGTTACCAATAGTTTCATAATAAACGTAATTTGCATCCAACTACAAAACGACAACAGCTTACACTGCCCGAAAATGCAGTGTATTTGCAGTTAACCAAGTTTCTGTTAACTTTAGAAGTGCCCTGTAGTATAGCTGTTATTCAATATACAGCTTGTTATTCATTAATGCTACTATATATATATTTTCATTATATTGACAATCTTTATTTTTTATACCCCACACAACTAAGTTGTACATATACAAATTTACACAATTTTATAACATATTTATGTATATACTAACTAAAACTGCCTGACATATTGATGCCCACGTAAATAGTTCCACTTACAACTGTTAACTAACATACCGTTGAGTATACTTCTGTACTCAAGCTAAAATTTTAATATTTTTCATTACAGCTGTAATATTTTATTATTAACATATCCTTTGGAGACCATTGAAATGATGCCGAATACATCTATGTTGTATATCTGTTAACTTAACAGACTATCTGTTGTTCAACACTTCATTATTTGTGAGCGCAGTAATTGTTGAAATTAAGGAATATTTGCATGAGGTTCACAAGTTTTCATGATTAAAATTTTTTTATGAACATGTTAGCTACATTTCTTTTCTCTGCTATATTAAAGCACAGCTGCTAACTTAACAGACTGTGCGCTACTTTCTACAGCCTGGAAGTTATATTGCCACTTTAAACATAATAGACTTTTCTATAAATTATAAAATTTATTTGCTTTTAAAATTTAGAGAAATTGCCTATTCATATACAAAATTTCAAAACCCAATATTTTTTAAATAATTTTTTTTTTTTCGATAAGTCTAGACGTGACGTAATTGAGTCTCAGCAAATAACACCACGACAGCATAAATCAATCAAATAAAATGAAGCAGCAGAATTAAAGCAATGCAAGGAATTTTTTTATTAATATTATACAAAGTTTTTAAGTAATTCTAAATAATTCGGCTGTTCTCTGTCTCTCGTGAAAATTTCGTATATTCGCAAATTTCGTGTCCAACTACTTGGTTTCTTTTAAGTCAAAGCTCCCAGCGTGTTGGTGGCGAGCCTGAAATTATAGTGTTTCATAAATATATTACACATCAATCAATATTTTATATTATTGCGCCTAATTGTAGGCAACATTTTTAAGCGCACTATTGTAAACGACGAAAAAATCGCTTAAACCAAAGCAGTTTCAGCGTAAAGTGGTTTTAGCTAATAGAAATCAGTAAACGGATTCTCCGGGCCGGCTGGCATATGTCTTATATTATTGCGCCTAAATATAGGCAACATTTTTCTCTTGTAAAGGACGGAAGGATCACTTGAACAAAAGCAGTTTCAGCGTAAAGTAGTTTTAGTAAATAAAGACCAGTAAACGTATTCTCTGATCCTGCTCGGATTTACTTAACGAAATTTCAGTTTTTTTAAAGGGATTCCCAAAATTGATGCAAGATTGAAATTTAATACAGGGTGTCACAAAAGTAGCACATGATTTGCCGATCCTTCTCGGATTAACTTAACGAAAATACAGGTTTTCTAAAGGGTGGCCCAAAAGATTGAAATTTGATACAAGGTGTTACAAACTCAACGCAAATTTAGGCAGCAAATTTAAAGTTTTCATTAATTTTGGAACACTCTGTATTTGTCTTACCTTCAAAAACGCTTTTAAAATGCTTTACTGTGGAAATGGTGGAAATGGTGGCATTGGCATACCATCCGGAACAGGCATTTGTGGCGAGCGACGTTTCTGTAAGAAAATTTTGATTATAAAAAAATGTTTTTGAAATAAGGGTCTACATAGCATCTCTAAAAAAGAAAATTTTGAAAGACGTTTTTATTCTCACATGAAATAAACGAATTCAAAACTTATGTATGACTACTTACTCGGGCACTTAGGTGGTTTAGACCTTGCGGTACGTCTTCAGGTACTTCATCAGGCATTTTTTTAGGAGAGCGACGGAACTTTAAAATATAGGAAGCAACAAATTAAAATTATTTGAATAATTATTTCTATATTCCTAAAAAATATTTACCCTATCATGCTGGTCCAGCTCCTGTGGTACATCACCAGGTGCATCATCCAAAGAATGTTGTGCAAAGCGACGGAACTAGAAAAGAGTAGTTAATATGATAGAAGAAATTATCCTAAAAGTTATCAAATATACACACTCTTACCCTGAAACCCTGTGGCGCATCCTCGGGTACATCATCGTTTGCGGCGCGACGTGCCTAAAAGTAAACAAATATGGTATACATTTTTAATTTCTACAATATTTTTAACCACCTACCCTTGGGTTAAACTCCTGTGGCACGTCTCCAGGTGCATCATCAGGTGATTTTTCAGCAGCGCGACGGTACTAGAAAATAATATTTGATAGAGTTACGGGTATATAACTGTGTTACAACTACTCACTCGCTCCCTGAGTCCTTGCGGCGCATCCTGGGGTACTTCGTCTACTGCAGCGCGTCTTAACTACAGCAACAGAAAAATAAATATAGTTTGAATAAAAAAAGAAAACAATTTCCGTATAATTTCTAACCACATACCCTCGAGTTGAATGCCTGCGGCACATCTTTCGGCACATCCTCTTGCCGGAAGCCGCGCGCGCCGCCACGCTTGGCATGTCCTTCCGCGCCATCGAGGCAAGCAATAATCGAAATCATTGCGATGGCAATGCACAAATTCGCGAATGCTTTCATTGTTGCGACAATAAAAACTTCACAGTTTAAAGAAGAATCTTCTAAAAAAAATAACAAAAACAAGTGATCACATAAAACGGCAGGCAAATGTGAAATATTAAAAACTCATACGAAATCCTTATTGCAACTTACGGTTCGTATGCGAATTATTGTCTTGGCGTTGGAGAAATTGCGATTTTGTGTTCACCGCGTTGGCGTTTAGTGCGTTTACAATGTGATTTGTTGAATGCAACCAGTCGTGCGCTTAGCTGCACAATATATAGTGTCGTTCGATATTAACGAGCGTCGTCGTCGTTGCATGCAACGCATCACAATTTTCATACTCTGCTCTAATCGGAAGAATCAAATCTCAACTGATAAGGAGGCGACAAGAAAATCGCATGCAATGAATGGCATGATGACACGGTCGAATTGTAGGTTTCATGGAATATTTCTCGTGTTATTTCATAAGCGTGTAATATAAGTAACTGTAAGGTCATGGCTACATTTAAAATTATTATGAATAATTTACGAAAATCGGAGTAAATCTAAAGAAATCTAAATACTTTTAACCAACTTATATCACCAACCTTTTTCCTTTTATAGCCAAAAACTTCAATCTCAACAGAAAACCTAACTTCAGATTCTAATTCGGAAGAAATTCTTTAATCTAGGTAGGTAGGTAGGAGTGCAGCCCTATCGGGCTCAATTAGCACTTGATGTGCCATTTTTCTTTAATCTAACTTATTTGTGTTTTTTGTTTGAACCCAATCGTGCTATAAATGTGAGCTTTACAATGTGTATGATCACAGCGCCATCTAACGATCATATGAAATTTTATCTATCTTCGACCTTAGAAAAATTATGCAACTATTTTATTAAGCATTTTATCTTTTGTTCCAGCATTCTATTTATAACTTACGAAGAATCTAGAAGACATGCCTCAAATCTAAAAAGTATAAAGCTTTCTGATCTTCGAAACAGTTGTTAAAGTCAATTTTCGGAATAGCCTTTAATTCGCGTAGCCATTCATGTTTTATGTATTCGGTTGACTCAAACCAGTTTCCCCTGAACGGTTGTTTGAATTTGCTGACAAACCAGAAGTCATACGGAGCTAAGTTAGGCGAATACGGTGACTGCGGTACGGTATTGGTTGAAACTTTGGTGAAAACTCACGAACCATTAAAGGAGTATGCGACAGCGCATTATCGTGGTGCAAAAACCAAGAGTTGATAGCTCATAATTTCGGGCTCTTTTTACGAATAGCTTCGTGCGAACGACGCATTTCACTCAAATTGTTTTCCTTGTTGACAGTTTGGCCGGTCGAAAGAAATTCAAAGTGCACCACACGTCGATAACCGAAGAAAACTGTCAACTAAACCTTCACTTCTGATCTGCTTTGACGTGGGGTTTTGGGCTCACCTTTGTCACGATATTCGGTCAATTGATCATCTGTTTCCGAGTCGTGGGCATAGATCTGAGAGTCATCGCCAGTAATGATACGTTTCACGATATCTTGGTAGTCGGGAGGCATAGTTTCACAGATGTTAACGAGGCGCAGGTTTTCAAAAAAATAGAGGGATCTTGGAACAAATCATGATTTTACTTTTCTCAGGTCCAAATGATCTTTCAAAATGGTTTTCACTGATTCCAATATTCCAAAGATGCCAGTTAGATATCTGACTGTTAATCGCTGATTCTCAAGCAGCAATTCTTTTATTTTATTGATGGCTTGATCATCATTTGATGTGAATGTCCATCCTGAACGTGGTACACGTTCGTTATTGAGTAGTCTTAAATTATATATAGCTCAATTATCATTACTTTGTTGGATTGTTGGTTTTTTGTGATAAAAGAACAGACAGACCAGAGTACATACTCCTGGATTACCACGAAACCGCAAGAAGAAGAACTCAGGCTATCGGGTTTAAAGAAATATTGTAATAAAAGGAGAAAGAATAATAGACCACTGGTCGCAGTGCATTCCGCAAATTTCAATCTATCTATCTATAATGTCGGTATTCAGTAATAGGTAACATTTAATGATAAAAGCTCCAAAGCGTTCCTCGTTGCGAGAGGTTGGGTCGAAGTAGCTTAGCTATCCAAGCACTCCTCAACTAAGTTATGTATGAATATTATCGCTCGACTGTGATTTTAAGAGTATGGTAACAATGGTAGAGTTATTAGGAACATCTTTTAAAAATTGGTAAAACATTGAAATTAAAGAGTACCCGAATAACCATAACCATCAAAGAAGTAAAAAAATTTGTTAGCGGAGCAAAGGTTTGCTCTAAGGCAGAAAGAGACGGAGCGAGAACGTCAAATAAGAGAAAATCAATTTTCGTGTGAAATTTTCACAAATTAACAGCACATTAACTCACTAAATTTGTTTGTTATAGTTATTAGCATTATATAAGTACTTTTGTTGTGCCAATAATTGGTATCTCACTTTTAATAACAGTATCTGTTTTTATCTTATTGGAGATCTGGAAAATGACAAGTGACAATTATGGCTTACCTTATTGCACGCAATGGAATTTTTAAATTCACTTCAAAATCTACTTAATCATCAAACACAAATTATTTTAGCGGTCATATAAACTATTTCAATGAAATTGTGACTGTTGTGCAAAATAATTGCAGCGAGAGTGAAATTTAGTGAATTTGATATTTTTATTTTGGATATATATATTTTCTATGATATTAAAATAACTCATAATTATTATTATTATTACATAAATTTACACTGTTGTGAAAAATAATAGCAGCGACTTTGGAATTTGGTGAATTCGTATATATAAATTTTCTATGATATTGTAATAGTTTATTATTATATAAATTTACACTTTTGTGCAAAATAATAGCAACGTTAGTGAAATTTGGTGAATTTAATAATTTTATTTCGGATATACATATATATTTTCTATGATATTGTAATAGTTTATTATTATACAAATTTACACTTTTGTGCAAAATAATTGCAACGTTAGTGAAATTTGGTGAATTTAATATTTTTATTTTGTATATATCAATTCTTTACGATATTAAAATAACTTATTATTATATAAATTTATACTGTTGTGCAAAATAATGGCAACGAGAAGGAAATTTTTTTCAGTTTAACATTTTTATTTCGGATATACAAATTCTCTAGGATATTGCAATAACTTATTATTAAATAAATTTGTATTGTTGTGCAACGAGAGTGAAATTTAGTGAATTTAATAATTTTATTTCGGATATACAAATTCTCTAGGATATTGCAATAACTTATTATTAAATAAATTTGTATTGTTGTGCAACGAGAGTGAAATTTAGTGAATTTAATAATTTTATTTCGGATATACATATGTATACATTTTCTTATAATAGTTATTTGGCAGCTATGTATATGGAAACAACACTCGAAGAAAATTAAGCGCTAGATGTCGCGAGAGTCATTTTCATAATGGAATTAGTATTTATGATTCGATTTAGCTCTATGTCGAATACGGTATAAATTTCTATGGAAAAGTGCTGATATACTTGCTGAAAACTTATTCTAAAATTCAGCTGCTTTTATTTTGCACAACACTGTTCGCTTGTGTAGGTTTTGATTATTTTCAAACATGTATATGTTAATTGTGTTATTGTAACTCTATTAGCACTTGTTTTCAAATTCGCATATATATAGAATTATATATAATATATGTATGTATGAACATATACATTTCAAATATAATCCTCCACGCTTTTGTTTTTGTATCATCATCGCAATGACATTCATTACGTAGCTACTAAAAATTAGCACGTAATTAATATTGACAATTAAATCGTATGTAATTAACTGTTGGAAATTCACTTTATTTTTTTCACAGTTGTTGTTGTGTTTTTTGTACAATTTACCGTTCATGTCGCTGCTGCATGGACATAATGCATATTGTAATTGACATTTTAGCGGTTAGTCAATTGAATTTATGTGAAGGTATATACATATGTACGTACCTATATACATATTTATACAATAAATAAATATAGTATTTAACTGTAAATGTAGAATAGCTTTTATAATTATTTGAAGAGTATTTTATTTTATTTTATATTCTAATAACTTATACCCGCATACATTGTCAAACGAATAGTTTTGTCCACTAAATTTTTCTCTGTAAACCTAAAAGTCTAAAAAATTATACGATTATATAAAACTACGAGGACCTCAGAAATAGATTTTCGGCAGTTTGTCTATCCATCGCTTCTCAATTATTCTGATCAATCGATAACTTGAGTAAAAATGTATATACATATATTGATGATGTTGATTTGGTATATATGCGTAATGGTCCACTGCCACACCTGCTAAACAGTACTATGACACGAAAAATAACCAGAAGTTCTTCAAGCGAGTGAGCATTAAAGGAACAAAGTGAAGTTCTGAACCAGCTCCAAATAACTCCATATCAAAATGATACTATATTCTATCAAATTATATTCCCCTAAGGTTGGATTTTAATACTGGCTTCCAGGTGAGTATATCCTTTAAATGTGAAAGGAGCAGAGTTTTAGCAGAAGAAGAGACACTATCTCAAACTATATCGGCATATCCAAAATGGACTGAGGTGTAGGGACGACAGTATACAATGAAGATATAAATATCCATCTCCATCCATCTACCAAACTCAGCTGGCATCTTCAAAGCGGCGAAGTCTTATGGTGTTCTAATCATAACTACAGGGGTTCAGGTTACGAGGTTGATCCCAACACGGATCTCACTTAGACAGCCGGTCCGTTGCAGTACCTAAAAACTCCTATATACCGAATCATAAGAGCCTTACAAATCAACAAAACGCATTGAGCCTATCACAAACTTGTTGAGACGGCTAAGATCACTCTCAGCTATGTTTTCTGGTTTGCCGAAGGTAAGACTTCCGAGATGTTTCAGCCACCTTACTCGTGCAAAGGCCGCACAATGGATGCATAAAGCTACCATATACCCAGCCAAACAGGCTAGCCTTGTCGTTGCCGAACATTAATTCCAGCAAAATAAACCAGCGTAGAAAGGCTCAGGCCAATTCCACTTGTCTATATTTGGCGACGAGTTGGCGGAGATAGTACCGTTCCCGCTAGGAACGATCAAGAGAGGGCACAATTCGAAATTTGAACAAACAGCTTAGTACAGATGGAGTTCTATAACTAAATGCAAGATAGCTGAGCAGATATGGCCAAAATATGACAAAACGCAATCTAAAGATGCATTAAGTATGTCCGGGAACAGAGGCGCAGTGAGCTTCTTTACACATGGGTCAAAGCTTAGGGGGAAGGTTGGTGGAGGGTTTTACTGTCAGGAGCTCTCTATCAACTCCTGTCTATTGTAGTGTTTCCCAAGCAGCCATTAAGATAGCAGTAGATTTACTGTTCCGGAGTGAAGCCTACACCATTTACTCATGTAGCAGTGAGGCGATGCTACACTTTAACTCAATATCTGCGGAATCGCAGGTAATTGCAAAGCTGATAAGCTAGCAAGGAAAGGCACCCTAGCCCAGTTTTCACTAGAATGGGAACGGTGCGGTGTTCCTTTTTCTTTATGTGTTCCACTACTGGATAGCAGGACTTCGAGCCAGTTTGGCCATCGGTGCGCTGGTGCCAAGTTCTTTTGGCTCAAGATCGATCGTAAGAGATCCAGTGAGCTCTTTGCAAACAATAAGACTAGAATTTTCTTTGTTGTATGGATGTCCATGCTGAAAGGTTGGAAATTATAATAGTTGGTATCAGCAAAAGCTGTATGGAAGAAGATGAGGTGGAAACAACTCACCACTTCCTTCTTGATGTCCCGTGTTTGGGAGGTCAAGGCTAAATTACTTGGGAGCGGATACCTTCAGACGTCCCATCGAGCTGGCGTGAATGGAAATTGTTTTGGCTACTAAACGTTTTGTTGATTTATAAGTTGGAACACTGGAGTTTCTTCCTTTATATAGCATCACAAAGGACTGCATATCGCAGTCCACGTGAGATCTCTATAGATCAGCCATCTAACCTAACCGAACGTAACCTTACCTCACCTAACATAACCTAACCTTGCCTAACCTAACCTTACCTAACCTCACCTACCTACCAACCTTACCTAATATGTTTTGCTCATCGTGTTCAGTTTAGTGCTCAAACTATATGATATCGATCTAGGTCTTTCTCCGGTTTCCAGCTACCCAATATAATGACTTTAGATCTTACGACTGGCCTTATGTATGTGATTAACGGCAAATAAGAAACTTATTGGTATTAAAAAAAATTTGGTAATAAAATTTAGTCAAAACGATTGTCAATTTCGAATAATTCGAATTATTTATTCATATACACATTACTTTGATATACATTTTTGCTGAAATCTAAAAATGTCTAAAAATATTTTAGGCTGTTTTGCTGCTTCAAAATTGTCTGGGCATCAAAAATAAAAAAAAGATAAAAAAATATGCGGCCGCAACCGAATTTAGCGCTGCCTTACCAGCTTTTGTAATATATATTTTGTTTTTGTATAAATTGTAATGAAATAACGCAAACTATTTTAAATTAATTAAAAACTAGCACAAACAAAATGCAACGTTAAATATTTTCTCGCTCATCTGGCAGCACTAAATTGTAAATTTACGCTTAATTGCGCTTTTAATTATTTAGTGGCGCAATTTAAAATAATTCACTTACCAAATTATGCGCTTTTAAAATGACACGAAAATTTTAAACGCGAGTAAATCACATTTAAATCGAATTAAAATGTGTTTAGTGAAATTTCACTTAACATTTGTGCATTTTCTGTGATTTTATTGCATAAAATGTATTTTCAAAAAATTACATTTTAATAATTGCATGGAAATATAAGTGAAAAAAAATTTTCATTTAGTTTTTAGTTTTTGTAGTTAGCTGAAAAATATTATATTATTTCTTAATAATTTGCGAAGTGAGTTACGAGCTCGTGCCAACAATTGTTAATAGCATTTTTATTGCGGAGAATTTATCAAAGTTTCATTTCTGGCATAAAATGAAAGCCAATTTACTTTTTCAATTTCCAACTTTGTCTTAGACTTTTCGCAAGTTCGCCGCACACAATTTGCATTTATTAGAACAGACAATGTAAATACCGTTTTGATTGGATTTACAATTGTACAATGCGTTAGCTCTGCCATAAGGATTCATACATATGTATGTATATATATTGTATATGGTGTATAGAGATATATAGTAGTCTATATGTCTATGTAAATCTGAAACTGTAAAAATTTTCCATGCCACAAACTATTTCGACAAACTAAAAAGCCACTCAAAAGCCTTAAAAGCAAAGACAAAAAAATAGTTTCAAAAATCAAAAGTCAAGCGTCACAAAGTCACTTACATAACCCTTATAGCCTTACAGCCTTACAACTTAGCTGAGAGCACTAGAGCACCATAATCATCATCCTAATTTCGACTAGTTATACATACGTCTTATTTACCTAAAAGGCTTTCATTAGCATAGAATACTTAAAATAAATTTTGTTGTACGAAAATCTCCTTTCGCAAGCGAACAATCATCATACAAATACAAATCATAAATTATAAGAGAGCAAACGTACAAAGGCACCAAAAAAGAGTGGATAAAAATCTGCTGATCCAACGAACCGTTACGTAATGCCTAAGAACTATACAAGTTTTGCGCATATTTAGAAAATTGTAAGAGATAAGTTTCTTAGTGTCTTTCTTACAGCCTTACATTGTTAACTGGTTGTTGGAGAGCGGGGTGTGTGCGGCGCGTGTTAGCTGAGAATTTTGCAAATTGCTCAGCACTATATGCAAATTAAAGCATACGAATTTTCTTAACAAGCTTTTGACTAATCAAATACGATCCCAACAGTGTGTAGGGTTAAGATTTTTGCCGATTGACACACGCCTGTATATATGTATGTATGTATGTATATGAGTATACATATATGGAAATATTTGAGTTCGCCTAAGAAAGAAAGAAGTTAGTAAACGGGTTAAAATATGCTAATGAGTTTCTGTGAGCACCAGCACATACATTTCTATATATATGTATATGGGTATAACATGCATATTTAGCACAAAAGACAAACGAGTATATGAGAAAATTGCTTGAAGTCCAGTGAACTCCCTGCACGCAGTACACTGCAAGAAATGAAATTTAGTCGGATTTGAAACAAAGTAAATGGCGTAAAAAGCAAAGCAGACAGCAATGTATAGAGAGAGAGATGAAAAATGTAGACAAAAGCGTTAATAGCTTTTCCACTGAAGCAAATTAATTTAGTATATTTAAATACGCACAACCGGCTACTTGATTAACGATCAGCTGTTATACTCGCTTGTTATAGTAGGAAGAAGCAACGAAAGCAGGTGTGCAAAACTTAAAAAAAAAACTTTCTCTGTACTCTGTACACGTCGGATAGTACGGATTAAGATCGTGATGGAATCGTGGAGTCGGAACAGATAGTATATGGGTTAGGTTGAAGTCTATGTCCTCATATTGTTTATCTATCCACGTGGATCCCCCGTCGTTTGGTTGATGTTTGCCACCGTTGCTGTCACGTTATGATGCTTTTGGTTCTCTCGTCTTTTTTTTAGCCTACAGACGGCTCTGAAAGCTGCTCCAATTCCGAGCGAATTTGTCGCCCTGAAAGTCAATAGGCGGCATACTAGCTAGAACTTCAGCAGCGTCGCTTGATATCATTCGGAAATTGTTACTCGTATAGCAGGAGCCTATGCCCGCGTTTATTTGTTTTTGCATATGTGGTGCCTGTATCCAACCTGTATCCAACCTGTATCCAATGTTATACTTGCTTTTACTCTACATTTTTTATTTTATTAAAATTCATCAGCTGATTGCTATTTTATCAATGCGCACAACCAAATTTATAGCCTGGACAACAACCGTCAGAGTTAAACACTGCCAAATTTGTAGTGTGAACAACAACCCGCAGAGTTGTATTATAGTTCTAACTCGATTTCAGTTCGATTAAGAACTAATGTAGTAAAACAAGATTATTATTATTTGGTATGGTAAATCGATCAAAATTGGCGCTTTAATAGAACAAAGGCAAACAATCTTTAAAGACTTGCCATATTTATAATTCTGCGTTGGATTTCGGGCCTGAAATTGTTGCTGGTATTCATACCGGTTTCAAGATAGACGAAATTATCTACGACTTCAAATTGTGGTGACTGATTGTTTGATGACAGGAGTTATTTCGTCTTGCTCTCGTTCACTACCAGACTATCTGCATCGCTTTTTTATCCAGTCTGAGGAAAGTAGAACTGACGGCGTGGATGATGAGGCCAATGACATCAATATCATCACTCTTATATCTAGAAGATTGTACCTGCTCGATTAAGTTCTGCAGCTGGAATTATTTTCTCCAGCAGCAGAGTGAAAAAGTCGCACGATAGGGAGTCGTCTTGTCTGAAACATCATTTGGTATCGAATGGTTCAGAGAGGTCCTTCCCGATCCTGATGGAGATTTTGGTATTGCTCAACGTCAGTTTTTCGGGGATACCAAATTCAGACATCGCGGCAAAAAAACAGCTTTGAAATCGACAAAGAGGTGGGGTGTGTGTCAACTCTCTTCTCACGGGTTTTTTCCAAGATTTGACGCATGGTAAATATCTGGTCAGTTGTTGATTTTCCAGATCTGAAGCCACACTAATAAAGTCCAATCAGTTTGTTGGCGGTGAGTTTTAGTCTTTCATACAACACGCTCGATAGAACCTTATATGCGATGTTGAGGAGGCTAATCCCACGGTAGTTGGCGCAGATTGTGGGGTCTCCTTTTTTATGGATTGGGCATAGCACACTTAAATTCCTTATCAGTTCTTCGCCGCCGTGTTTGAATAGATTGACCGGCAATCCATCGGAACAAAAATAACGTGTCAGCTTAACATGACTCACGCGTGATCTGTCAAAAAAAAGCTATTGAAAAAAGGACCTCTATTTGGATCACCCGTTATAACAGATACACCTGGAAAAGGTATTTTATCTTGGATATAGCCATTCTTAACGTTTTTCGTGTTTTCTTTTACTACAACATAACTTTTCTCTTTACAATATTTTTCTCAGTGTATGAAACATGTACGCACCCAAAACTATTTCATACTTACATGTAAGTAAATTGTTGTTACAAAAACAATAAACTGCCTATTTCACTCACTGTCAGTCCGAGCTATCAATTTGTGTGTGCGCCTTGTTTATTTGTTGGCAACCCCTGGCGGGCATTTTGAAGTAGTACTTGCAAAGTAAATAAGCCACATACGGTTTCCTGCCTAATAAATTTCGCACATTTCAGCAAGTGGCATGCCGAATTTATGCAACTAATATTTTCGAGTGCGCAGCCCACTCCACATAGAAACATATACATTTACAGCTGTGAGTGCGTTTGTGGCAGCAAAGGACTTAAGTGGTTGCCACAGCATTTAACTTGCATTTTGGCTGCCATGCAACGCATTTACGAGCTGCTGCCGCCACCAACTCCATGCAAACGCTCTCAGCATTTGCAGCAAAACTTATTCATACACTTTGACAATTTGTTTGACTACGTTTGCCTAACTGTTTGTGCACATTTACACACACATACACACAAACATGGACACACGAACGTGGCACATAGTGTGGTAATATCCGGGAATTGTCTTTTCGTGCTGATGTAATTATTGTTTCAAGAAAATTTTCACACAAGTTGTCATGACTTTGTCAAGGCAAATTGCCAAAGTAAGCAAATGCGAGATGAGCGAGAGCAAGAGCGCAATGCAGCTGAGTCGCTGAGAGCGAGTGAGATAGTTTGACAGCTGAAAAGAATAAGACAAATTCCGGCAAACTGCGCCTTGCTGTGCCAAAATCGGTGCGGCATGCGGCTTGCGGCATGACAGAAGACAGACACACACGCGCACTCCGTTGCAAAACTATTGCAAGACAGATTCCATTTGAAGAGCGCGCAAATATTCCGACAAAAAAAATAAAGAAGGAGTTTATGGCGAATCGTGTTGCGAGTAGCGGCACTGAAACTTTTTCCATAACTTTTCATGCATTTTGCGTGCGTTGCGTTTACACAATACGCAAGCCGATTACATCATCCGCTCGGTGTTGCTACGTTTGTGCGCCAGCGGTAATTGAGGAGATCTGCGTAAAAAAGTACTAGTTTTTGTAATTTTGTTTTTGCCGCACAGTGTAACTCTACTTCCACTGGTGGGCAGTGAATCACATACTTTCAAAGCCGGAGTGTTTTCAACCATCCGGACAAGATAACCTAGCAAGCGTAACCGCGGTCTCTAGATTCGCTGAACTAAGTCAATGTCTCCGTCTATCTCGTGCAGCTGGTAGTTTCTCCGACCACCGGATTCTTTGTTACCATTGCACGGAACTAATGCCGAACCATAAAATGTTGTCACTGTCCATGCCTCCATTCGATATAGCAGGATGGAATATGATTTCGCAGAGACGATGCCTGTAGTCGTCTTCTTGAAGCGGAGCCGCCTCTTAAGAGCATCAAGAGGTCTTCTCTGGACAACATCGGGCTCTAGACTTCGGGTGACTGCCTTCACACTGGAGCTATTAACACGTTTACCGACTTCCTCTCAATGAATGGCATATTTGGAGTTAAACCACCACCCATTGCAGATGACAAGCTCGAGGTGCCGCGAAAATTAATAGTTACCCTTACGCAGTTCCGTTCTGGATACTGTAGCAGTTAAATTTTTACTTAACCAGAATCAACCTCGACGTAACAGTTTATATATCATATATAATATATGCCCATCATGCAACGAGTCCCCGCATTACTCTAAGCACCTCTTTGCATGCCCTCTAAACAACACTCATCTAACATCCCTCTCACTATGGTCACTTTCCTGGGCCTACCGTTAGATGTCTTCGGTCACAACCAAGCTCCTTCTGCTGCAGCAGCGCTGAAAACGCTTTGCATATCTTCTTTTTATGCCCAAAGTATGAAAAAGAGAAATTTGAAGCAGAGAACTTGCTAAGCGATCGAGTGATGCCGAAGAATATTGTGTCTTACATGATCCAATCGACTATGACAGAGTGAGAGTCAGCTATAGCTAAGCAAAATATAAGAGGAAAGACAGACAACGCAGCGAAAGTAGAAAGATTAACCGGAGTTAAGGCGAAAAAGCTTGACTGAAAACCCGAAGGGCTAAGCATGGCTCACGATGTAATCCCGTGGGCTGAATACAAGCAATGACGACACAGTTCAGGATGTAGTATGTAGCCGTACTGTGACACAAGTCCTGCTTGGTCGTGTTCCCAAAGGAGGTGTTTGAACTTTACTACTCAAGCTGGATTAGAGAACCGTGAAGTTTAGTATTTGTTTGTCGAGAGCAGGTGTGACAATTATCTTACGAAAATCATCGAAAAGGACGTGACAAAATCCACTCCACTCTTCTTGCTGATTATTATATATTTTATGTAGGGTATCCTTCGTTTCCTTCTGGAAACTTTATATTCTTACTCAGGATTTTATGGTGTCCGAACTTAGACAAAATCTAGAAACTTATGTATATACATATGTAGAATGAAAGCTCTGAGAAAAGCAGTGATTTATCCTTTTTAAGGGCTTTGAGAAAAGAAGTGATTCGAAAATATAGGTTAGAACTAGATCCGAATACGAATCATTTAAAATGAGTCCCTTTCCTAACGACGCTTAAATAGACTTTTTTGGTTTGGTAGGAACTTCGTACTATTCGATAGCCCTCATCTCTTACAACTTCTTTAGGTTAGTATAGCTTACGTGATTAAAGCCTAGTTAACAACAGCGCGCCAGTTTTTTCTTCTCCACCTGATCCTTCGAACAAAGTGAAGTTTAGCTTAATCAGGTAGGCCAATAAGCTCCACATAAACCAGTTTTGTTCCTTTGCGATACCAGATGGAGTTTAGTTATTAGGTCCAAGAGGAGTATTCATACTTTGGGATGATTACGCTTGACGCAAATTTTAACAGACTCTGTGGCTTCACTACCGATACATCTTCTTTAGGAAATAAAAATATAAAGTAAATGAACAGAAAAATAATATTCTGGCGTTCGATGTTTTTAACTTCTGCCAAATACACCTTGAAAATAATTAATTATTTTCTCATTAACTATTTTTAGGTATCATCAAACTAGCGCAGGTTTAGGAAGCATACCTTTAGGCGCTTTCTTCAGCATAAAAACAAAAGTTTAAAATTTGTTTGAAAGCAATGAGTCGATGACTTAATAATAATTTTATTTTATTTTTTAAAATTTACTAAAATATTATTTAATTTTTTATAGGGATTTTTTGGAATTTCTTATTTTCTCTTTATATTTTTGTGTCAAGAAATATGTATATTAAATAATCGATCACTTTTTTGCACAATTTAATTCCTCCTGGAAAGCTGAACAGATGAAACGTTTAATCGTCGCGCTTCTATGAAATGAAGATAGACCGGTTACCTTTCAAAGTTTTTCAATATGTAGTCCGACTACATGGCAAGACAAAGAGTGCGCCGATTCCACCAGTGTTTTACCAACTCCTTGCTCTTTGGAGCCTAAAGGCTTCTGTGACCTTATGCATGCTTGGCAGGATTTAAGTCAACAGTGATGATCTTCTCTGTCGATATTTTTCTGCTAGAATATCATTTTTCCATACCTGTTTTACACTTCTACTTAAGCTTTCATTAGTTTATGGTTCCTTCTTGCTCTTGTTTGAGTTCTGTTGTTTCCTTCTTAATTATTTTTGTTTGTGAGGGAGATGGGTCCTGTCTCATGATACTTTTCTACATTTATTATCTGCTAATTCCTCACTTAGTTCAGCTGGTGTTATGGGCCAAGCCTTCTGCATCCCCATTAAATTTAAGTTGTTGTGAATTCTGCTTCTTCGCTTAGTTCAACTGATGTACGTAAGTTCCTTTTAATATTTTGGAATTCGAGAAAAAAATAAATTTTAATACTCATTTATTTTTCGTTTATTGTTTTTCCAATATTCTTCATTAAAATCTGTACCCTTTTCTTAACGTTTGAAGATATTTTCCACCACTTTCGCCACCGTGATTGAGGTATCTCCAAAACATCCCTTTTAAATGCATGAACCGCCTCTTAAAGTGCCGAAAAATGTTGCCTCTAAGTTTATTTTTTACTTGGATTAAGCTTTTTTTCTCCTCTTTTCGTTAACTGGTGTATCTGGACAATTTTTCTCTATCCTCTTTAGTTTAGCTGGTGTTTCTGAACCAAGCTCTCCGCATTCCCGCTTAGTTCAGCTAGTGTATCTGAATCCAACATACTTCTGAAGACTTTTTTTTATTTTTTATAAATAATTAAATTCCTTATTGACTGCTCTCACAAAATAAGAGAGGCATCTAAAAAAAATTAAAAAACTTGAAGACAGCTGTTGTTGTTGTTTTAACGGGTACCCAGTCGCCGTTAGAATGGTAAGGAAGGTCCATGAAACGTGCTGATTCGACGGGGTCGGACCCAAGGGAGAGCAGTGTCAATGAGTAATGCAATGAGGGGGCCAGTGTCATGCGGAGACTTAAGACAGCTCTCATAAAATTATGACTTTCAGAATGTGTCGTGAATTCATAAAGTGACAAATACAAATACTTTTAGCTATCGGACTCAGGAAACTGCAGTGACCGCCTGCCTAGAGCGCTGGTTCAGTACGGTTTTTCTCCTTACTCTCTTTAAACTGGTCGCTCAAGACTGAAGACGAATTCATCAAATGACAACGAGCCCATAGTATAGGCTGCGGACGACGAAGTCTCCGGTACAATGAGCGCTCTTATGGATGGTGCCGGCAAAACGGCTCGTAATGAAGTTAGGTCAAGATCTCCACAATTTTAAACCCATTTGAAATTTGGTCCATCATATATTGATTCAACTAATAGTAGTAGTAAATAGCTGTTTTGGAATTGGTGGAAAGTTTATTACAATTGCAACACTTATCTTCTTCTTTACTGGCGTAGACACCGCTTACGCGATTATAGCCGAGTTAACAACAGCGCGCCAGTCGTTTCTTCTTTTCGCTACGTGGCGCCAATTGGATATTCCAAGCGAGGCCAGGTCCTTCTCCACCTGGTCCTTCCAATGGAGTGGAGTTCTTCCTCTGCTTCCCCCGGCGGGTACTGCGTCGCATACTTTCAGAGCTGTAGTGTTTTCATCCATCCGGACAACATGACCTAGCCAGCGTAGCCGCTGACTTTTTCACTGAACTATGTCAATGTCGTTGTATACCTCATACAGCTCATCGTTTTATCGAATGCGATATTCGCCGAGGCCAACGCACAAAGAACCATAAATCTTTTCGCAGAACCTTTCTCTCGGAAACTCGGTCTTGCCAGTTGGCAAGAGTTATCCTGCGTTGGATTTCCACGCTTATCTAATTATTACTTATCAATCCAAACAGTGTCCCTTGGCTGAAAAAAATCCAGGTCGGTTCCGGGATTGTAGAACCAACTGCTGTGGGAAGCTCGCCTGATTCTTGCTTGCTTCAAAATATAACTTTTTCTATCTGCGCCTAAATGTAGGCAATTATTGGTTGTTTGTTTTCTGTTCAAAAGGATATTTGACTAATGTATGAAATACACAGAGTTTTGTGAGTAAAAACTTTATATTTTCACAGCATACTTTTAGGCATAATATCTATTAGAGATCTAAAAATATATTTTCTGAGAAATATTATAATTTATTTAAATAAATATTAATACACAAAATTCAAACACACTTTTTGCCGCCAGCAACCCCACAGTTCACTCGCGCTACCAACTTCAACTTTGGCAAATATCATATTTTTCCTACTTGTTGTTGTTGCGTAACATTTTCAATATTTTTGCTTTTTGTTTTCACTTCGTTCCGATTCGTTTGTGCCAAACCGCACAAAATTTCTTTGAGAAATTGAAACTTTTTCACAAATACTTTTCGTTCAACTGCATTTTTGTTTTGTAACAGCACTCATACGCCGCGTAGTCTCGCGCAACTCTGCTGCTGGAAGTTGGCAAAGCGGCAAGTTAAAAAAGAGCAATGGTAAAAACGGTGTGCAACGGTTAGCGAAGTTCGTGATATGCGCGCGTCCCAAGTCAGCGCTGAAAAAAAAAGCAACAACAAACATGCACGCTTATTGTTTTTGTTACGAACTCCAGCGCTGCAGTGTTGCGCCTGTGTTGCATGCATGTAAATGCCATTTCCGGTTGTTGCCTGTGAAATTGGATGAGCGTTTCCGATGTCATTTGTGAGCGCAGCACTTCTGCTTTGCTCCGCACGCCTCACCATTGGAAATTTTTTTCTTGTTTTTGGCTATGTTTTCTTTATTATATTTTTTATTTGTTTGTTTTTTTTTTTTTTGGTTTTTGTTTTGCTGCCGAAGTTTGCGCTCGCCTTTTTTAATGTTGGCGTTATTATGACGCCTGTTGGCGTTGCTAAGCACATGATGCCACATTTCGGGAGTTTCGAAGATGCGCTGCAAATCCCCATTATGATTAGCTGTGGCACACGCTGTTTCTTGCAGTTTGCGGTAAAACTTTTTTTGACTTGACTGCACTTTTTCGTAGAACGCTACTGATTTATTTATGCATGTGCGGGTAAGTTGGTTGAAACCTGCTTAAATAGGCTATGCGAATCGTGGGCCATATGTGAGTTCTGTTTCATGGTTATACGAAATTCCCATTTATGGTATCAAGTACCAAAGGTGTGTAGAATCATATAAGCTCTATCGTCTAAGGTAGTTAATAAGAAATTAGTCTAGGAATTTAATCCTTATAAAGGTTGATCCAATTCGAGAATCCTTATTTCTTTAAACAAAAAACACTGAAACTTCAAATTTAAGGGGGAATGTGTATTATCATTTGAAAGAACATTCCTTTGGATCTAGCTTTTTAAAATTATTTCTTTAAAATTTTGGCCTCGGCTACGTCTATGATTGTCCATCAGATGGGTCCATTTTCGATGACTCGTTCGAACATTTCGACTGGTAGCTGACGAATGATACACGTAATGTTTTGCTCCAAGGCCTCAATGGAAGCGGGATTGCTCGCATAGACTTTAGACTCTACATATCCCCAAAGGAAAAGGTCTAACGGAGTCATATCAATCGATATCGGTAGACAATCGAGCGGACTAAAACGTGAAATTATCTGCTCGTTGCCTCATTAAATCCATGGCTTAATGTGATGTGTGGGCCGTCTTGTTGAAACCAAATGTAGCCGAAATCACGAGCTTGAATTTCAGGCTTCAATGGTCGGTTATCAATTTCGCGAAAACGGTTACCACTGACGGTAACGTTCTCACCGGCATCACTTTTGAAGAAATATGGTTCGATGATCCCATTGGGCCACAAACCACACCAAACCAAAGTTTTTTCTGGATAAAATGGCAGATCTGAAATCTCTTCAGTTTGTTCTTTGTCCCAAATGCAGCAATTTTGCTTATTTATATACACATTGTGCTAGAAATGGGCTTCATCGCTGAACAAAATTTGACTCGAAGACGTCGGATCTTCTTGGAGCTTTGCAAGAGCCCATAGAGCGAGGCGACGTCACTTAGGAAGGTCGTAGGCTTCAGTTCTTTGTCTGCTTTCATTTTAAGATCTCGACGTAAAATGCGTCAAATCGTTTCATACGAGAGTCTGACAGCTCCCCAAACAGCTTCTCTCAATTTTGACAGGCAGATGTTATTAAAAGTTCTCCTAGTTTTAGTAAGACATCTCCCATGTTGACAAATATAACATGGTCAATTGCCAAGTCTGCGGCACATAGATGGCGCTACTAGAAGTACATCCATTTGATTTTTAGTTAGCCCCAACTTTCAGAAGACGCATGCATAAATATGGGAGCTGCCGGATTACTAAAAGCAACTTTTGTTATTGTGGAAAAAGAGGATCAAAATAAATTTCGTGCGCTAATAAAGCGTGGCTTTTGAGGAAAAAAAAATACTGTTGAAGGCAAGGTTTGTATTGAGCAATATTATTTGAACTCTGCTCGAAGAAAATCAAACATTGAAAAAGGTTTGCTAATTTTAACTGAGTTTACATTAGCAGCAAGAACGATGAGGGCAGTGGACGCCCTAAATATCCGGCGACAATTGCATCAAAAAAGTCCACAAAATAATTTTGGGATATCGTAAAGAGAAATGGTACGATAAAGCAGGCACTCGAGAGATATCAACTGAACGTTTACACCATATTCTTCACGAATATTTGGGTTTAAGAAAGCTCTGAGCAAGGAATTACAAATATCGAAAAAATAAAAATGGACCAAGTATTTCTGTAATAATTTTACAAAAAACAATTTCTGAGGAGGATTTACAAGCAAGAAATTTGTGGAATGCTGATAGACCAGTTACCTTTCAAAGTTTTTCAATATATATTCAGACAGGATGACAATACAGAGAGTGCATCGGTTCCACCTATGTTTTTCCAACTGCGCTTTAGAGCCTAGACGCTTGCATAATTTTATGCATGATTGATTCACCTTAAGTGATGCGTGATGGCTTTTTTCACCAACATATTTCTGCCAGATCAGCCATTCTTTTCTTCTGCTCTTCACTTCTACTGAGTACCTCAATTCGACGGTATTCTCTCAGTTGTTTTCCTTGTTATCTTCTCATCTATTTTTGTTTGCGAGAAAAATGGGTCCTGCTGCATGGTAATCTTATACATTTATTACACGCCAATTTCCCACTTAGTTCCGCTGGTGTGTCTAGACCAAGCCTTCCACTTCCGCAATTAGTACAACAATGATTCAACTCTTGTGCACTTTTCTTATCTCTGTTGAAATTTACGTCAAACACAGGCATACTCAAGGATGACTGCTCCTCAGGCACGAAACGAAGTCATATGACCACTAAACCATATGACCGTTCCCATGACAGTCGGGTCTACGTAACCGGAACTGACCCGGATTTTTTAGGCGGTCAAACACTGTGAACCCAGCAGAACTGAATTCGTAATAATTACAACAACCTAATCTCACCTTTGGCAAGAAGATTAAGGAGGAGAGAAGGAAGGATATATTTAAAGGTATTTATAGAACTTGATCGTTTATTAATCGAAGAATTTGCTTACTGATTTGAACTTCAATGCAGTTATCTCTAAGAAAACAATATAACGCAAAAGAGCATCATATCGAGAAGTTATTTAGCCGCAATGGCCCGAAAGGAACTGATAAAAATTAGAGGCATAAAACTTTCTTAACTGACTTCGAATAGGAAGGATTAAAGTTACTTATAAACAAGGATACTTAGTTAATGGAGGGAAGAAGACTTAGTTCTTAGTTCGCTAGAGAAATTTTTTAGACTGCCTTCATTAGTTTGCGAAATGGTCTTCAAGGATGCTTGGTTAAGGATCCAAAGTCCATTTGTTTTTCTAAATAAAAGTCCTTGAAGAAGGCGGTAGGCTGTTGAAACACACCAATTGCTGGGCCGGTCATAAGGCAAATGAGGTATGAATATATTTACAAGCGCTATTATACCGAAGGTATATAACAAGAAGTGAGTGAGTAATTTATATAATAAAATAATCAAGCTAAATTAATACAGAAAAAAATAAAATTTAAAAGTAAAATATTAAATAATAAAAAATAAAGTTTCAGAATTGTATATACATATGCCTTCCAAAAATTGGTTGCAGTAACATGGTGCAGTGGATTAGTTTCCAAAATATTGTCTACCTTTAGGCGTATTTGAAAATCTATTAATTATAAATATCAAAAAATTTACACAGATATTTTATGACACGAAATTGAAGCTCGATGCCGCTCCGGCTACTGTTGTAAGATTATTTCGACTGCAATAAAAATGATTATAATTTTAATTTTCAGCAATCTCACTAGAAAATTAGAATGGCCTACCTTTAGGCGCGTTGCTAAAACAGGCATTGAATAGAATTTTAATAATTATGTATAAGGAAACCACCAGCGGAAAATATGCAAAAATATGCCCTTACGTCGACCAGCCAAGCATTAGCGTTCATTCCACACATTTTTTGCGTTCGAGTTATTAATATCATTAATGCATAAAAATTTAATTTAATTAACAGTCAAATGATTGCGTGTGAAACAGTGATTAAATTCAATTATCTAAGTAATTGGGTCGAGAACACAATTTTTCATATGAATGTACGTCTGTGCCTTCATACGACAACAAAATCGTAATTCGCCTGAAGCTTGTAATGCCGCATTTGCAGTGAAATCTGAAAAATTACATTGTTGTCGTCGCAAAAGTTTTCACTTTAACATGATGTAGTCTGAAATGATGTATTTTGCATAACTGTAAATATAATGACAGCTGTAAATGAATCGCTAATTTGACACTGAATGGTTTTGAACGAGACCTCGTTTATTTCGTTCGTGGCGTTTGTGGCGTTCAGACAGACAACGTCGACTTCTTTATTGGAAGCAGATTCCGAAGAGCTACCACTCAAGCCAAATGGAATGCTGAATGGTGGGGGTAAAGATGCCTTCGCCAAGGAGGAGAGGAGGTAAGCCACTCGCTAAGAGTGTTGGAACGGTTGCAGATGGTGATTCCTTCACTCCCTCTCAAGAAACAATAACTACCAAATGCGCGGAATGCTTTCGACAGAGCTCGAGGCGAACTTTAAATTACCCACATATCACAATCTAATGATGTAAAATGCCGAGAACACCGTATATATCACTGGGGAAAAAGGAGTCGCGGTAAACAGACAAGTAGACGAATTCAAAGCGGTTGGTGGTGGTTGGTGGTTCCTTCACTCACTTTCAAGGATAGACGAAACGATAACTACCAAATGCGCGGAATGCTTTCGACAGAGCTCCCTATCAAGGATAGAAGAAACGATAACTACCAAATGCGCGGAATGCTTTCGACAGAGCTCCCTATCAAAGATAGAAGAAACGATAACTACCAAATGCGCGGAATGCTTTCGACAGAGCTCGATTCGAACCATAATAAGAAAGCTTTATAATACCCACATATCTCAATCTAATGGTGTAAAATGCCGAGAAAACTGTATATATCACTGGGGAAAAATGAATCGTGGTATAGTAGCCTTAAAAGCTGTTACTGCGGATGTCAGCGCGGGTCTATTTGGGACAAAGTCTCAGTCATTGCGGAAAACGTTCACCTTCGTGGACAAGTAGATGCCCTGAAAGAGGTTGGTGGTGCTTCCTTCACACCCTCTCAAGGATAGAAAACACGATAACTACCAAATGCGCGGAATGCTTTCGACAGAGCTTGATGCAAACCATAGGAGGAAAACTTTATAATACCCGTATATCTCAGCCTAATTGCGAAAAGCTATTTTAAAACAGAGTACTGCAGTAATAAACCTTTGAGGTACCACGACACTTAAAGGTGACCTCAGGAGCATACTTGTCTTATAAAACCGCTGTATGACACAGCTGGTAAGCTTCTCGTAAGATTACGAAGGATAGAAGACGCAATAACGATGAAATGCGCAGAATGCTTTCGACAAAATCTGATAGGAACCATTAAAGGAAAACATTTAAGTACCCACATATCTAAGCCTAATACGGAAAAGATAATTGGAAGACAGAGTCTTGCTAGTCTACTGGAACGTCAGTTACAACGGCATATTAAGCTTCAAATGCTCGGCGAAACATTGCCACAATAGACACTGAAAGAAATGTACGATCCCCACTATAATAGACATGAGGACAAAAACAGAGCTCTGAGAGCAGAAGAGGAGCTAGCGCTAAGAAAACTGTATATATCACTGGGGAATGAGTCGAGGTAAACAGTCATGTAGCAGCTTTAAAAGTTGTTACTGAGGATGTCAGCGCGGTTATATTGGCTTTGACAAGGTTCGATAGGAACCATTAAAGGAAAATTTTGAAATACCCGCATATGTATGTATGTATCTCAACCTGATGGTGAAGAACTATTTGCAAGGCATAGTCTTGCAGTAAAAATTATTTGAGGGTCGACGAAATTTAAAGGTGATATCCGGAGATGCGCAGAGATCAATCCTCGACCCAGAGAGGAAAATACCTAAGCATCCACATATCTCAGACTAATGGGGAAAAGCTTTTTGGAGGACAGAGTCTCGCAGTAAAAGGCCTTTAAGAGGCTACGACAATTAAAGGTCCTCAGCTTAGACCACTGGCCACGTCAATTACAACGCTGAGGAAAAGGCGTCTAAACAAACTTTTCAACTAAGCAGGTTGGTGGCCCATAGCGCAGGAAATAGGCTCGATAAGTTTGTCAGTCCCCTGAATACTCACAACACCATAGTTGTCATACTAAACGAGTAAACTGGAGCGAGTAAACTGGAAGCAGAACCCTGAACCTGGTCGCTGCTCATGACATGTAAGTCCTAAGAACAAAGTACCTATTTCTAAGATGTGATGCTTTCAGCTAAAGCTTTCTCAATTAAATGGTTACAAATTTTATATGTTTTCTCTTATATAAGACTTCGTATGCATTGAAAATTATGAATATCGAATGTCAGCAACACATAGCGCCCGTACAAAATTTTAGTTAAAAAATAGAATTTTTTATCTTTACTCCTCCAATTGAATTGTTACAAAGGTAAAATTTCTGCATATTCTTTTTTGTCATGATGAGAAGACACAAAAACTTTTACACATTGGATAACTGAAACATACGGCGCCCATACAATTTTTTGTTAAAAAACTGAATTTTACATCATAACTCCCTCAATTAGATAGCTGCGAGTATGAATTTTAGTTGTATTTCTTACTTTTATAAATAAAAATATGCAGTGAAAATTATCAAGATCGAGTGACTATATCATATAGCGCCCATACGAAATGTTGTTAAAAAACTGGATTTTACAGCATAACTCACTCAATTTAATAGCTACGAACATGAACTTTAGTTATGTTTCTTCTTATTATGATTGCAATGCATTTAAAGAATACTATCAAGATCGAGTGATTATATAATAAAGCGCCCATATACATTTTTGTTAAAAAACAGGATTTTACAGCATAACTCACTTAATTAATTAGCTACGAATATAAATTTTGGTTAAATTTCTTCTTATCATTATTGAAATGTATTCAGTGAAAATTGTCAAGATCGAGTGACTATAGCATATAGCTACCCTACAAAAGTTTTGTTCAGTTTTTGAATAAAAAAATCTGCAATATGGCAGTTTTGTAATGGTAAAATGTTTGAAAATAGTTATTTATATTCAATAGAAGCTCGAACACACCATTTTGTGTTAGTGAGACTATTATAAAATGTAGTTCTATCACAACCGATTATCTCTTTGTGAAAGACAGCTTTATAAATCAACTAACAGAGTCGTCATGCACACAAAATTGCATACTCACTATATTTGTCTCACTTCATTAACATATTTTTGCATTAAAAGCAATACAAGATTTTATAATCAACTACTTCTTCTCTTCCTCAGAATTGTGCTTTAAACGTTACCTTCGTTTACATGCTCCTTCGACAATCATTACGCTCACTGTGCTGTTTCGTTAACCACCCAATTTGTAACCATATTATCTGCGACAGTGATTTCCCCTCAACGAATTTTGCAACATTTATTTATTTATGTGCACAATTTTCATTGTTCTCGATATTTTCGTAATTTCTTGCTACAAATGTTGACAAATTTTGTGCGTAAATCACTTTGTCCAAAAATTAACTTCCGAATTGTAAGCCGGTAATGTTTTACATTTTTTCTTACATGTTTACTGTTATGACCGAGGCACGCACGAGCCTCATTTGTTCTTGGTTACACTGCATGAGCAATGGCGCTTTTGTTGCAAGCTCTCATGCGTATTATGGTCGTTGGTTGTGCCACAGAATAAATTACAATACTTTTCGGCCTTTTTTTTTTGGTCTGATTATTAAATACATTATTTAGTAGCTCAGCTGGCAATCATATTGATTTGTTAACATTTCGGTTAATGTGGCTAAAGGTTCTTTGGCATCTCACTCACTATGTCGCTTTCTTTTTTTACCTTTCTCTATCTCTCTCTCTCTCCAACTGTATGCGTACCAGACATACGGCATACTAATAACAACAAAGTGTACCATAATAGTGCTCTTGATAACCCATGCGCCCTCCATTACTCCTCCACTGGTTCCACAGCGGACTATATATCTTCGTTTAACGGTATCTGTCACATTGTATGAACACTTGTATGTCCAGTTGTCAATTGCGATTTGCTTATTTATTCATTAGTAGAGTATGTGGAGAAATAGCGGAAGAAAAATAGAAAAATGAGCTTTATCAGCTTGCTCTCTTTCTCTTACTAGCAGTTTTTACACTGGCGCTTAGTATACTGTTTTTTTTTGGGAAGACTCTAAGCGCTAAATATACCGAGATAAATATGTACATATTTATACATACTATTTCTATGCGTTTGCCTGTGTATTTGTTGGTATTTGTGCGCTAGTGGCAATTCGTTGCTCGGCTATTTAGCAGAATTTGGTGAGATTAACTGAACTGTGTGATTAATCAAAATTTATTAAGTGTAAGTAATTGTGTTTTATTAGACATCTTACGTTCACATGGTTACCGAAATCGTTTAGGGGTCAGCTTTTTCTGGGTTTTAATTGTTATGAGTCTTCATTTATATAATTTTTTTGTCTTCATAAAATACGCATGTCGCATTACCGCACAGGAGAACAGGTTGAACTAATTTTGCTTTTTGTTGCTATAAAATGTAATATTGCTCTATGGGATCTCAAATACTTTTCGTAATCCACTAAACTTACCTCTGCTCTGTTGATATCTGCTTTCAAGTAATGAATAGAAATTCACTTTGACTGAATGACTCTGACTCTTTCTTAATACTACTTTCTAGAGTTTAGGTATTTAGAAACCTGACTCCTAAAAATAACATTAAAAGCCGTTGTCTCAATGTCTGGTTAGTAGCCTTCTGTCAGTTAAATTTTGGCTCATTGGCTACTGTAATCCTAAAAGTAGGCAATATTAACTCCATTTTGTTGAGGAAAGTTTCACCCTCCGAAATGTTGCCTACCTTTAGGCATTTTTCAGAATAAAGAGTGAACAAGTAAATACAAGTAATCTAAAGAGAAAATAAAGCACATAGTTATTGTTATTAAGGAGCGTCAGGCTTTTCTCCAAGAAGGCTAGTTCAGCGCTATGCTCAGCGCTACCCCTTCACCCTTAACCACCTTTCCATAAAAGGGTCTCCACCCCCATGGTCGCTAGATCGCCTCCTTTCTTCTCCTCTACCACACTAGGTGGTTGAGGGCATTCACCTTGGCATCCGTAGAAAGATTCCGTAGAGCCACCCTCTCATATCCATAGTTTTTTGGCCCCTTGGACTCCTTGAGAGGATCTAGAGACACCGCCTTGAGCAGTATCAGCGCTTGCCGATAAGGTTGCTTGATTCTTTTTAGATGTGTAACTCGCCAAATGTGCGTGGACAATATCTGAAAATATTCTCAATTTCTCGTGCAGAGAAAAATTAGACTGGGAGCCAGTTCCGATTTCCAAGGGTCTGAGGAAGATCCACTTTGTCCATGGACTTTTCCATTATACACACTGCCTCTTTGTAACGACTTGCCGATCGCTCATCATCACGCTTTCATGAGATGGCACAGAGTTCCCTTTGACCATCTTCATCAAAGCAACGGAAATCGCCGCAGTGATACACTTGTCGCTAATATGAGCCGCAGTGGTACTCTCTACTCTAAAGTACAATGCCACTGGGGTAAGCGGAAGCGGTTGAATTTGTGGGGAACGTGGGCAAGACATAATACCTGGAGGGCAGATACATATATTCTTCGTGTCTTAGGAACTACGATACTATTGGCAGCTTTAAATTTGAAAAAGTTAAAGACTTTGTATACTATATCTTGGAACCGGCATTAATTCCACTAATTATCTTGGCCTGGAGATTATATATTATAAGATAGGTGTAGAAAAACTCTTGTCAACAGGTACTACTTTGGTATCGCTAGGCAGTAGAGAAGCAGATCCCACTCCCGAAGAAAAAATACGCTCTATAAGTCTTCCATTATCACCGACATATTAGAAGGCGTAGAAACATGGATGACAACGACCCAAGAAGAGAAAGCACTTTGAGCATTCGAGAGCACGGTTCTCCGTAAGGTCTTTGGAGCCGTTCGCGTGAGCGCTGATTAGCGAGGTATAGGGAACCACGAACTGTATGAACTAAAAATGCGATATGGATATAGTTTAGCGCATAAAAATTCAACGAATGCGGTGGTTAGGCCTTGTCGTTCGCATAAAAGTTGATGCTCCGAAGGAAAAGCTTCTTCGATTCGAAATCCATGGGTGGACAACGGGAGCAAGGACGCTTACGCATTAGTAGAAGAATCAAGTACACAGCGGTCTGTCCGCACTTGAGATGTATAAGTCGCGGGACCTCTCAAAGGATTGGGGCAATTGGCGAAGTTTCGGATCAGACAGACTCACACTTGTAGTGCCAAAGAAAAAGAAGACACTTTTCCACCCAGTTACCTGCTCAGGGTGTCTGTCATCGTATATGTCTGCAGTATTGCTTATGATTCTAGCAGAGTTCCCCTGTTGAACTAATATTATCAGTAGTCAGTAGTTTAATGTACAGTGTTAACGAACTTTACGACATGAGTCTACCAGTCATTCTGCTTAGTCTCACCCTAGTATACTCAAGTGGTAGAATGTCGCAACCACCAGTTCAGGATTCAAACCGAAGTCCAAAACGTCACCTTATTCTCCACGCGTGATTCAAAGGAAAAGTTCAGTTCAGAATTTGGTGACGCCGTGATGGCCGCATATCATTTAGTGTTATCCAGGATGCATCAACTCAGAGGGGACCTACACTACATGCCATACCGTTACCAGAACCTGGAGTTTCAGCCGGCTAAGCACTGTCAACTCGGTACTATTCATCAATATTACTTCTGGTATATTTTCTGAACAGCAACACCTGTAAGTTTTAGAACTGAGTGCTCGAAAATCAACAACAATAAACTCAAAATGTGGAGCTGAAATCACATTTTAAATATTTTTTCTGTTCGTAATTACTTTTTATATGATTTTTGCTCAATCTACTGTTAAAAAACACACACACATTTCGATGTAATTTTTACGATTTCCCAGCTTTAACGCAATTTACCGACTTCGGCTCTCGCCGCATCGGCCCGCTGATGGCCATTTCGTGTGGCAATTTTTGTGAAATGCGTAAATTTTTACGCTGTGAAATGGTGGTAAAAATGGAAATAATTTTCATTTGGCTAGAAGTTTTGGCGTCGCTTGGTGGTTGTTGCTACACTCTGATACACACATGTATGACGTTACCGTTGCTGTTGTTGCCGCTACAAAGTGGCAAGCTGGCAAAGTGGTTTTGTACTATAAAATTTGAACATATTTGAAATATCGCAAGTTTTAACATTTTTCATCTATATCTGGTGGCAGCCGCCGAAGTTTGTACGTAGATATGGACACAAGGAAGGATATGTGGAAAAAAAAATTGCAAAAATTTGAACACATATTGCAACAAACACATGGGGCGCTTGATGTCTATGCTCTTACTCGAATACCCGGCGCTGCCAATTGTTAAGCGCGAAAAACCAAGTGATAAAATGTGTCGGAATGACATACTCGTAAGAATGAAATCTCCGCTGGCTGACTGCCGTCTAAACACATACACACATAGTCACGTGTTTGTGTGTTGGGCGTTTTGCCTTTATGTAGCATAAAGTGTTAACAAGATGCCAAATAACGTGTTGTTGACTTAAAATTCGTAATTTGCTCGTCTATAAAAATGAAGCAAAGGCGTCAATTGCTGGTGCTGCAGCGTGCGCGCGGCATACTCCTTTGTAGTGTGTGCGTACTTCATATGAGTTCGCTTAAATGGTTGCCATGAAGGAGGAATAATCGAATTAAACTGAAAGGAAAAAATGATTCTTTTGGTTTATAGACTTAAATAAGTTGTTAAATGGTCCAAGCTAGCGGCGGATAAGGTTTGTGGCAAAAATTTCGACGGTGATGCCCTACAAATGGCCTACTGGTGCAATGGAAATGTAATTATCATGATTTGTCTTCAGAGTTAGGCCAAAGACGCTTGTCCGGAGAATGTTTTCTGTGATGAGGTCTTGAAAAGAGAAGTTCATTACCAGGGTAGATAATTTGGATGAAACTCATCGAGAACGGAAGAGAAAACAGCAGACATGTAGGGAAAAATGGTTATCGGGTGATCAGATGTCTGGAAAAGGAAGGGGAAGGGTGTGGTTGAATTTTTAAGGGTGAAAAGCGGTTTATCTCGATTTCCGGCAAGACTATTATGTGACGACGTTATGTGTACTGAAAAGATCCACAAATTATTTATCAACCCTTTTTACATAACCTCAATATCTATATGAAAAATTCAAATATCAAAGTTTTTGGGTTTTTATTTTTTTATAGTAAATATTTGGTATGAAGTCCGAACTAAAAGTTGGATGGAAAATAACCTCTCAACGACGCCCAAGAGCTTCCGATGCGTCATTATGGATGTGTACAGCGTTTGTCCGGAAAGTAATAGGACAATTTCCAAGCGTTGAGGGGATCACGGAAGGCATTCTCCGGAATAGCCTTGAGAACCAAGTTGCATACTGCTTGGATCCCCTCTGTCGTCTCAAAATGCTTGCCTTTCCTTGACCTTTTCAGGCAAGAAAACAAAAAAGGCCCGAGAGACCACATCTGGGCTGTCCGAGCTGTAGGGCGGCTGCGGAAGTGTTGGGATGCCGGCTTTGGTTTGATAGCTGTTCACAAGAAAGACGGTGTAGGTCGGGGCGTTGTCTTAGTACAACTTCCAATCGGCTATGTTGTCTTGTCAGACCCAATTGACCCTTCGTTTGAGTCTCTTGAGGACTTCCACGTAAAACTTGGCGTTGACGGTTTGTCCAGAAGGAACAAATTCATGGTGGACGATGCCTCTGATGTCGAAAAAGACAATGTTCATCATTTTCACTTCACTTGATGTGCTCATTATTTCCTTTTTTGGGCGAAGAGATGCCGGCGTGTGCCACTAGGAAGATTGATTCTTTGTCTCTCTAAAGCAACATCTGGGAAAACCTGGTTGATAATATCAAACGTATCGCAGATTTACGGATTCTCATACAGAATTTAATCTCGTACCGCTGTTCTAATGAACGATGCATTTTCGGCTTTCACCACTCATAGAAATACGTCACGCGAAAATGTTTGTCCTAATTCTCCAGGCGCCCCGAGACAACTGACCAGCCGCTCGTTCGTTAGCTAGAAGCATAGTTACAGTGGAAGAAAATCAGTCCTAATACTTTCCAGACAAACCTTGTATAACCTGGCACTGTCAGCGATTTATAGGTGGAAATTCGGTCCATGAGGTTATTTTAAGTAAACGCTTGTAGCACCCATACATCGGCTAAATTCACCTCACTCTGATGGCTCCTCTCTGCTCAATCTCGTGCTACTGAAACTCGTGCCAAGAAACCCTCAACTGATTGTTACGAATATTTTCCTTTAAAAAGCTTTGCATTAGCATAGCATATGTTCTATGGGCTTCTCTTCTTCTTTCTACTAACAGCTTCTACAATAGCTATTAGATGGTGTTTCTAGCCTATAGCAATATCCTAATAACACTCTCACTAGAGTTTCGATGTCATTCGCTTTGAATTTTATTAATCGGCGGTCCGTATTCCATTCATACAGGGATTGATTCCACCTATACTCATAATATTTGTAACATGTTTGTCGATTCTACAAGTAGCCACAGGCATATAAGTTACTTCTTTTTCGGGGTCTAATTGTAAAATGTTAAGCTCTGGATCGAGTTATCTGGGATAATTAACCAGCAACTTTTCTTAACGCGTTTAGAAACTAGACCCTTGTAGTTTTTAAGAACTTACTGCCATTTTGTATGATCACAGAGCCATTCGAAGATTATAATCTTTTTTTTAATTTGAATAATTAGATTTGCAGCTCTTAAAGTGGTTTAACCTCAAATGCCCCGTAGGACAAACTCTTGTCCTGTCTTTTCTTTTGATTTTCTTCATTAGTTATGCCAAGAGAAGCACCTTTGAGAATATGTTTTATATTTTCTAGACTTAGTTTTTTAAATCTCAAATTACATTGAGGTGAGAGGCTTCGCAGAACCTTATATCGCAAAGAAACATTCCTGGGAGAAGAAAGTTTCTAGAAACTCTCTCTGGGTTTCTCTCGACTCCAGCAAACGAATTAAGTTCGAGAGCCATATGAGACTTAGGAGCTCAGTACGATATATGTAGCTCATCCTTCCACGTGCCGCTCTCGCAACTATTCATTTGTTTGCGAGTCTGCACAAGCATACAATGAAGGAATTTCCAGTGTTGATAAATGACTCGACTAACACATATCATACTCATTTGTGTGCTAAACTACACATAAACTGATGGAGACAACAACTATCTTTGTAGGAGCAGTAAAGTGAGTACGAGGGTTGGGAGAGTTGCGAGCTGAAGAAGAAACACTTCAACAAATTGACTTTTTGACATGGAAAATTAATCGCGACATTTACGAAATTGAAACGTTGCGCCTACTTTAGTGGCCATCAACTATCAGCCAGCGACAGCAATCAGCGGCTTTGGTAGCAAAAAAGTGAGATCTGCTCTCTTTGTAATGCCGCGCTGAAGGTTTTTGCATCTGCTTTTGGTATATCGCCTTTGGCAGGCTATCGATTGACTCATGTGATTGGCTATGCTATGTATTATCCATATTGTTGGGATTTATTAGTTCTGCTATTTATTTGTTTTCGCTTTTTTTGCCGTTCCTCTTCTTCTACTGTGCTGTTTGAAAATCTGTTAACGTCATTGCTGTGTGTATAATATTTTCATGTCGGATTAAGTTTTCCACGAAATTGAACTGAATGAAAATAATAAAAAACCGGAAAAATCTATGTATATATATATACAGAAAGACGAGTAATTCAAAGTTCCAGCGATAAGGAAACAAAAACGAAATAAATTAGAAAAGGTGCCGGATATGAGGTGGAGCGCAAAGTTGAGCTAAAGCAATGCATTTATTGATAAAAAAATATAGTTGGTATTGAATGTCTGAAAGTTTTGAAAAGGGTCTGCCAAAATGGGAAAGCCGAAATATTTTATAATGGCAGTTCGAACTTCAGAAAAAACACGATATGGCTATTATAAGATTTTGTTGTAATTAAACTAAACTTGCTCCCTTCATAGTGCCGCCGATATTAGAGGAGATTTTGATGTGGAGTTTCTGCAACTTACATATACCTTTGAATGATCCATGTTGTCCACCTAGAGACTTCTGAAAACCGTCTGGCAGTCCGGAGCTCCATAGCCAAAATATCGATTCAGAAGAGAAGATGTATTTAGAGTATTTGAACCAAGCTTGATCTTTCTGTAGTGCAATGGGAACCACTGAAAGAGATCTTTTAAAAGCTGGTGGATTTTGGTGAGGCGTTTTTGTAACTTAGATATTATTCCACTAGAGTCTTCTGAAAAAATATTATTTTAATGATTTTGACATGTTCAAGAACCGTCCTCAGTCCTCTGGCAGTCAGGAACTCAATAGTTCGAATATCGTTTATCGCAAATCAGTAATTTGGTATTAGTGAAGTTCGTCTGAGATCTCATCAGACCTTTAAGAATGGTTCCTAAATTCGTTACGCTCATAAGACCGTCGCGATCTGTCAAACTCACAAGGTGGATATAGCCTTCATTTCATCACTGAGTTACTACCAAACTTTTACACCTAGAACTTGTTCATTTTAGTGATTTCAGCGATCTCTAAATGGTATTCGAAATACAGATACCTGAATCTAGTCGAAGTGACTCCGGAAGAGCTTTAGACCAAAGATTACCGAATGCCTAGATTGTAAAACTCACTTGGTGGATAAAGCCTTCATTTTGTAACTGTGCGACCAACTCTTTCAGACACCTCAAGCTAGTCAAAGAGAAAGATTATATTCTGAGGATCGGAAGCAGAACTATCAGAAAATATTCAAATTGCTACACGAAATTGAGGCTGCTTCGCTAATTCACCTGGGAGAGGAAGGCAAATGTTAAGAGAAATCAGCAAGTATCAATAAGAAGAAGTGCAAATTGGAAGTAAAATTTCTTAGTCATAAAGAGAGTCGATGAGAAGGCCGGGAACGGCAATCTAAAAGTAGATACAAACAAAATAAGGAAAAGAGAAGGTTGGGTGAGAGAGGGAGAGAAACAGAGGGTTAGAGGGAGTGATTTTGAGAGTGATTGAGTTATACAAAATAAGAAAAATAAAAGGATGGGAAAGAGAGAGATAGGAAGAGAGGTTGCGACGGAAAATTATGAGAGTGATTTAGATTAATTGTGAAAGCAGTTTTCATAAGGTTTCTTCGGGCCACATTTCTAATGAGATCTTAACCAGCTGAAGGTAAAAGAGAAGGAACAAAGAGATAGAACTACAAAACTCCATTATTTTAAAGTAAAAAGCGCTAACTTTAAGAAAAATCACCAGACGTCTGAAGAGGCAAAGAACTGCTGTAGGTAAACTAAGATTGAAGAACCCAGTAGAAACACAGGATCAAAAAACTATATAAAAAAATTGGAACAGTGAAATCAAAAAAAAAATAACTTTCTTTGCAAGTTTGGTACCGAACTTTCTTATGAACAGACAAAATTAATTTTGCAACTCAGAAAAAATAAAAAGTTTCAATGAATTTTTTTTAAACAAAGTCTCTAACTTGCCTAATTAAGAACCCTCTAAATTATAGATTTCTTTACATAAGTACAGTCAATTCAATGCACACATAAATCGTAACCGCAAATATAAATCTTCAGCCATAGCAGTAATCTGCAACTGCCACCGCCATCTCCAACGACCGACTGCCGCTCCTGCCTCTGCCGCCTGCGTCCCTGCTCTTAATGCCGCTATTGGCTATTGACAGTGGCATCACCAACGCAATCATCCTCGCTTCCATGCCGTGTGTTGTTCGTTATTAACTTTTTCTATCAAACTTTGAGCTCATTCGCTGCAGGCGTTTATGCTTTTCAAAGTTGGTGTCACTGCATTTGTTGTATGCGTTTCCAACGCTGTTGTTTTTGTAATTTTTGTTTGCTCTTCGTTTTGTGTTCTTTTTTTTCTGTGGAAAAAAGTAAGCTTTCAAAGTTTTAATCTAAGTTTTTTCCCTTTACTTTGAAATCGTTTACTTTTTGAGCAGCTACACGCCGACACACACACACACACATATACACCTATAGAAATAAGCGCTCATATGTTGCATGTGTATGCGTGTGTCTATATATGTATGTATGCGCGTGTAGCGGTATGTGTTTTTTATGGCTAAATGTCAAGGAAAAATAAATTTTTATCTCAACTACATACAACCAGAGTTACATTATAAACTCACAAACACACACACTCACATATAAGTATATAGAAGTAGTCGAAGTGGCCTTAGCATTGCAAGCAAGCATATCCAGCAATACTGACATTGCGCCATCGCATGTCAAAGTGCATAAAAAGTAACTTTGTATGAGATTATGAACGCAGGTGTATGTGTGCGTCCATATATATGTGTGTATGATGCTAGCCGTAATCACTATTCGCCGAGATTGGCGCGCCGATATTGTGACATTTTCATCTCTCACACCATGCCGCAATTAAGTATGAACTGCACAGCTCCCTACCTCCTCGTGTCACTAACCCTCACACTGGCCATTTAGTCACCCTGTCGTTGATGCTCTACCACTTTCCGACATTCATAAGTTGCTCGCCAATGTCATGCAGTGGCTGTAAAGCATAAATTGTGCGCTCATAAAGACAGCTCCCGGACAGCGGGTTGACTGCTCCCCAATCCAGCTTTAGCGCTTTCTTTAAATGTTTTCCTTTGTTATAATTTTGGACTGCAGTCGGGTGATACTATGTGTTTCAAAAGTAATATACAGTTAATGGAAAACTGTAAGCGTTGCCGCGGACTGTGGCGATTATTAAGAAAAATCCAACCGAAAATATGTTGGTATTAAGTGGCATACTTTAGACTTTAAAGAATCTTTGTGATGCCAGCAATAGGTTAAGTGTTATTAGGAGAACAAAAGACTGGAACTGGGAACGAAACACTTCTCAAGGTCGACGGATATTGCCAAAGACTGTTTTTGCGGTTCGTCAGCACATTTATGTTTCCCAAGATACATCAAAGAAGCTCTGCAGTGAACCGACTTCAACACCCTGAGAGACCGTATAAAAGAGAAAACTGAAAATATCCTCAATTCCACTTACTAATACTTAACCGGTGGTTGCGTGCTAAAGTCTTGAGTTGGGAGTATGTTAGGGTTAGCGAATTATAGTTCCATAAACCGGGTTTCGACATCTCCCCCTACTATAAAAAAATCGACCAGAAAGACGCTATCAAAACGGATCATCAACTATTTTCAAACTAAAGCCATACACGTCTGAACAGTTCTGATCAGATTCCAGGTGCGAACCGAGAACCATACTTTTGCTTATTTATTTGTAAAGATCGCAAAAATGCTGCTGATTTAACTTTGTCCAGTGAGCCTGTTACGATCTCATCGAAAGTTCTTAAAGTGGGCTCCTTCAAGTTCAATATCTATTTCTCTCTCTCTCTTGTGGCGGCTTCTTTCAAACAGAAGTATATGGCATTAACAGAGACACGCTCTCCGGGTTTATAGTATATAAACTTAGGTCGTCAGCAAGCGCTTAGGCGTGGAACGAAAGTTAGGGTATATTTTGAAGGCTCAGTCTTCCCCGGGCGTCAGTCCACTTGACTGTCTTTAAATTTCAGTTTGCCATTAGTCCATCTGTACATTTTTGCGGTCATAGATCCTTCAGTTTAAGCAGACTTTAAAGGTTCAGCTGGTGGGACTTCTCACCGTTCATATATTTGTTCATGCAGAATCCATAAATCCAACACAAACCAATCAACCGTCTCAATGTACACATACCTTTCTATCAGCGTCATGTAACTTGATGGATCTTGGCCGGAAAGAAGGCTCCAGGGCGCAGTCATTCAGTAGTTCCATCAAAAACTCAGGATCGTACGTTCGTAAAGTTAACTTGTAACAACACAGACTAAGAACTGTGGTTAGCTTAGGAGGTTAATCCTAAGAAGGATCTCACTTCGACAGCTAAAGTCCACGGCCAGTTAGGTTACCTATAAGCTCCAAAAATATGGACGGCTTATAGATTGACAAAGTGCTTGGAGCAATCACATATTTTATGAGACGGCAAAAGTCAGTTTCGGCTATGTCTTCTGTTTTATCGAAGGTAAGATTACCGATCCGTTTCAGCCTCAGTCTTGTAAAGGCTGGACAGTGAAGTAATAAGTGCCTAGCTGTTTCTATCTAACCCTCTTCCATACAACTTTGAGAACTAACGTCCGACAAGATTTAAGCCTTACCGCATTAACGTCCATTGGATATACATACGTATTCAGTAGGAACTCTTACGGCAAGACGGAGACATACTTCAGCAGATCTCTTGCGTTCTACTCTAGGTTGTCAAACAGCGTCTGCTAAGTGCACGTAAGGTCCATTTATAGATGAAGAAGAGCTTTACAGTGGTCTGGTAACCTAAGACTAAGATTTACGAACTGAACTGAACTGAACTCTCGCGAAGAAGCTGGTTCCGTGTTAAAGGAAATGGAAGCGGTATCACTTTTCTTGTCTATGATGTTAATGTTGTCGGTGTCTCCAATAATTTACTCCTTCTTATATAAAATACTTAAGCTATCGATTACTCCAACAGTAATCCGCTGAAGTACAAGTTGTGAATGTGTGCCAAACTCGTTATAAAGATAGATCAGCCATTTCAAGCCGACTTTGACGAGGTCATAAGTTACAGTACTTGCTTTAATATCATATATTTACTCTACAGTTCTAGTCATTCATTGTTCAGACGCTGCGCTGGCATCTGCCTACATTCAAACGCAACACAAATCTCACTTTTCTTGCCAGGCTTAGTAGTTTTCTAGGACCATGTAGACTAAAGGCTATCGGTATCACGTCGAAAGCAAATTACTTTTAATTGTGAGAGCTCACTGTTGAATAGCTATTTGATCGGCTGCAGCACAACGAGTACGCATGCACACATAACCTCAATTACTAGCTTTTTCAGCAGAGATATTATGGCAATTTCCTACAATTTCACAGTTTCTGCATTCTAAGCACATTGTATTGTCCGCTCCGGCATTTGTTAGGCCGTTGGTAGCAAGTAAAAATGCGTACGGAGTGTGTGTGTGCGTGGATAATGCAACACAATGGCACTGAGGTAACAAAATGGAAGTAATGCCACCGCAAACAAAACAAAAATGTGCTCGGTTTCATCTAACCATTTTTCCCTCACTTGGAAGACCGACCCCTACTGTGCCTTTTGTTTCAATATCAAGCTTTCTATTTATCACCGCTCAGCAGCGGAGCCAATGTTGAGTCCCATGTAAATCCATACAAATGCTGCAGGCTTTTCTCCGTTTTCTCTCACTCTCCCTCTCTCTCTTTCGTACGCTCGAATGGCACCGATATTTTTAGCGTCGCTTGGCACTTGAAAAGCAACTAACCTAACCTAACTTATCAATTTTTGCCCCTCTCTCCAGGCAATTTTACCAACGGAGTCTTGTTTTTCTTGCTGCCTGACTGCCTGACTTAGTGACAAATGGTTTTGTTTACCTTGTGAATTGCGCATGTGTGCGTGTGTGTATGTGTGAGTGAGTGCTGTTGTCGTGGTTGCTTCATGGTGATTGATGTGTGAAAGAAAAATTTTCAAATTATTTTCCATTTTCTGTGAAAATGGCATACTTTTCATGCAACATACCTCAAGTTCTAAACCCAAACGCATTTGTTGGTGTTGCTTTCTTTACAGTTGTATGTCTGCGTAGGAAAAATTCTCTATTTTACTGTAGTTGGCATTGTCTGGGTGATATTACTTCAGGTGTTCAGCCCCTCCGGGCTGTTGCACGCGTACCATTTCAATTGGAATGTAAGTGTGTGTGAGTGGCTGGACGGTCAATGACTTCTTCTTACCTGATATGGAAATAAACGGAGAGATGTAAGTTGCTTCTACTATCTGTGTCAGAAGCTTTCGTATTGTAAGTATAAGTTGAAGCGAAGAAGTTTTGAAGAATTTTTAATAATTAAGTTATTGAAGAATTTTAAATTAATTCTTTAGCTCTTCAGTTAGTCAGTGAGTTCGCCAATGTAGGGATTTGTAGCAATTTGTTTTCACTGCAACTATCCGCATATCTTTTATTGACGATCTGTGTTTTCATTGACTGACATTTTCCCTAGTCTGCTCTCTTTTTCAGACCGCCTACACACTTACCTGACTTCATCCATCAGATCTCTCGTCCATCAGACCCATCTTCCGTACTTAGTTCCGGTCTCTGCTTTTTGATTTCCGTCCTTCCATGGTAATGAATCTGGTAATCCAGACTTTCAGCCATACAAATATCAAATCAAACAGTTGGTGGTCTATGGTTCGTTCTATCCTGATCTTTTTTCTTTATTTTTGCCATACCATGTTGGTACATTGCACATTCATACTTCTACTGTCCGTCCAAATATCAGATCTGACGTGTGACCTGCTTTCCTGTTATTCATTCATACATTCGGTTCATTCCATGCAGCTTTGATTTTTCCATTTATCCGTACATCAAATATCAGGCCAGATGAATTATTCATCTCTTAAGTTATTTCCATCCAGTTCCATGCTTTTCGATCTATTCATCCGTTCGGTGCATTCCATCCAGTCTGTGACATTTCTCAATCCTGTCTTTGCACCCATCGGTCTGAGTCTATATTTTTCAAGCATGCCATTTTCTTTCCGGCAATCCAGCCATCATTCCGAACATACTTTGAAGCAAAAACCTTGGCATGTTCAACCATTGATTATTTAACTATTAGTCTTTCTGTTCTTCTGGCCATTGATCTAGTCATAAATCCGGTACTTCCGTGCAGCTCTCTTATCCTTCGTTCGTGTTCATTCACCTGTTGAAGTGGTTACTAGTATGCTTATTCTTTCACCTACTCATCTATTCAACTGTCCGTCCCATCACACGTTTATGGGTTTGAGATGGCGAATCCATCCGTCCATCCTCCTGACCTGTGGAATGATTATACTACGCGTCTCGTACAGATTTGACTTCTAATATGGATCTGCAAAATTTAAGGTACTTACCTAAAAGGTTAGAGCTTTTTATTATGGCATCGAAAAACTCGATTGGTTCTGCATGATAATAGAAAGAACATCATCGAGCTATCATGCGAAAGTGTTTTATAAAACAAATCATAGTGTAGACGATAGTACTGAGGGTGTGCGAATCAACTTTCTGTTCAATCAATAAACTAAATTTCTACTCCTCAGCTCCTCAGCTGAAATTGTCTGACCTTCTTAAAGCGAATTGATAATTTGCCTTATATTTTCAGCCGGAAATAATAGCCAAGCCTGCTAAGCGCCGTCTGTGTGTCCGTTTTACGTTTTTACTCAGTTCGAGACAATGCCTAACATTGGACATTTTCGGCTTTTAATTCGCTTGTCACAACAGAGTTGTCATGTTGTCAAAATAATTGCTCAATTTGTACGACATAACAAGCTTGTTCACAGATGATGGCATACCGTCGTGGGTGGGATAAGGATGATGTATATTAAATCAACCCAAAATTGCGACAAAGGATGTGGACCAGACGAACGGGTGTGACGAAGACGCCCAAAAAAATAATGAGTAAATTTCTCAAACAGAAATAATTGAGCAATTAATAAGCGAACGGCTGACTATAGCCACAATTTCGAATACATATGTGTGTGTGTATTATTATTTTGGTTATCTGATTTGACGTTAAAAATGACAAGGAACAATACCAAGCGCTTGATATGTTGGGTCTTGAAATTACCAAGCTGTTGGTGCCGTCGTTGTTGCTGGCAGTCGACGCGCTGTTGATTGTCCCTCAAACGCCAAGACGGGCGCGTCTAATTAATAATCCAAATTGCCAAGTGTTCATTATTAATTTGCGCACACGCTTCGGTTAACATGAATCGTCAGCGTGCTTGGAAGCGCTGCCGTTTTCGCGCCTTTTGAGTTACCGGCTTGAATTCATATGAGCCGTGAAATTTGGGTACGGTGGCAAAGCTTGTTGAAATCACTCATTCGTTGGCATAATTTTCTTTAGCTTACTTGAAGTCTTGCCTCGTTAGATATTTGAGTTTGCTTGGCCTTTTTGGGGCAATAGTGACTTCAAAGGCTCGCGCGGTTTGTTTTTTTTTACCTTCGATTAAAGTTTGCATTCCGTTTGACGACCTAATTTAGTCGTATACTTTTGCTGTCGAAATATTATTGGAAGCGACTTCGAAGAAAAATTATATGGCATGTGCGAGGAAGTAAGGTGTGGTATATAAGGGTCGACTGTGGGTGTAATGATAAGCGAAAGTGCTGCCGTAGGCATTAGACAAAAGTCTGCAGTAAAGCCGATATTTCGAGCACAAGTTGAGTTACCTCAGCAGAAGTCATCTGAGTGGCTTGAGTTACTCGACTGTAGATTCGTCGACGTCACTCATAACTTACATAAGGTGTTTACGGTGACTAACGGAGGAAGTTTCGAGTCACAGAAAAGTTGGTCCTTTCGGTCTCTGAACATAAGTCAAAAGTTACGCATACTAGATATTACCTCTTTAACCATTTTCCTGTGGAACATCATGTTTATCAATTAGAGGATTTGCTCGTGGAGTTGATTGTCTTTAGCTCGAAAGATCCGCACAAATAATTGAGCATATATTAGACTCTGATTTCTCGTGTTTTTACTAACATATACCTCTCCGTTCGAGTGTTAGTCTATTATTCCATCAAGTATTCACTCTTGCTTAGCAAGACAGTTCTGAATAGACCAACGCTTCAGTAAATATATTCCTCCATATTTCTCGATCCGCTACCAAGCGTCAAGCACAGTCGCTAATTCGAGCGACCATGGATCAGTTTCGCACCACGATATCTTTAGTGGATAAAGCGCATCTTCAGAGACGCCGTACAGCGTGTACCGTAGCTGCCATTAGAGCTGCGGAGTAGATTATAGAAGAAACCCCGAATGAGTCCATCAAACAATGGATGATTTTGTGAAACAATCTTGGTTTAAGGGCTTGCAAAAATCGTGCATGAATTGAAACCAAACGACCATCAGCGAGTCGCATTTGAAGTTTATGGGTAAAAAGGAAATGGATACCGATCCCGATTTTAATAGCAATATTTTGTTCAGTGATTAATGATTTTTTTTTCAGTGATTAAGCTGTCATTGACCGAATGGGTATTATAATAAACACAATTGGTGTATGTGGAGTTATAAAAGTCCACAAGCCATTGTTTGGACACCGCCACATCATCAAAAGTCACTGTTATGGTCTCTATGGGTAGAGAGAATCTTCTTCCTTATTGACGCAGACAGAAACATTGGCCCAATTTCTTCAAAAATAAAGCTGTATAAGTCTCAGACATTGGGAAACTCTATAGAGCCATAATTAATGACTTTTTCGAGCCTAGACTGGAGAATGTCAATTCGGTCGACTTTGGTTCCAATAAGACGGTGCCACAAGACGACGGACAGCCAACGAAACAATCATTTTATTGAAAGAAACTTTTAGTGAGCTCATTATTTCGGATCTGGGGTCTGTAGTGTGGCCTCCAATATCGTGTGACTTAACACTGGACTACTTTTTGTAGAGTTATATGAACTTGTTTTCTACGCAAATAAGCTCCCGACAATTGACGCCTTGGGAGAAATTATTCTGTGCTTTATTGCTGACATTCGGTCTCAATTGCAAAAATTGATTGAAAATGTTTCCTTTCGCCTGAAATATCGGCGTCTAATCTCCACCATGCAATATTGAGCTACTATTGGAGGTGGTATTATCTAAGTCAGATCAGTATATATTTTTAACTGACCTTTAATAGTTTGATGAATGCTTGGAAAATGACTAATTCTACTTTAGTTGCTTTTAACAAATTATTTGGGAACCGCTGTATATAGCATTCTAAAAAAATATCCTGTTAATTACTGTTGAGGTATGCAGACTCGATCTGTATAACTATTTTCGAACCTCAATAATTTGGCATAACGTTTCAAGCAGTCACCACCTTTTTATTATCATTTGGGAGCCACTGTATATAGGCTTTTCGAACCTCAATACTTTGGCATAACGTTTCAAGCAATATTCACCTTTTTTATTATCATTTGGGAGCCACTGTATATATACCACAGCCACTGTATATATACGCAAACTGCTTCGCGCATGGAACTATACGTTTGGTCCTAATACACTTACTTGCAAATGTATATGTACATTCCATTCAATTTACATATATTCACACACATACAGCCACACGTGCACAGTCGGTGCAAAATCTGTACTAATTAAAATTTTATGCTAAAGTAACTTTGCTAAGCGTCAGCGCCTTATGAGTATTCCAAGTGATTTCAACTTTGAGTGTATATATGTGATTATATTTGTATGTGTGTGTGTTTGTGCTGCACAGGCACTAATACAATGCAGCAAGTCGGCATAATAGGCATATTTAGTCTGCTTAGGGAATCAGATTGGCGGCTACAAGGCGTATGGCTGCATATCAAAGAGCTTGCAGGTGCCGAGCTAGTCTTAGCAATGCGCTTACTGTCATTACCGCTAGGAGCTTATAGCAGGCAAATGCATATTTATATGTGTGTATGAGTAGGGTCTATGTGTGAGTTGATTGTTTTTGTATTGATTGCGGCTGATGCTGTTAGCAGCGCTTTGCCTGCTGGCGCTGTTTCTTTATTATATTATAGTAGTTGTTGTAGTTGCAACCTTGCAGGTACAAGTGCGCATATGTAATTAATGCAATTGTTAATATGCCTGTGTACATGTGTATGTGTTTGGAGCGTGCTTGCAGCTTTGATAATTGCATTCGCACTTACATTTACGACTACGTGCAGGTGCGTGTGGGTATGTGTCTGGCAGTATCAGGCGGCTGTGCGTTTGCACGTGTGTGGCTTGCACTCTTGTGCTTAAGTAGGCATATAGAGTAGAAAATCCTTAATGGGTAATTACACAATTTCATTAAATATCCGACGCGTGTGCAGGGTATGAATGGCGCAAGCTCGTGGCAAGTAGCTGGCAGCTATCCAGAAGCCAGAAGCTAGAAGCCAATGAGGCAACCGCATGGCGATTGCAATTTCGATTGCGAATGCAAATGAGCGGCTTGAGATTTGAGCACAAAGTTTGTCATATGTGTGTTTGACGGCACGTGTGTGTATGGTTATTATGTGCATTAGGGTGGGTAAAAAAAAATTATAATAATTTTGTTTTTTTTTTTGCTTGGTACGCTAAAAAATAGTTTCGTAGAGATATATAAGGAAGGCCTTACAAGTATGAGCTATGTGTATGTACATGATTGTGTATTAGGGTTGGTAAAAAAAAAATTATTTTGCTTGGTACTCTGAAAAATAATTTCTTAGACATATCTAAGAAAGGTCATCCAAGCATGAGGCACAAATTTTAAAGGAAAGATACTCCTGCTTTCAGGCATTTATTTTTTTCTTGTTATTAGATCAACTATATACTTAAAAAAAATATTTCTTTTAATAGATTTTTTTTGAAATTTATGAATTTAAAAGGTTGAAATATTTTAGATTATTTTAGTAACAATTATATTCGAGTTTTTTTTTACACACCCTAATGTGTTTGTATGAAATTGTTGTGCTGTAAAAAGCTCACACTGGCAGGCAATTGCATGTATATTTATAATTTTTGTTGCTGTTGCTTATGATTTTTTTTTGAGGTTATTGTTTAATTATTTTCATGGATATTGTTGCTGTTATTCTTATTGTTAGCACAGTTTTTGTAAGCATATTTGTTGTTGTTATTTCGACTGGTTTTTCTTGCTGTTTTCGTTATTATTGTTGTTGTGGAAGTTTTTCTGTTACTAACTTTGTTGTTGTTGTTTTTACGACAAATGTTTTTGTTGCTATTGATCTGTATGTTCTCTGTATTATAATTGTTGTTGTTTTGTTATTACCATTGTTGTTGTTGCTTTGTTATTATTATTATTGTTGTTGTTAATTTCTGTTACTAACTTTCTTGTTCTTGGTTTTGTTACAAATTTTTTTGTTGTTGTTCTGTATATTTTCGTTATTATTGTTGTTGTTATTATTAGCACTGCTTTTTTTGATTTTATGACTGTTGTTATTACTAATTGTTATTGTTGTTGTTGTTTTTAGTTTTGTCATTGTTGTTGTTTTCTGTAACTAACTTCGTTGTAGTTGTTTTTGTTGCTGTTGTTTTGTATGTTCTCGTTATTATTATTGTTGTTGTTAATATTAGTTCTTTTTTAATTTTGTGTATGTTGTTGTTACTAATTATTATTGCTTTGTTGTTGTTGTATTTGTTTCGCTGCTGACGTTGTTGTTTTTGTTATTTTTGCATTAACATTGTTTTATCGTTTTGTGACAGTTTTGGTTTTTATTATTGTTGTTGTAGTCGTTTTTGTTGTTCTTGTTGCTTTTCGTGTTCCTGTTATTCCGCTGCGCTTAACTTTCGTATTCGCCTTCTCATTCACTCATTTCCCATTCAACTGCGACCACATTTCCACTTGAACTTTCGCACTTCAATTTCTCAAAGCCTCTCCCCAACGTTTGTACCGTTATGATTTCCATTTTCTAGCCACACATACCCACCATATTATATGCATACAGACATAAATACCAATACAAGGGTTAATACTATTAGATGCGCTGAGCCTTATATGAGCCATTTAGTAGTGCATATTTACATAATCTGTGTTTGTACGTTTGTATATTTGTATGTGTGTGTGTCAGTATGCGATTTCTAATTAGTTTTTAAGTAATTTTCCATATAAGTGCCGCATTTAATGCCTACGAGCGTCTTGTATGGCTGTTGACTGAAGGTTGCATTAAGCGTTTTACACTCCAGGCTCTGTGAGCGGCTTAAATGGGGGGCAATAGAGGTACAAATGTAAAAGAGAGAGGGAGAGTGTAGTGAAATGTGGCTCGATTGCACTTTTATGTTTTGTTTTAATGCCATTATTTAATTTATTGATTTGTTTACTGCAGCCAGAGGGTGATTCAGAGTGGAGCCGAAAGAAACAAATAACCTTAAGATGAAGAAATGGGGTAGAAAATATGATTTTTTTAATATATACATTTTTTTACCACTAGTCATAATTTTCACTTATTTTCACTACAAAATATCGTTGGTTGTCTAAGGGTTATTAAATCTATACTTGTTTTTTCACTGAATCGTTCCCCTTGGGCTAATCGGTTTTTCTTAATACCCATCTTTCACTATCGTACGTTATGGCTCCTCCCCCATATTTCTACTTAAATCTCTCTTTTAAAGACCGAAACAACCCAGTGAACTAAGTCTGTAAGCAACTTTCTTATCGCCTGAAAGTACAAACCTGATCATTATACTATAGTAAAACAATATTTTTGGACAAAACTACTTTTTTTATCCAACATAGTTTCCTTCAGGGGTGATACACTGATTATGGCGACCCTCCAACTTATCGATACAATTTCTGTACTACGATTTGTCCGTTGCTTCAAAATAGACCTCAATTTCGACGATCTGGCAGATATGGTGTTTGCAGAAGTAATTTGAAGCCCAATTTTGATCCCTGATCTGTGACACGTTGCATTGCTTTGGTGAACATCACTTTTTTGCTCTTCAAATGCGGCTGTTTTACAACGATCCCTTCCTATAAATGATCCAAAACACTATATAATATTCGTTGTTGATTTTCTTTTCCCTTTTCAAGGTAGTCAATAAAAATTATTCCTTGTGCATCCCAAATTACGGACGCCATAAAAATGCCAGCTGACGTTTGCATTTTTCCTCGCTTTGAAGCGGGTTCATCATATGCCGTCTACTTGGATGACTCTCTGTCGGACTGATTTCGAAGTCAAATGATGGAGCCATGTTTCATCTTCATGGTTTGTCTGGAGAGTAATAGGACTGAGTCGATTTAAAAAAATTTATTGAACCGATCGTTACAATTCTTTAAGAACTTTCAAAATAGGCTCCTTCTGCGTCGATGCAGCGCTGCCAGCGCGATTTGAAGGCGTCAAGGAAGTCATCCTCCGGCATAGCCTTGGGTTCATGCTGCTTGGAGCCCCTCTGTCATCTCAAAATGCTTGCCTTTACTTGACTTCTTCAGGCAAGGAAACAAAAAAATCCCGGGGGACCACATCTGGGCTGTCTGGGCTGTAAGACGGCCTTGGTTAGGTAGCTGTTCACAAGAAAGACACACCACTTCTTGCTGGAGCAACATCTGGGTAAGCCTGTTTGATCATATTAAACCACATTTAATCATATTTAATCGCATATCTCTGCTCTAACGAACGCTGCATTTTCGGGTTGCACCACTCATAGAAACACGTCGCATACTCACATATTCGTGCATGATATAATGTACACGTACAGTTGATAGCTTGCCTTGTCTCTCGAACGACTTTACTTTATGGTCATCCAAAATTATCTAGTGGACTTGTTTTGTTATTTTCGTCAGTAACGACCACTTTCGTTTGTCCACTGCGTTCACGGTCTTCGATGATCATTTCAGAAAAAACTTTCCGCTGAGTAGTGTATATTGTGACCCTTTCCATTATCCAATTAGACCTTATTTCATTGTTATGGTATAGTACCTTCCAAAAGTATCGGACTACGTAAATCAGCTGGTATTTCACTTGGTTGATCTCTATTATTATTATTTTTCTGAAAAGAGGTCGAAAAAAGTCAAATCTAGATCGCCCGAAGCAATCAAAAGATAAAAGCGGAAATAAGATAGAATGGGGTTTTTAATTAAAATATAAAATCTTAAAGCATCGGATCTAGTAAGAAAAAAGGGCGAATATTCATAAAGGCATGAAATCAAACTCCTTTCCATGAAACTTGTCTGAGAGAACACAAGCAGTCACTCAACACCAAATTTACTCGACTAAAACTAGACGTGCTCCCTCATTAATGCTAAAATTAATATGTAAATTTGTACCGCCTCATATTTAAAAAAAATCAGGGTCTGACGTAGAAAAAATAACAATGCAACGCACTCTTCGTTTCTTGTAACTTTAGCTTGCTTGAGGGCTCCGCTGCCAGTTTATTAAAGTTCGCCGTAATGCAACTCATTTCGCATGCTAATCGTGAAAATCAAAACGGACTTTCGTTAAAAATTTTGACAATTCAATTAAAATTTTATTTTCTCCTGTTGCACTGCTTCAAATCCGCTTTACATTTTCGTCACATTGCAAATTAAAAGCTTTTCTTCTGCTTTAATGCGGAACTTTTTAGGGGTATGCCTTCGTCTAGTGTCAGCAGCAGCGCTGCTCACCGTCAGCGCATACAAAGTATAGCATACTTTTAGGCATGCACGTTGCAAGCGCTGCAGCTGCTATGGCGTGACAGAAACTGGTAGGTAAAGTACGTGCAGCAGGCGTATGCATTGCCTGGAGCGAAATGTCGTTGCCACACTTTTTCAACTGCTGCACAAAAATCATTAGCACGAAGTGCGTAGATTAATCAAAAAAGTTTAGATGAGCAAATACTTCAATCTTATTATGTAGATAGAACCAGCACAGTTCTTGCCAGCAAGTGCGCGCGTCGCGTTGATATACAGGGTGTCTACTTAAGTAGAGCGGATCCAAACAGCGTTGTTGAGTATAGCAACATGGTGTGAGTTATATGTTCTGTTGTTGCCTGGTTGTTGTTGTCGAGCGCTGAATTATTGTTGTTGTTGGGCGCTGAGCTGTTGTTGCGCGCTTGGTTGTTGCTGTAAAGCGCTTGGTTGTTACTGTAGAGCGCTGGATTACTGTTGTTTTTTAGCGCTTGGCTTGCTGTCGTTGTGCGCTGCGCAGTTGTTTTTCAGCGCTATGCTGTTGTTGTTGAGCGCTGTGTTTTTTACTTTTATATTTGCCTCATTTCAGGCTACGCGCTGCAGTTGCAACACTTTTACATTTTAACATTTTCGTTAATAACTAGCGCGCTCGCTTTGATGTGAAATTCTAAGTGTGTGTATGCGCGCGCGCGTATGTATGCGTCTGACAAAATAAATTAAAACTGTCATCAAGGCAAGTTTATATTAAAGTAGTAAAAGCGCTGAGGAAAAGTGCAAAACTGCTTAAGTAGCTACGGCAGCGCGCCGCGCGGCATAATGACGCGCTCGCCATTCCAACGCTAGGCGCTTAGTTGGTGCATGGCGCTGACACTAAGCGTACGCTTACCGCGCCACCTCGTGGCTCTCGGCTGCGGGCGCTAATAAAGAAAATGAATTAAAAACTTTTTGCGCAGCGCAGCAATAAATGGACTTAAAGTTTTCATTATAAAAGCATTTGCACTTCTCTGTGCTTTCCGCTTTCCTTTTGTTGTCACTTGCCAACAGCGTACGCGTTGCGGTTGTGCGCAGTCCACTGCGCAAGCCAGCGTCTTCATTGCATTTATGAGATGCGTTTCTCGTGTAAAGATATTCCTTAAATTTATTTCGTTTCACTCCCTGCCTTTGCATTTTCATTTGCGCTTGCAACGTAACTGCAAAACTGCGTAACTTGCGGCGTTATCACAAGTTAACGGTATTAATTTGAACTTCATTTGTAATGCAATGCCGGCGCGTAAGACCGCGTCATCATTCTAACGGTCAGCGCAGAGCAGTATCGCACCGCTTTTTCCTTCAAATGACCTACAAGGCGGAGTGTGAGCGCGAGCGGGAGAGCTTAAAAGTTAGAGGAAGAAAAGGCGGGCACGCGCGCTATGGTTGCCGCTGTCCGCAGCAGCAATTAATTATCTCGACACGTTACTGATTCACATTTGCTGCGAAAGCGTGCGAAATGGCAAACGCGTCGTAAGAAATGAATGTCAGCTGGTCATAAATTTGCCCGCTGCAACGCTGCGGCGGCATTTGTAATGTGATTTATCGTAATTGGATATGTTCGGCGCAGGGGTTCAGCATGAACTATGGACATGCATATACCTGCATATACACATATTACTGTTATATTGCTAATGTAAAAACTAAATTTTTTTGCACGAGAAAAATTACTGGCGCTATCTCAATCCCTTTAGTCTAGCGTAAAAGAAAACGCCTTGCTTTCGGCGAGCAAAATGTGCGTTTCATTACTCAGAAATTAATAATTGATAAGCACCGTGGAGTATGCCTTAGTTATATGCCTAAAATAAAAGGGATTCGAATTTGACTTCATGAATTATTGCGCCCAAACTCATGGGCTTAGCATGTTGCGCAGCTCTCACGCCAACATATTCATAAATATGAGAAAGAAATTCATTAGTTACAAAAACGCAGTGATTTCTCATTGTAGTGATTATCAAAGCACTATAGCATATAGCTGTCACACCAGTCGCGGATTCAGAGGGGAAATTACCAAGCCACCAATGAAATTTGTGAAGTTTAAGTTGATAATGGTTCGCTTGCTTCCGTTCTGGAAATTTCGATGTAAAGGATGCACCCCGCTCTGGTTGACCTATCGTTGAAAAAGTCGATGAAATTATGGAAAATATTGATCAGGACCGGCACATAAGCATCACTAAGGAACTTAACACTCAACATCAAACGGTTTTGAACCATTTAAAAAAGGCTGGCTATAAAAAGAAGCTCTATATTTGGGTACCACATGAATTCTCTGTGAAAAATTTAATGGACGGAATTAACATCTACGACTTTTTGCTGAGACGAAATGAAATCGAACCATTTCTGAAGCGAATGGTAACAGGAGACGAAAACTGGAACAAATACGACAATAATTTGTGAAAGGATCATGGTCCAAGCGTGGTGAAGCTCAACAAATGTTCGCAAAGCCAGGAGTCACGCCTCAAAAGGTTATGCTGAATGTCAGGTGGGATTGAAAAGGAATCAAACACTATGAGCTGTTGCAGCCTGGTCGAACGATTAATTCTACATTTTACTGTCAACAACTGATGAGATTGAAGCAAGCAATCAGAAAAAACGGCCAGAACTGATCAACAGAATGGGCTTCGTCTTCCATCAGGACAACGCTAGATCACACACATCCTTGATGACTCGGTAAAAACTGGAAAAACTTGGCGGGGAAGTTTTGATGCATCCACCATATAGCTCCGACCTGGCACCATAGGATTTCCACTTTTTTTCGTTCAATGCTGAACTCCTTTAATGAAGTAAAGTTGGCTTTAAGAGAAGATTGTGAAAATTACTTGTCGCAATTTTTCGCCAGAAAGATGAAGCTTAAAAGCTTACTATGTAAAAACCTTTCGACATTCTGCCAATGTATGCATTTCCAATACCAAAAACAAATTACATATGAAATCGCTAAGTACGACAGTGCGTATGAGTGACACATAGAAGTTGAATTTCCGCAGCGCTGAATGCGCTACAAAACTGGTGGGCGAGCGTTGTATATATATATATAGATATATGTGCGTACATCTATACAGTGGAGTATATTGAAATTGAAACATCAACATTTCCGGTCAATGATTATCAATGAAACCACATGAAAGCCGCAAACTATCACACACTCCTGGCCGTGTGCTCAATTGCGTCCACATAACGGCGCACATGCGAGTACACAAAAGTGCGCTTAACCTTACGACAGCCTGTGTGGTAGTATTTAGTAATTGTGCCTTTGTATGTGTGTGTAAAGCAACAGTTTGTAACGCTGCTGTAAACATGTTGCATGCAACAGCGGAGCAAAAATAAAATTAATTTTTACCTGCAAACTGCTTTTGTATGGCCACTGGCGGCATAATGGCATATATCAAAAGGTGTATATATGTGTGTGTGCGTGTGTTTGTTAAATTGCGCACTCATCGCCACGGTCCAGGCAACAATCTGCGGTAAATGCTGCGGCGTTTATTTTTGTGGATTGCGCTGACAAACAGCGACGGTTGGTTGGCGTGTGGCAACAACTCAATTGATTATAAGCGTGCGCACGTACTCATAAAGTGCTTGGATCTATATATGTATATCTATATATGTGTACATGCATATATATGTATAGCATGTGCACGTGTGTGTTAGTGATTATGTGTTAGTTTGGGCTACAATCAAAGAGAAATGTGAAATTTAGTTTACTTTAAGTGATCTCATAACAACTCTTCTTTTAGAAATGCGCTAGACAGTACATATGTTTCTTGCTTTGTTGTTGGTATTGTACCATATAATACTTAGTAAATACTTCTGAGAGAACCTAACGAATAAATAGCCTGAAAATTAAACCAAATATTGTTCAATTTGCACAAAAGCTTCTAGAAGCCAACCTTCTCCGGAAAATTGGTTTAGTCTAAACCCAGTTAAGTAGGAGCCATAGAAAGCCTCCAAGCCTACTGCTGTTGCATACTAAAACTATTCTATGAGCCTTAGGAAACACTAGAATACATAAAATGTATTATTCTTTCTGTCATAGAAAAATATTGACGAAGTCCAAACGTGTCCTGGCACCTTTACCATAATCAAGTTTCGAGCACAACAAATCGCTCCGAGGTCCTCACCTTTGCTACATATAATAGTATAGAAATGCTGTAGGAATATTATCGTCAACTTTATAGTCAACTTTCTTCTTCTTAATTGGCGTAGAAACCGCTTAAGCGATTATAGCCGAGTTAACAACAGCGCGCCAGTCGTTTCTTCTTCTCGCTACGTGGCGCCAATTGGATATTCCAAGCGAAGCCAGGTCCTTCTCCACTTGGTCCTTCCAACGGAGCGGAGGTCTTCCTCTTCCTCTGCTTCCCCCGGCGGGTACTGCGTCGAATATTTTCAGAGCTGGAGTGTTTTCGTCCATCCGGACAACATGACCTAGCCAGCGTAGCCGCTGTCTTTTAATTCGCTGAACTATGTCGATGTCGTCGTATATCTCGTACAGCTCATCGTTCCATCGAATGCGGTATTCGCCGTGGCTAACGCGCAAAGGACCATAAATCTTTCGCAGGACTTTTCTCTCGAAAACTCGCAACGTCGACTCATCCGTTGTTGACATCGTCCAAGACTCTGCACCATACAGCAGGACGGGAATTATGAGTGACTTATAGAGTTTGGTTTTTGTTTGTCGAGAGAGGACTTGGCTTCTCAATTGCCTACTCAGTCCGAAGTAGCACCTGTTGGCAAGAGTTATCCTGCGTTGGATTTCTAGGCTGACATTGTTGGTGGTGTTTACGCTGGTTCCAAGATAGACGAAATTATCTACGACTTCAAAGTTATGACTGTCAACAGTGACGTGAGTGCCAAGTCGCGAATGCGACGACTGTTTGTTTGATGACAGGAGATATTTCGTCTTGCCCTCGTTCACTGCCAGACCCATTTTCTGTGCTTCCTTGTCCAGCCTGGAGAAAGCAGAACTAACGGCGCGGGTGTTGAGACCGATGATATCAATATCATCGGCCTACGCCAACAGCTGTACACTCTTATAGAAGATGGTACCTTCTCTATTTAGTTCTGCGGCTCGAACTATTTTCTCCAGAAGCAGGTTGAAAAAGTCGCACGATAGGGAATCGCCTTGTCTGAAACCTCGTTTGGTATCGAACGGCTCGGAGAGGTCCTTCCCGATCCTGACGGAGCTTTTGGTGTTACTCAACGTCAGTTTACACAGCCGTATTAGTTTTGCGGGGATACCAAATTCAGACATCGCGGCATAAAGGCAGCTCCTTTTCGTGCTGTCGAAAGCAGCTTTGAAATCGACGAAGAGGGGGTGTGTGTCGATTCTCCTTTCACGGGTCTTTTCCAAGATTTGGCGCATGGTGAATATCTGGTCGGTTGTTGATTTGCCAGGTCTGAAGCCACACTGATAAGGTCCAATCAGTTTGTTGACGGTGGGCTTTAATCTTTCACACAATACGCTCGATAGAACCTTGTATGCGATGTTGAGGAGGCTAATCCCACGGTAGTTGGCGCAGATTGTGGGGTCTCCTTTTTTATGGATTGGGCAGAGCACACTTAAATTCCAATCGTTGGGCATGCTTTCGTCCGACCATATTTTACAAAGAAGCTCATGCATGCTCCTTATCAGTTCTTCGCCGCCGTGTTTGAATAGCTCGGCCGGCAATCCGTCGGCCCCTGCCGCTTTGTTGTTCTTCAGGCGGGCAATTGCTATTCGAACTTCTTCATGGTCGGGTAATGGAACGTCTGCTCCATCGTCATCAATTGGGGAATCGGGTTCTCCTTCTCCTGGTGTTGTGCGTTCACTGCTATTCAGCAGGCTGGAGAAGTGTTCCCTCCATAATTTAAGTATGCTCTGGGCATCAGTGACTAGATCACCTTTGGGGTTCTACAGGAATACGCTCCGGTCTTGAAACCTTCCGTAAGCCGCCGCATTTTTTCGTAGAATTTTCGAGCATTACCCCTGTAGGCCAGCTTATCAAGCTCTTCGTACTCACGCATTTCAGCCTCTTTCTTCTTCTGTCTACAAATGCGTCTCGCTTCCTCTTCAACTCTCGGTATCTATCCCATCCCGCACGTGTAGTGGTCGATCGTAACGTTGCGAGGTAGGCAGCCTGTTTTCTCTCCGCTGCGACACGGCACTCCTCGTCGTACCAGCTGTTCTTTTGCAGTTTCCGAAAACCAATGGTTTCGGTTGCAGCTGTACGTAAGGAGTTTGAAATGCCGTCCCACAGTTCCTTTATACCGAGTTGTTGACGAGTGCTCTCAGAGAGCAGGAGTGCAAGCCGAGTAGAAAATCGTTCGGCTGTCTGTTGTGATTGCAGCTTCTTGACGTCGAACCTTCCTTGTGTTTGGTGGCGCGCGTTTTTTGCTGCACAGAGGCGGGTGCGAATCTTAGCTGCAACAAGATAGTGGTCCGAGTCGATGTTAGGACCTCGGAGCGCACGCACATCTAAAACACTGGAGACGTGTCTTCCGTCTATCACAACATGATCGATCTGGTTGGTAGTTTTTCGATCCGGAGACAGCCAGGTAGCTTGATGAATCTTCTTATGCTGGAATCTAGTACGGCGAAGTCAATCAGCCTCAACCCATTTGGGGATGTTTCGTCGTGGAGGCTGAATTTACCGACCGTAGTGCCAAATATACCTTCTCTGCCCACCCTGGCGTTAAAGTCGCCAAGCACGATTTTGACATCGTGGCGGGGGCAGCTCTCATAAGTGCGCTCCAAGCGCTCATAGAAGACATCTTTGGTCACATCGTCCTTCTCTTCCGTCGGGGCGTGGGCGCAAATCAGCGATATGTTGAAGAACCTCGCTTTTGATGCGGATTGTGGCTAGACGTTCATTCACCGCAGTGAATGATAGTACTCGGCGACGGAGTCTCTCTCCCACCACGAATCCTACACCAAACTTGCGCTCCTTTATATGGCCACTGTAGTAAATGTCACAAGGACCTACTCGTCTTCCTGTCCTTGTCCTGTCCATCGCATTTCTTGGACGGCGGTGATGTCAGCCTTTGTTTTTACGAGGACATCAACCAGCTGGGCAGCGGCACCTTTCCCACTATGGGACCGACATTCCAGGTGCATGCCCTCACTTCGTAAGTCCTTATTTGCTTCGCCATGGTCGTCATCAATGTAAGGGGGTCTCTCATCCGAGGCTGGTTGTAGCTCTTCACTGGGGTGTTTTTTACGTGGTCCCAAACCCAGCGCACAACCCTTGTAGGGAAATGTTCGCTCTTCTCACTTTAGCTCGCCTTCGAACGGATGTTCTTAGGCTACCCAGAGGATACTTGGTCAAAGACCGGAAGTAGTGAGCTGCTTGAGCCATGTGTAAAAGACGTTTCTGGCCACTCCCAAGGAATGGCGATCAGAGAACTTTCCTCACTTGCGTGAACTTCTACACATGACTCCATCCTCCAACTTTAGGGTAGCATAAAAGAGATCTTCAATCGATGTAAGCTTTAAACTTAGGATCAGTGTTTGTGGATGATGTTATGGTGAATCCAATCGTCGTTGTTAATAATCCCAAGACGAAGTTCGTGAAAGCTGTCCAGTTGCTGGGAATTATTGATGCTGTAGGCAAACTGTTATCGCAAGATCGTTATGTGATCTATCGAGAGACTGAGACTACTATAGGCTTAAGGGGAAACAACTACAGCGGAGTTCTCACACATCGACTAAAAGGAATGCATTTTTGTGTATTCATTGACTTGATGAGTCATTCACTGTAAAGTCTTGACTTGCCCCCGAAAGACTTCCTTCTCACATTAGAAAAAAAAATTAGAAGTTGACGTTTCTGGATATTTGAAAAGCTGATGCGTGCAAAACGCATCTTTTGGAGATAGCACAATCACAGTGGCAAAATTGCTGCGAGAAGTAGCTCAACCACACAGAAAAGTATACAGAAACCTACAGTACTGGTTCTGAACCTGTCTCGAAGCTCAGCTTAAAAGCCTTGTTAAACTATGCTTCATAGATGTGGAATACAGCTGTTGTAAAAATTTACCTAGAAAAGCTCGCTGGCAACTAAATATCACACAAGATTCCCACAAGAAGTTTTGGAAATAAAAAAATCTTTTTTGCAGCTATGCTGATGGTGACACATCTCCAAAATTAACATCAAATATACACTTCCAGAAAAAGAAACAATAATGAAACCGTATTTTTTGATTTTGCAGTGCAGCTTGTTTGCTTATATAACCACAGATATGTTGGTGGAGATATCAAAAACTGCCTCAGATTCAACTTCAGTTCCCCAGCTTTAGTAACTCAAGACCATGATTTGTTTAAACTTGAAGATCAGGCGCGAAGAAACGAGATTTGCTTGGGACAAGAAGATTATAATAGAAACAATAGCATCGCTTTTTGCTGACCGTAGTTGTTATTGGAAGTGCTCGGGTAAAGGAAACTAGATGCAGATCGTTGAAGACATTCTAAACGACTATCGACCTCTTTAACTGATGCAAACATTAAAAAGGTGAAGGTGATATGGTGCTTGAAAATCCTTAGGCAAGTGTTAAAGAGATGACAAGAGACATCTCTTTCGAGTTTGTTCGAATGATGTTGGAGATATTTTGGTTATGAAACGCGTCCTTACACGACTCGCTCCGACAATGCCGAATTTCTGTCAAAAACACTACCGTTGGTGGTCATGAATTTCTTCCGAAAGGACAGACGGTCAATATAAAGATCTATATGGGCGTATTGAGGCGTTTGCGTGAGAACAGTCGTCGAAAAAGGCCGAAACTGTGGAATAACAATTTATGGATTTTTCCGATTTTTTTAAAGCCAAAAACGCAGTGAATACCATCGATCAACCACCGTATTCACCAGATTTGTGGTTAAGTTTAATATTTTCTTGTTTCCTAAACTGAATTGTCGCTCCGTTGAACCTGTTCGATCGAAGAGATAAAACAAAACTCGCTGAAGGTGCTGAAGGCCATCCCAAAAAGTGCTTATGAAAAGTGTTTCGAGGACTGGAAATATCGTTGGCATAAGTGCATTACATTTGCTGTCGATTACTTTGAAGGCACCAAAATAAATATTAATGTAGAATTAAATATTTTGCGTTTCGTTTACAATTTCAGGGTACTTTTTTGTCAAATTGACTGCAATACAACCCACCCACCCACAAGAATTCAACAAAACGAAGTTAAATCAAGCATCATGAAAATAAAACCAGCTATGCTGTAAAAAGCGCTGGCAAATGAAATCAAATTTGATTTCACAGGCTTGGTCGCCGAAGCGGTGGTCGTTGCAGTGACCAACCAAACATATGTACGAATTTTTAATGAAGTAAATAATGACACGGAAAGCTGAAAGGCACGTTGTATGTGGATTTAAATGTGATTTACAATAAATTATATAAAAATAATATGTACATACGTATGTTTGAAGTGAAAATAAAGTGTTGCAATGCATATTAGGGTGCTACTTAATATCAAATGATTTGCCGTTTTCGAAATAAGTCCTGCTCAAAGGAATCTCATATAAATTTTAACACTAATAATAGAAGGTTTGGGCAGTGAACACAACAGTGAAAATTCAGTTTCTCGTATTAAATTTAATACTGAACTTCAAAAAAGAACATCAAATTCAGGTTTAAGGGTTATATTAGATACATAAAGGGTGATCCAATTCGAGGTTCTCTACTTTTTTTTACGAAAAAAAACACAGAAAATATAAAATAACAATAATAATCTTCCGGTACAATACAACAGAAAATATAAAATAATAATAATAATCTTCAAAAATATGTCTTCAAATATCATAGTCTCACCCTAATGCTCCCGAAAATGCAATCCCAACAGTTGAAACCATAAAATTTTATCTACGTTTGTGTTTTAAATTCGGTCGGTATCACAGCAATCAAATTGAAACGGTAAATTCAGGTTAATTGATTATTTTGTATTTATGCGATTTATTGTATGAAAGGGAAGGCATTTAAAATTAAAGAATGTCTTCGTAAAGGATTGCTTTTTAAGCGAGTTAATTGATAATGCAAAACGATATAAGCGATTGTTTCTTTAATTTGCGTGAATATATTTAAGTTGTGGAGAAATTACAGTAATGTGATGTTGAAAATGTTGCCAGATGTCTGCAATTTTACTTTAATAAAAAGGTAAAGAAACAAATTAAAATTTAGGAGAAACACAAAAAATATATTGGAAAGTTTTAATAAAAAGTTTTGAGAAAAAATATTAAAATATTAAAAATTTCCAAGACACTCTGTCTGTCTGCATGAAAATATTTCAGGAATTTCAAATCCTAATTTCACGCGACGGTGGAAAAGGGTTGCCACACTCTAATAAATTTCTAGAAATATATTGTTTAGCATTGTTGCCACATAACTGCAAATATCTAACATACATATATATTACTTTGAAAATATTTAATAAAGTGGTTTATGAAAGGAAAGCTGTTGTAAAGCAAATATTTAAGTATAAGTTCGAACGGTATTGCCATACTTATAAATTTCAAATCGCAAAAATTACGAGATAAGTATAAAATTAGTACTATTAAGAGTAGAAATAATTTTTGCAAATACATTTTTTATGGAGTTGCCACATGATTTGAAAAAACAAAAGAAAATATATATAAGTCGAAAATAGTTAATAAATTTATGAACAAAAGCTGTTGCATAGGTTAAAAAAAAAATTTTATATGGAGTTGCCACAAGTTTTTAAACACAAAAAATAAATATTAGTTTGAAAATAATTTCTTTAATAAAACGAAAACTGTTGCAATATATAGTTTTAGCTTAAAAATTTGTACGGAGTTGCCATGCTTTTAGAATTTCAAATCGAAAAAATTAAGACATATAGTAATATATACATATGTAAATGTAAGTATAAAAAATAGTATTATTAAAAGTACAATACATTTCCACAAATGTATATTTTTTATAGAGAGTTGCCACCTGACTTGAAATATAAAAAAATAATAATTATTATTTTGAAAATATTTAAAAAAGTGGTTAATGAAACGAAAGCTGTTGCAAAGCATTGGTTTAACTACATGATCGAACAAGGTTGCCACGCTTTTAAAATTTCAAATAAAAAAATGTTCACATAAGTAAAAAATCAGTGTGTACTATTATCGGAACAATAAATTTCTACATATATTTTTATAGGTAGTTGCCAGATACATTGAAATATAAAATAATATATAAAATTTGGAATCGAAAAAAATTACGACATAAACATAGCTGTTACCTGAGCAATCTTCTAAATACTTTTTGGCTTTGACCAAATGATCGTTTGAATAAGGATAAGGTTCAGTTAGGTTTAACTGGTAGGCCAATAAGCCACGCACAGACCAATTTTGGTCCTTTGCGATACCAAATGGAGTTCAGTTCCTAGGTCCAAGAGAAGAAGTCATCCTTTAGGATGCCTGCGCTTGACGCGAATTTTAATAGACCTCTGCTCTCTTCCAGGTAATCCGACCATCGGGACTCTAGATGCTTACAGCGTAGTCTTGCCAATGCGGGACAATTGCATAAGATATACCGATTGTTTCTCTGATGCCCAGCTCTAAACAGCTGGTTTTCATAATGAGAATAACAATTTATTGTTAAGAGTGCATTCAGTGGATTTGCTCACCTTTTATGTTTCTGGAATCCCATGATTTTCTTGAATTGCTAGACAGGTTTTATTATTCAGAATACTCAATCGAATTTAAGGTGTTTGTTTTTTTTATAATATATATAATATTTTTCTAAGGAATATGCTTCAAAAAGTCAAAAATATACATACTTTATAAGAGATGGATGCTGTAATTTCTTCTTTATCAGCGAGACTAATGAATAATGATTTTATTCGCTAAAATTGATAACCTTAAACCTGTGTCGTTTTTGAGCTTTCAAATTAAGTGTAAATCATGAATGAGATAGGAGAATAATTAATTAGATATTGGGTAAATATGGTTCTTTTCAAAGAACTTGGGATGTAAGATTATTGCAAGAGACAGCTATTAGATATCGCTCGAAAGAGCAAGAAAGTTGTTAGTGAATTCAGACAGCTTTTCTACTATCTGCAGAAGTAGCATGTTTTTCAATTGACACGCTTGTGAACTGTTTGTGATCAGGTAATTGTCGCTTTCAAAAGCAAAACTCTGTTAGAAGATCATTCCTCCAGTAAGGTATATGGTCCACAGAAACTTTTTATGAAGTTAAAAGCAAAATATTGTTATAAAAGTGCGCCTGGTTGGACACTTCTTTCCTCTCATGGTTCAGTTAGTCGGTTTCCTTAAAGCCTCGATTTTCATTTTTCGATCCAAGCGGAAGTTGAATGACCTTTAACTACTAAAAAGCTTTTATGAGTTCACTTTTCTAGTAAATAATTTATCTGGCTTTACCACGCCACTTGCCCTTGTTCTGAGCTCATCACTAGTTTCATAGTTTATGTTTATCATAAAGCATATATTTACTATTTAATTCCATTAAATAAAGTAGCGAAGTGTGAAGGCCAATTAATAAATAATAATTGTGTACAAAATGCCACAGAAGTCAGCTCGCTCCCACAGCTGTTTATAATTCCATTAAATTAATGCCGGTCACATGTGTGATACATATGAATATGTATGTGAAATACGTGTGTGAGTCGCAGGACATTTTCATATAATATTTGCTATGTTTTTGCGATTTTTGCACGCAAAGCCAATAAATTTGACAAACTTGTGGCAATAAAAACGCAATGTCACCAACACCAGCAGCAAACATTAACGGCGACATTACAAAAAACAATGCGGGAGGCTGGGGTGGTGTTGGTTATACATATGTATGTACATATGTATATATAGAGTGCTAAATATTTTTTGGTTTTTTTTTTCCATTTTTTGTAGTTTTATACCCTGAGCAGCGTAAATGGATGAGCAGGGTTATGAGTTGAAACGATTTTTCCAAGCCTAGCTGTCTGTTTATACGCGAACTAGTCCCTCAGTTTTTGAGATATCGATCTTAAATTTTGTACACCTTAATTTGTCGTTAAGAAGCTGATTTTTTGTCGGAATTGTCGCTATCAAAGCACTATAGCATATAGCTGTCATACAAACTGAACTATCAGAATTAAGTGCTTGTATGAGAAACTCTTTTGTTTGACGAGGTATCTTCATGAAATTTGGCAGAGATTATTTTTTAAAGCAATGATGTATTCTTCGAAGAAATTGTTCTGATCCGATAACTATAGCATATGGCTGCCATACAAACTGGCCGATCAAAAATTAATTTTTGTACGAGAAACTTTTTCATTTGAAGACTTATCTTCATGAAAGTTGGCAAAGATTATTTTCTAAGCCTGAGTCACCATCTCTGGAAAAATCGTTCTAATCGGACAACTATAGCATATAGTTGTCATACAAATTGAACGTTGAAATTTAAATCTTTTATGGAGACTTCATTACGTGTGAAGGGTATTATAGCTGTGTTAACGTTTCTACTTGTTTCTAGAACTATTTTTTATTTTTCTAGATTTTTTTTTTATTTTTTCCATTTTTTTTCTAGTTTTGTTTTATCGTTCTTGCCACAACGCACTTAGTGCCTAACGAATGGCGTGAATAGTGCGTCGTAAAGGCTAAGTCAGCGGAAAAGTCCAATAAAAATATGTTATGAAACTGCGTAACAATAAAAATATACTTAACAGTAAATATGTATGTACGGTACAAATTTGCGCAAAATATTGCCAGCGAACTATTAGGGTGGGGTGTCAATGGCGCAGAGTGGCGTGAAGTCGAAAGTAAACATGAAATATTAAAAGTGTTTAGGAAATTGTGTGATGATAACAGTAGCGCCTTTTATGTGCAAGCCTTTTTTATTGTTTTTGTTGTTGTTATTTTTGCCATTTGTTTGTCTCGTGTCGAATAGTGATTTTTTTTTGTTTTTTTTTTTTTTGATGGAAATTTTGGCTTTTGTGTAGCTCAGCACTTGTGAGCGGTTAGTCATAAAAAATTGCAACAACAAAAAAAATATAACAACAAAAATATAGCGAAAGGTTAACATTGAAAATAGAGTGAGTGCTAGTGTGAGTGAGAGAGAGATAGTGGCGGCTTATAAATTTACTACATAAGTCGCAGCAAAGCCGCCTACTGTGCGTGCAAGTGTGTGCGTGTGTATGTTTTAAGCTTATAACGGCAAAAGCGTGACAGTGCTTGAGCGCCTGAAAGTGGCTTTGCACAGAGAAGACCCTTTGTAACTACTTGCCGCTGCAGAGTACGTCGAGCACAAAGGAAAGTGTTATGTTAAGAAAGAGGGATTAAAAGGCATAAAGCGCTGACTTTAGTTTTTTATGTGTTGCTGCTGTTGTTGTGGCAACAATTTTTTAATATTTGTGCAACATTGACGCAAACACACACACATATTCACTTATATTCCGTATAAGTGACGGGGAGTTATGCCCAGTTATTTGCTGCTGTTGTTGTTATTGCTGTTATTTACAATTTCACTCAACTAACGGCGCACAAAGTGGTTTGTTTACAAGCTAAAATGAGTGGGTCACAAGTGTTGCAAGCACAAACACACAGGCAGACAGATAGACTAACCCCTTAAACGGGTCAAACAGGGTGTCACAATGACGCTCATAAAACTAGCGGGTGTAGCGGCGTGGGCGGCATAAATATACATACTTATGCATATATACATACACATAAATGCATGTCTGCAACTGGAATGTTGCTCGTATTTTTATTGCCACAACAAAAAATATGTGTGGCAAGTGGCAAGCAGGTCAGCTGAATTACTCGCACCAGCTGTTGGGCAGTTACTGCCACTTGTTTTTGTTGTTGTGTAATATTTTTTCAATTTCTAGTAATTTTTTTTTTGCACTGCTTTCGCAACGCTTGTCTCAGCATATGAGCATTTTTTATTGCCAAACACACACACGCACAAACTTATATAAAATATGTGGCAGCCCGGCAAAATTTGTTGTACGCTGTTTACCAACACATATAGACATACACATACATACATACATATGCGTATTATCACTTTCCAGCTTTCATTTCAACTCGGCTCGTTGCCTTCTAACTTCGACAGCGTTCGTTCGTTAAAGGATACGACATGAAATTTGTTATTTACAGCAACAACAAAAACAAAAACAACAATACGAAGAACAATAGTGTTGTGAAATGTAGGCATTGTGCGTAAATAACGGCAGTAAAGCAGCAGGACAGTCGGCGTGGCAAAAAAGGGGTGTGAAAATTTCGAGCGTGTAGTGAAAACAGAAAGCATGGCAGCAATAAATCGCGCACGCTTGTTGGTCGAAGCTGCAAAACTAGCATTAAAAAGCAAAAAACAAAAAAAAAAAAAATATTAGGAGAAAAAAAATGTTGTGCTTTTGTACATTGAAATGAACTTGTTTGCACACTTGTTAGATATTTCACACGCTCTTATGAGCATCAGACGCATGAACAAACATATAGACAGCCTCTTATTAACTGTACTTATATAGTAAAGTATATAAAGATTTTACATAAGTACAGTTAAGCGTTTCAAATTTCAAAAGAAGCTTAAATGAATTGCGTCCATAAGTAGATATGCATATAAAGTTCAAATTATATATTAAGTTTTGGCTTTGATCAATCGAAAATATACAGAAAAAGAATAAAAAAGATATTTTATGGAAACTAACCGAGTTAGCCAAAGTCGTTTCTTCTTTTCGCTATTTGCCGGCAGCCAGTCCTTCTCCAGCTGATCTCTCCAATGCCTTTCTCTTATTACGCTTCCACCAGCGAGTACTGAATCGAAAACCTTCAAAGTGTTCTCTTCCATCCTAACAATAAGATCTAGCCAGCGCAGCCGCCGTCTCTTGATTCGCTGAACTATGTCAATTTCGACGTATATTTCGTATAGATTATTGTTCCATGGATTGCGTTAGCCGCCGTTGCCAATACAAAAAGGAGCATAAATCTTCCGCAAAACCTTCCTCTCGAGCACCCAATTGCCTTAGTCCAAAGTAGCACCTGTTGGCATGGGTGAGTCAGGGTTCGATTTAAAGGCTGATCTTGTTGTTGGTTCCAAGATAGACGAAATTATCCAAGACTTCAAAGTTATGACTGTCAACAATGACGTGCGAGCCAAGTCGCGAGTCTGGTTGAAGAAATCACACGATTGGGAGTCCCTTTGTCTGAAACCTTGCTTGGTATAGAACGGCCCGGAGAGGTCTTTTCCAATCCCATATTTGTTTTGGAGGGATAGTAAGCTCAGACATAGCGGCCTAGATGCTGTTCCGTGCTGTTGAAGGCTACTTTAAAATCGACGACGAGGTCGTGTGCATCGATCTTTCTTTCTCAGGTTTCCTCCAAGACTTGGCGCTTGGTGAAAATCTGGTCGATAGTAGATTTTCCAGGTCTGAAGCCACATTGATAAGGTCCAATCAGTTTGTTGACGGTGATAGTAGATTTTCCAGGTCTGAAGCCCCATTGATAAGGTCCTATCAGTTTGTTGACCGGTGAACTTCAGTATTTCACATACTACTCTCTAAAAAAACTTGTATGCGATATTAAGAAGGCTTGCTTGGGCATGCTTTCATTCGACCATATCTTGCATAGAAGTTGATGCGTGCGTCTTGTCAGTTCTTTGCCGCCGTATCGGCCCGTGCCACTTTGGCGTTCAGCAGGCAGGTAATTGCTTTTCGAACCCCTTCATAGTCGGGCATTGGAACATCTGCTCTATTGTGATCGATTAAGGAATCGGGTTCGCTATCTCCGGATGCTAACTTCTTTTCGATGAGACAGGAGAACTAATAGTATCAATAATATTTTGGCTATCCCGCTGCACATGACAGTCGGGCTTACTTAACCGAAACAGACCAGAGTTTTCATCCGGCCAAAAACTGTCAACACGACCGCATTTCTCAAAATTATTTAGAGAATGTTACTGGAACTATAACAACAACAACAGAATTTTGCAGTACCCCTTTTATATTTTGGTTGTTTGGTTGGGTAACAAAGTGTTAGGTGAAACGACCTACCGAGCGAAAATATTTGTATGTGGATCAGATCTATTAATCAACCAGATATTAGGTCTCCAAAAGTAGTTTCTTCAAAGCAAATACACTAATTGCCCGAGTGATATTTTTCAAAATGACTCTGGAGTTTTCGGTATAATTATAGATTGGTCACGAAGCCCTTACTACTCATCACAAATCTATATTTTAAGTATTTATCTCAGCGTATTTTCAAACCCACAACCTATTGAGTCATCCCTTATGTTGGTTAGCCCAGAATTTGCCACATTTACAAACCTACATATGCTTAGCTAGTTACTAAATTCTTGAGTAACCAATTATTACAAATGCCTGCTCCAGTTTCTGTAGTCACGTTCTTTGCTCCCGATTAAATCCCACTAATTTAGAACGATTTATTATTAATAAGTGCCTCTACACATGATCATCTACTTATTTTTTTATCTAAAACATTCTTGTCTTCTCAAATAAATCGTGTGCATCGCTAATAAATATCAGACTCGCTTAAGTTCTAATTAATTCGGTTAAAATTTATGGGCTTCTATTTTGTTTACACAACTTTTTACTTTGTTTTCTTTGCGCGCTTTGACTAATCTACCGGCTTTACATGAAACTTAAATGATTGAGGTCGATAAAAATAAAATTAATTAGGAGAATAATGAGAGGAGCAAGAAAAATTGTGTACTCTTACTAATAAGATGGACTTTTTGAATAAAGAAATCGGGAAGTTGGTGGTAATTGTTTCTGGATTATAGTAGTTTTTATAATTACAGCCTCTTTATATATTTATATATAAATTTGTGTGTGTATCTTAATACTGATGGCATGCGTCTTCAATGAGTGTATGCAAAGAATATGTTGAAGGTGTCCCAAATTCACTTTCTTCTACTGCTTCTCTCTTTGAAGTAACATAAGCATTATTTCGTAAATTCTTTTTTGTAATTGCCATACCTAGAACACGCTATGTTAAGTTTGGACCGAAGTTTTTAACACAAGGAATAAGAGATGCTATAAAGAATATATGGAAGTGATCAGTAAGATGAGCTGAGTCTTTATATACGCGAAATTAGCACATATTAGCACAAGTTCGTTTCTCACTAAGAAGCTGCTGATTTTCCGGAACCACCAATAACGGAGCGCTATAGCATATAGCTCCCATACAGACTGAACGATTGAAATGAAGTACTTGTATGGATTTTCATTTAGCGAGATATCTTCAGGAAATTTTTCAAGAATTATTGCCTAGACAATGCTGAAATATCGGAAAATATTGTCTAGATCGGACCACTATCTTATAAAGCTACCATATAAAGTGAACGATCACACCCAAATTCTTATATGGAAACTTGTTTATTTAACAAGGCAAATTTGGGAAATCGGGTATGGATCATTGTTCATGATATTGTTCATGATATTGTTATAATCTCCATATAAAATTATTCAGATCGAGCCACTAGGAGGAAATGAACATCTTTAAATGCTTTTTATGCTATTAGTAATGCAACTCTGAAGGGTATTAAATTTACGGTGCAACCGAAGTCAAGTTTTTGTTTTAATATTTTGTTGTTGTTTTTGTTTCAAGATCTCATTTTTTAGAAATATGTTGATATTATTATGGCTTTATTGCAATATTTTGTCATTTTTTGTTGTTGTTGTACTTAACTTTGTTTGATTTTGTTGTTATTGTTTTTATGCTCTTGTTTTTTTTGTTTTTCATAATAAAAGTTATTTGTTTCATTTTCAATTTCGAAGTGTTATTTGTTGCAACATTTTGTATTTTCGTTGTTTTTGTAATTGAATTTGTTTAATTTGTTGTTGTTGCCTTTTATGTTAATGTTTTATGGCGTTTACTAAATATAATTGTTTGTACATTTTTGTAATGGCCTTAATTAGGAAATGTTGTTGTTGTTGTTGTTTTTCTCTTATTCATATGTTGTTGTTGTTGGCATTGATGAAACTTTGTTTGCAGTTTTTGTGAGTTTTTCGTGACATTTTATCGTCGTTGTTGTAATTTAATTTCTATTTTGTTGTTGTTGTAATATTAATTTGTTTAAAATGTTTTTGCCTTAACTGCCTACATTTGTATGTAGTTTGTGTTGTTGTTATCAATTTCGCTGTTTTATTTTATTTGAATGTGTTTTTCTTGTTTAGCTTAACAATTGTTGGTTGTTGTTGCTTTAGTATTTGGTAATATTTGTTGTTTTAGTATTTGGTTTTTGATGGTTTTAACAAAAATTGGTTTCTGTTGCTGCGGTTTAGTTGTAATATTTGATCCTTTTTGTTGTTACTGTTTTCTTATAATTGTTGTTGTTATTATTGTTATTTCAATATTTAGTTGTTGTGTTTGTTTTGATATTTAATTTTTGTTTTAATTGTCGTTGATGTTGTTTTTATCTACGTGTTGTTGTTGTCTTTGGTTCGATATTTAGGTGTTTTTTGTATCTTCATATGTTGTTGTTTTAATATTTTGTTGTTGTTGTTATTGGTTTTGTTGCACCGTTTCTCTTGTTGTATTTCATTCCATATTTAGTTAAAGTTTTGTATATATTTTTTTAATATTTTGCTGTTGTTGTTGTTTACGTCAACAATTGGTTGTTGTTTTTGTTGTTATTGGTTTAGTTCGACAATTGGTTGTTATTGTATTTGTTTCCGTATTTAGTTGTTTTTTTTAGCTACATGTTGTTGTTTTAATATTTTGTTGTTGTTTTTTTTTGTTTTTATCCTCTTACCGTTTGATCACACGCTTAATCGCTTATCTCGCTGCTGCCCCTTACTCCACGCCACTTCATTTATCAGCGGCCTTTCATCTCCCCAACTCGATCATTCGTACTAATTTAAATACTCGTGTGCGTGCCCTCGATTCCGCCTTCAACTCGATCTCTACATAAATTTGGCTAAGCACGGGAATGTGTACGGATGCTGAGCACCCCGCTGCGCGGTCCCATGGCAACTTACAATTTATATCGCTTACAGGTACACGCTTCACTCGAGCTCTTTCGACGGCGGCGGCGTTGAAAAGCTTCATAATTATAGCGGCAGTTGTTGTTGTTGTTTACTGCTAGCTGCCGCCGAAGCGGTGCGGTCATAATGTATTATGAATTACCCGGGTCTGGTTCTGGAACACGCTCACACACATCAAAATGAATGAATGTGGATGCCGTGAGTTGCGTGGGTTGCGACGGATTATAGCCGGTGAGTGTGTGTGTGCGTGGTGTGTATTTGTGCAGGCGCATATGTAAATAAATGATGGCAAGTGGTTGCAACAAAGATGTCAACAACAATAACAATGCAACTGCCGACAAGTCAGATGCTAGCAACAAGCTTAAGCAACCACAACAACAAAAAAAAACAACAACTAAGTGTTATACATATACATACATACAAATATGTGGCTGGATGTTATGAAAGCAACGAAGGGTCATAAAAAATCAGCGCGGTAATACATCGCACAACCGCTATGTAATGCATCACAAGCGGCATTGACAGGCGCTGCGCTGGCCTTACTCATACACACAAATACATACATACGGACATGCAAGTGTGTAGTTTTTTAAACACTAAGTTGGTATCTGTGTGTTTGTGGAGCGTTTAGTTGGCCACACGAGCTATGCGGTGCTTAGCTATGCTGTGTGATGCTGTGCTATGCCATGTTTTGTCATGCTATGCGGCAGAGTATGCGCGGAGCATAATATTTGTGGCCGGGTTAGCGTTGGCAGACCGCAGCAACTGAGGAAATGAAGTTTAAACAACAACAATATATTACTAGGAGGCTGGCAAGGAACTAGAGAAATGAAGGCAGTATTGCCAGGTTTTTGAGAATACACTTTTTGACACTACTGTTCTATGGGTTCTACGCGCTATGCTTGGTTCGTTCCTAGTATACCTAAAAAGTAACCGGAATCATCCTGTTAAAAGCGGTGAGACTTATATTCCCAAAAATTTACTTATGTACAAACAGACATCAACCGCTTTGATATCTCTCTTTAAAGCTGATTGGGCATTGCTCGATCCACTCAGTTCAGCTCCGCTGTCTTAGCCTACTCAAGTGTGCTAGCATGCCGTGCAGATTCCTGTTCCGCATTTTTGCCGTCGTAGCGTTCTAAGATCTTAGTGGTTTGGTGATGCCAGATTTCAGCTTTTTTCGGTACCCTTAGCAGTTGCTGGGCATCCCAACAACTTGATCCTAGCGGAAATTCTTTTACTGGATTCGGTCTAATACAGTAACCATACTTTCGGTCTAATACAGTAACCTACTTGTTGGCATATTCCTGTCAACTCCACTACCTTACGACTTCTTTCGGGTGGAACATGCGTTCTCGTATTAACATTCGGTAATAATGCTCGTCTAGTTGTGGTTTGTTTGCATGGAAGTCTATTCTGACCTAGTTACACCCCGTCTTTTTTGTTTTGTTCGCATTTCACATGTTTGAAGACCTCCATTCAAAGCCGCTATCCACATACCGGAAAAGTAGTAGACTTTCATGGTTAAAAGACCTTAGTGATGAGGAAAAGGGGAGGTTAACGTTCTCCATTATGAGGCAGTACGTTCAGAGCCGACCAGCGCAAAGAGGGAGTCATCTCAAAGTGCACTTACCACATCAACTTATCGATGATGGGTATTAAGGGGACGGCAGCCTGTGTATTAATCTAGCAGCCATTTCTGCAGAGTGTCACCTCTACATTTTGAGATGTCAAAATCTCACGGCCACCAGCCGAGGTTTTAACCAAATCCAAAAACGTCATCCTAAGAATATTTTGTATAGGTCGGGAGTCAATAGTCTGTAGGAGTTCTATAAGAGCATGAAGACCGCAGGTCATTTGGCGTTACCCGGGATGCACAGAGCGGAGGCGAAACTGTCTTACTTCTATGCGGAGTTAAGTGCAACGCTTTTCTTCTTCAGTGAAGAGGAAGGTACTACTGGTCCGATCAACAGTAACTATGTCAACAATATCAATGTATCCACCGATAGTTGAAAGAGTGAAATAGGCACAGGGACAAGTTTCTACTGTAGCAATCCGTACACAGAAGATAAACTCAAACTAAATAACTATAATTCAGTCGTTCAGGCCAAAAGTGTTAACGGTAGGCTCCAAGTGAGCTTTGATTGAAAATTATTTAGCTAACCAGTCATATAAAAATAGAAGGAAATGAGAAGGCAGACGAGTAGGCCTACTCCATTCCAGAACTTTTTCCTCTATTATTTAGCCTTTGTAAGACATGTTGAAATATCTAGGCAGTGCTAACCTTTGGCATATAAGGAAACACAGCCGTAACTGACGCTACCCGTCTCAATAATTTGTTGATAGGCTCAAAGCGCTTTGCTGGTCTTATGCTCAATAATATAGGAGTTGTAGGTATCACAATGGACTGGCATGAATAAGCTGTCCAAGTGTATTCATGCTAGAATAGATCTCTTAACCTGCCCTAACCTGGCCCGCTTGGGGCAGCCGGGAATTCAGTTCTCCATTAAGCTCCTTCAAAGGTTGCTTGAAGTATTGGAGCATTTGGAGGAACACCAACAATACGGGGAATACCATGAAATACTTGGCGATAAGATCAAAAATTTCCCATATTAGGTAACAAAAATAAAGATTTCAGAAACTTGGTCAAATGGAGTCTACAGAATGCAGAGAATGTGCGGAGGATGAAGACACACTCACACATTGTACAAGTATCTGTGAATTTCTAGCCTTCAGTCGGTTCAGTTGGGGTATCCTTCTTGACTCTCCATTTTCTAACTTACAAGATAGGGGGCAGTTAGGGTGGAAAAAAGTAAATACTTTTTTCAGATCCACTCAGTCGCTGAACATGGGTTAATTGTTTACAACTTGGAAGCACAATGAAATAAATAATGGCTTAAGTGCCGTTTTCAACCAACTGATCAATCTATTCATGAAGAGAAAGATAAGAAATTTGCCTAAAAATGTATATTTAACTAAACAGAAAGGGTTGGAGAGTGTTTACCGTATTGTAAATATCTTATTATAGTTCAAAGATTAAAACTGTAGTTTCCAACTGCCACAGCCTATTTTCCCAAGAAACCTAACCTAAGCATAAGGTCTTTGCCCCACCAATGCTTAAAACAGTTAGTTATCAAAATTCAAATTCACTCTCGAAGTCTTGACTAGTTCTACTTCAAATTCTTCTGACTGACTGATAAACTATTTTATTCTTCTCGGTCTCTCGAAGACCCGACAACTTCTGTTATTCGCCTGGTCCACTTATCTGAGAAGATCCAGTTAATCAAGACTGGTATATAGTGGTCCCCTTAAATTCAAAAGCTCTATGCAAAGCCACGAGTTGGCAACTATGCTCAAATCAACAACAACAGCGTACGACTATCATAATTTCTCACAAGCCAAGGCGAACTGTAGTGCTTGCCAAACAAATGCCGTTTGTGCGAGGCAGCTAATGTTTGGTGACACAAGGCGACATAATGAAGAAAAATCTACGCTATTTCTGCAGTGGTGTGATTGCAGCAACACACATAACAAAAACAAGAATAATAACAACAACAGGAATAATAACAAAAACAACAAAGTGGAGCAAGTTGGAGGTGCTGGTGGCAAGCAACTGCAATTGCTGGCAAGTTAGTGCAGGATAGGAGATAGGTATGTATGTTATGATTTTATTTATATGTTTATTGGTTATATATGCACATATATGTTTGTATATATACCGCTATAAATATGTATATGCGTATATAAGTAATAATATTGCGCTCACTTTGCTTTGGTTCGTGTGGGAAATTAATAAAAAATCATTTTTATATTCATGTATTTTTAATTGCTGTTATATACTTTGGCATATATAAATTTAATTTTATTTTTATGAATTGCCACAAAATATATTTTTAACTTTTTCATATTTTTTGGTGCCGCCAAAATGTATTTATATATCCAATTGAGAGCTATTTTTCTGTAATTTTTTATGTCACCCATTTCTATGTGTTTGTTTTTATTGTTTTAGGCTTTTCTATGCGTGTCACTTTATTTATTTTTGTTTGTGTGCGGCTACAGGTTGTCACCGTGCCGCCAATGTGCGGCTTAAGTGCCCCATCAACAATGCGGCGTGCACGCATCACTCATCGCCGCCGCCGCGCAACGCAGTGCGTGAGCATACACACACGCTTGTGTATGTGCGCGTGTGACTACTGGTCGCTTGCTGCCGGCAGCAGCAGTTGAAAGCCAACAACAAAGGCCGCGTGTGTTGTTTGTGGCCCGACCGCCTGCTGGCGTACGGCCTGAGTGCCACTTGTTTCCTGCTACCAACAACAAACACAACTAATACATACATATGTATATGTATATGTGGCTGGAAGTGCATAGAGCTATGTGCGGTGCGCTTGGGCGATTGGCTGTCATGCGTGTCGCATTTACTTTACGAGTTGCCAACAAATCAATTTCCATGGCTTTCAAAGGCATTTACTTTTTACTCACTTTATTGCTTCCTTAAGCCCTTGACTCGGTTGGCTTCGGAAATGTGTTTACATATGAAATTTATATATAAGTATAGATATATGTATGTGCTTACCTTCATTCTAGAACACTTTCAAAAAATTCAAAATTTAGCAAATGAAAATATTTAAATGATTTTCAGCGTTTTTCAAACTGTTCGATGTGGATACTATCGAGCAATTCGGATAAATTAGTATTGCTAAGACTCTGGAATTCAATTGATACCGGTCCTATGTTTTAGTACAAATATTGAAGTTATGTTGGAGAAGAGGAAGCGTTGGAGGTTGGAAAGAAAGCTATCCAAATTTATCTCCAAAAAAAAACTTTTTTTAATCTCTAACTAAGCGCCTTCTTCTTCTTCTTCTTCTTCTACTTCTTCTTCCGAAAGCACAAAACTTCGCCAATTGCATTTATCCTTTGCAAGGTCACGCCAGTTGTACATCTCAAGTGCAGATAGGTCGCTATGCCACTCCATTGGATGCGTGGGTGCACTTGCTTCCATTGTACAGCGATGCATCTCGAATCGAAGGAGCTTAACTATATCCATGTCACCGTAACACTCATACAGGTCATAGTTGCATCTTTTGCGTTAATCAGCGATAAGCCGGACGGCTCCAAAGACCTTGTGGAGAACATTTCTTTCGAAAGCACCAAGTGCTTTGTCATCTCAGATCTTAATCGTTCAAATTACTGTGGCGTGAAATAGGACGGGAATAATGATCGTAATTTCTTCGAGTGAGGGATCTGCTTCTCAAATGCCAACCGATTTCAAAGTAGCACCTGTTGGAAAGCGTCATTTTGCGTTCGATCTCCAGGAACGGACCCGTGATCCGGATGGCACCACAGAATTACCTGAGAACAGCTCTTTTGAAATCTCCAAGTGCTTTTTCTTATCGGATCGTCATAATCCAAGTTTATGTGCTTGGAACAATCAAACACTTATAAAGAGCCTAATTTTTGTTCATTGTTCTCAGTTGTCTATCGATCTCAGAGAAGACCTTGTTGGCAAGTGTTTAAACTTGAGAGTTTCTAAAACCTTATATAAAGCCATTTGTGTCAGGCGACCAAACCAAGCTAGTAAAAGAACAAAAGGAAGTTCGAAATCCGAAATTTTCTAAAGTTCAAAGAAACCTTATTTTACAAGCTGGATTCTCGGAAGCTGATGGAGGAGTTGAAATAAATTTTTCAAAAAGTGGAAAAGACCACGATGTCTCTGAGCAAACTTTTCAAACGGACACTAGAAGATTTCGGTGAGACTTCAGTACTCAAATATTGTATCCTTTGCTCCTGTAGTTGTAAATTGTATGTAACATATTTTCACTAGTAATAATTCAGCTTAAACTTAAAACAAGAGCAGGTTAAAAAAACTAGACGATTCTATTTTAAAAAAATGATTTGGAGCTTCATGACTCAGTTGAAGGCATATCAAACCAACAAAAACCACGTTGTTTGCATTCGAATCAATTATAACAGTTGAACTAACCAACCAAAGTTAAAGAAAAAGTAGCCTCCTCTCACTAGACTATGGTGAAGATTAACAATAATAAAATTAATACTGTATAGGGGTTGTCCCAGATCTTACTTTGAGGAGCTACGAGTTATACATATATGCATGTACATATATCACCTTGACATCAAATCTAATTTTCTCCGTATCAGAAACGATTTTAACCTCTTTCTGAAAAAAAACTTGAGGTTATGACATTTTTGGAATTTTTTAGACGATGCATTAATTGTAAGATCATTCAGCTTGAATGCGGTTTGGTTGACATATGATGTATGTACGTAGAAACAACACAAAAATGAAGCAGTGGTAACATTGATATTTACTCCGGCTTAGACTAGAGAGTCCTACCATTTCTCCGAAAAATACTACTTCGTTTCACATTATCAGAAAACGCTATATCTCTATAAAAAGTATGCACAATCTATCCATAGAGAGATTTTAGATCCCTAAAATAAAAACCGATACAAGTCTAACTTCTTGGGGCTCTATTCAATACCGATAATGGGAAATTCCCGCATTCTTCTCATTAAAATTCAAAAACTGCTTAGCAGCGGATTAATGTCTTTAAAATTTTAAAGATTTCTAAACAAATTTTTGCAATGCAAAGAAAGCGTAGATTTGAGATTCGCTGGTTTCCATCTTCATATATCGGATTTAGGACGTTAATTGGTTTATTGATGTGATCTTGTGGGTTTTTGGTTTTGCGGCTTAAAAATCAAGTTGAACTTCCTCTTACAAACCTGTAAATTGACTTCAGTAATTTCTCACAGTGTCGCGAAATGCAAATATGTCGCAGCGCTTTGTCATGTGTCATGGGAGAATGGTCATGCGTTGGCTGGATGCCACCTTCCTACCATACCTACATGAACTAGAAGCTGTGGAAGCGCAACGCAGATAACCCGTTTGTTTTTCTTACTCACAGTGTTGTTGTTATTATTTTTTACTGTTTTTGTAGTTGTTGTTGTGTCACCTTCGTATTTATTTGTTGACGTCTAGGTATCGCGCTTGCACCTAAACTGGCGCTGCAGCAAGCAGGCGACAAATCGATCGATCCAACACAGAACGCAGAGACACAGCGCAATCAAAGAACAACAACAGCAACAATAACAACAGTCATCACTAGCAGCAATAACAGCTATAGCAATCACACTAATAACAAAAGCAATGACAGCAAGCATTAGCGGCTTGCGTGCGAAAGCGGCGCAGCGCGGCAACACAGCTTAGCGCAGTTCAGTGCGCATGCACGTGGGCGTTGCATATACGTATGTACGTGCAACATGCACACTACCTGGTTTGCTGCGCCGTACCTTTACTACTTGCGCCAGCGTCGATCATTACTTTATCACTTTATTGCGGCAGACACACGGTTTCGGTGTTGTTTGTGTTGTGGCTGCGCGTTGCGTTGTTGCAACAAGGTTGAAAACCGCTAAGCTGGCTACCAGCACAACCACAACAAATACTATGAGTAGTAAACTGTGTAGTAGTTCTGCTCGCATGAGCATATTGTTGTTGTTTAGGTTAGTCGATTTGCTTGTGGCCCTGCCACCTCTTATTCTTCAGCTGCCACTTCTTATGCTTGCTGCCACCGCTACAGCTTCTGCTGCTTGTTTTACAGCCACTTCGCTGCCGCGTTTGTTTAGCTCTCAGCTGCTGGCTAACACTGATCTCCGGCTAGCTGATATTTTATTGATCTTCTATGCTCAGCGACGGCGTCTTCACCGTGCTTGTGGCTTGGCAGCTCACGCTGCCTTTGCGGCCGTGTCAGTCAATCGCTGTGCGTCGTGTGCGTTGGTTCATCGTTTACTTTCGTGTTGCGCGCGTCAAAAAAAGGTGAAATACATAATTTTTTAATGTTTAACGGTACAGCGCGCGGCAAGCTTATCAACGCTCGTGTTTCGCGTATCTTTTCGTTTAGGTTCTGCGTTCGCTTAATGGGCGCAGAACATTAGCGCGCGCATAAATCTTCTTAATTAACCACAACGCATTGTTACCGCGCGGCAATTGTGTTGGTATTTTAATAAGCGCGCTTACACAAGCACTGTGCCGCCGTGTGGTCCTCCAATTCACACTAATTTATTTTTAAAAAATAATTTTGCTGTTAAATAATTTCTTACAAGAACGCTTGGTGCCGTGCCGCCATTCATCAGATGGACTCACTCGCATGTAGCAACAGCCACAGAAAAGCGTTGCGCGTTCTGCCAATCGCGTCAGCCCACAGTATGGCGGGATCAGCATTAATCTTCTTAATACGCTGCCCTCATGCTAGCGCTGCTTGGCATCCTGATCCGCTTGGCATTCTTATTTATTTATTTAGTTTTTTATTAGTTTTATTGCCTTGTTTTTATTGGCTTCACACCGACCGTTTGACATGCTTGTCACTTGTTCTACATGCGTTGTTGTTGTTGCTTGTCTTTGTTTTAATTGTTATTGTTGTAAATGTTTTTGGCGGTTGTCGTTTTCGCTGTCATTTGTCGTGTGTTTCGTATTTGTTTTGAGTTTTTAGTTTTCATTTCGCGCGCTCCTTAGCCGCGCGCGCGGTCCACTAATGGCCGAAATTATTTTAATTTCGCTTTTTTACGGCAACGTCATCCGGCGTATTCGGTTTTTATTGGATCTTTAAATGCTTCACCTTAGGCTGTTTTGTGCGTCAGGCGTCAGCCGCTGTGGTTTGGCAATTGCACGCTCGCGTTCGGGATCCGGTGATTTGTTACCGCTCCGGGCAGTTCAGAAACGTGTGCGCGGTTAAAGGGTGCGCGTGTGTGTCTTTAATGAAATAAATTTTAAATTTTGCAGTGCATACAAAATACAGTATATAAGCATTAAAATAGATGCATATATATAACACATGAAGTGCAAAGAAAATATATATTTTACAGAGTTTACTGCCGAAATAATTTCATGATTTTTAAGAGTAAAAAACAAAAATTGTTAAAAACATATGTGAAAATATTTTTAAGCAACTATAGTACTAATAACCTTTGTCATACTAAAGAGGTAAGTACAGGAAAGGCAAATGAAATATTTCTTGACCGAAAAATACTGTTAAAGCGCTCATAATCTAATAGAAATATTTATCATTGTACGAAATATTTTATCTCTCAAGTATCTCTCAAGGTTAAGTACTACCAGCTCTAAGAGACTTCACAAAGATTGAGGGGTTTCAGAGAATTTTTTTTATTTCAAAACACCCTTAAAAGTACCAATAAATAAAGAATAACCATTTGATATATTCTTCAATCTGGTTTTGGTCCTATAAGAAACTCAGAATTGTCAAAATATAGACTCCCACTCGAAGCATTTGTCTCTCTTTCATAGTTTTTACTGTTATTGTTGTGAATGTTATGAATTTAAAAGTTCTTAAGTCACAGGAAGGTACATACATACCTATATGGCCGTTGTTATCAAATTCAGAGAATCTGGCTTTGGTTTCGTCATACCAAACTCTGCGGATTTTCTCCGCCCCCATACTTGTGCTGAGCTGTGGGTAGGTAGAAGCCGTTGGAGGAGAGAGTCTGTGACCTTCTTTACGGGGGGTCAAAGCGTGAGAAGAATGTCAAGAGTTCTATATCAACTACAATATCAGACTTGCTGACGATTGTAGTATGTTTCGAGCTGCGGTTGCTTTTATTAAGACCGCAGTAGGTTTACTGCTCCGGAGTGTAGCCTTCTTCAAAGATGTGGCTATCCACTGTGTAGCAGGGTGGCGATGCTAACCTTGAGCTCACTGACTGTGCGCTCAGAGCTCCTTAAGGAATGCCTAACCGCGTTATTAATAACATCGTTCCACTTTGTAATAAGACTAGTATCTGCGTATGAGTATATAGCGGAATCGTAGGCAACTGTAAAGCTGATAAGAAAGATAGCATTGCTTAGCTATCACTAAAATGCGAACGGGTCGGCTGGACTTCAACGGGCTCAAGCATAATGAAAAAAAAAAAATAATGTTAATTAAATTAAAAACATTTTTATTTTTCGGAATTGAAAAAAAAAAATTAATAATTGTTTTCTAAAAAACCACCACATATTTAAAAGGTTTCTGCAAATATAACCGTTTTAAGAACTTATGATTCTAGACACATTGAAATATGCCTTGTTGTTGTTGTTGTATGTATCTTAAGAAATTGCATAAAAAATTTGGAAAAATTCAAATTATTTAAAAACCAAAATTAAAAGCACTAAACGAATAAAATTTTACTAAATTGAAAACAATTTATAAAAAAAATTAAACACAATACCGGTATAAAAAAAATATTTTTCATTAAAAATTAAAAAAAAAAAATTTGATAATTCTAAAAAGTAAAAATTAAAAACAAATATTTTTTTTTATTAAAAATTATTATTTAAGATTTATTTTTACGTTATGAAAATAGATAGATAAGATTTATTTTTACGTTATAACCGATATTAAAATATTTTTATTATAAAAAATTGTATTTTACATAAAATTAATTTGCTTTTTAGAATTAAATGAAAAAAATTGGATTTCCGTCAAATATTATTTTAGAAAAAAAATTAATAGTATATTAACTACAAACATTTTATAAAAATTAAATTAAAAACAGTATATGTTGTTTTTAAAAATATCAATTTTAATTTTAAGAATTTGTTTTTTTTTATTTTATGAAAAAAGTGTTACATTAAAGATATAAAAATAATTTTAATAAAAATATAAAAAAATATTTTTACTTAAAAAAAATAATATATTATATTTTATGAAATGTTAAATGGTAGAAAATTTTATTTCTCAGTAGAACCAAATAATAATAATATTATATCAAATAGTCAAGTGAAGAAATAAATATTGCTCCTAAGAAAACTTCATTAAAGAATAAAAAAAAGATTAAAAAAATATTGTTTATAAAAAAAATTAAGAAAAATATTTAATATAATTTTATTATTCGAATTTTAATTTTTTCGTTTATGAAAAAAATTGTTTAATAGAAGAAAAAAAATTTATATATAAAAGAATTAATTCGGAAAAAATTATAAAAGATTAAAGACAAATAAAAATATAATTATTATAATTAAAAAAGTTTAACGATATTTTCCATGAAAAAAATATTTGTATAATTTTGTTTTACGAATTTTAATTTTTTATAAAAAAAAATTTTCATGAGAGACATTCACATATATTTTATATAAGAAAATTTAATTAAAATATAGTTGAATTCAATACGTAGTGGCTCCAAATTAAATCTATACATACATACATAAATATCTATTTATCTCCCCTCTCTTTCAAATTTACTGCCAATCAAAAGGAAAAAGTGAAATTTATATATATCTTCATGTCATACTTCATCCCACGTAGGGACCACATAAATAATCAAGCGCTAGCTTGCCACATAGCTGGCTAAATAAATATGTCAATTTTCGTAAAAAATACCAAAGAAAAATATTTATGTGGACAATAGCAAATAAATCGTAAATAAATATTTCGTAAAACTTTGCAACGTTGAAAAATTTATTGCACTTTTCGTAATGATTTGAAAACTGCGACGAAGTCTTTTGGGCACAAGCGCAGCGCGGAAGATGACAGTGCATATGAATTTGATTAAAGAAAAATATAAAATAAGAAATAAACTAATATCGGCTGTGTGTCTGTGTATATGTATATTATTAAATTTTTATTTGTGTGTAGGCATAAAAATTTTTTATATATATTTTAACATATATTTTTAGTCATTTTTTTATTAAATTATTTTTTTTCATTTTTTTTATATTGAAATTTGTAAAAAATCGTTTATTTTGCCACACGTTGACACCTCATTTATCAGGCTTATGCAGCAACCGCCTATTGACTTGATAGCTTGCATTAGCATGAGCTACAATAGCAATCAAGTTAATAATGTTGAAATTTGATTTGATTTGAAGTTGATTTTCCAATTTTCTGAATTGATTTTGAATTTTAATTTCAACTTGATTTATGCATCTACCATATTTGGTCTTTTGAATTTCGATTAATGCTGCGTTGCCTAGCCAAGTGAACTGTTAACTGCTTGGCAAGCCGTTAAACAAACTAACAACAGCGGCTCAAAGGTGGGTGTTTAACTAATGAAAGGGAAAGGTTGAGTCTCGCAGCGTTTTGTTGCCTTTCTACAGCGGCATTTTTGTCTCCGCCACATACAAGCCACTTTTTATAGGCCGCATTTGTCATTTAATTTATTTGCTATTATAAAGTTTGGACATTTTTGCTGTTACTTGCCGCATTTTAGGGTAATCAAACTGCTAATAAAGTGTGTTCAAAGGAAATTACTTAAATGCCTTTTAATTAGCTTTGACAAATTGGGTGTGTTTGAAGGGAAACTGGTGAAGTTGTAAAAGATGAAAAAGTAGTGCTGTAAAACGTTGTAATTGGACATTCTAAAACTATATACAAAGTCAGGTTTTGATATATTGTTGTAGCAAGATATTAAAAATTGAGAAAATATGTATTTCTAATGTTTTTCGCTTTTAAAGAGGGGTAAAATTCCAGTGGCGTAGATCGATGGACGTTATGGAATTCAAAGTCATACATGATTTCATAGACTTAGTACTTAGGCAACTGCCTCAAGAAACTTATTTATTAGCTTCACAATATATCATTCTTTTTTATATAGTTTTTCCTTCTATTTCTGTTTATTTCAGTTTTCTTCTTCCATTTATCTCTTGTTTAGCCCTTTCTTACCATCTCCACTAATTTTTTTTGTTTTCGCTTGTTCTAAATACTCCTTGCTTCGTATTTTTCATGAAGATCAGTCAATCTGTCTCTAGTTTCGACTGTCGAAGTAACTATTTTATCTTGCATCTTTCTATATTTCTCTTTCTCCGTATTTTCGCTAATTATATGTAAACTAATGTCTTATTTGATTTTTAATCACTCTCATTATTTTGGATCGCTATGTAGTTTCGTCTCGCTCTCGCTTTCCTTCTCTCCCGTGCCTGAGCATTTGAAAATCGTCACACGCTTTGAGTTTATACCGAACCTTATGGATCATTGAGTCGCTAAACCAAGCTCCGGCGGTTTTTTCTCCGCCCAATTACCTGCAAGGGAGCTATGGGTTGTGTGTGGTAGAAGCTATTGGAGGAGAGAGGCAGTGAGCTATTTTACGGATGGGTCAAAGATTGAGTAGAAAGTTGGTATAGGGTTATATTGCCAGGAGCTCTCTATCAACTTCAGTTTCAGATTTCCAGACTTTTGTAGGGGTATATTGCCACGAACTCAATTTCAGACTTTCTGACTAATGCTGTATGTATTTCTCGAGGCGAGGTTGGGATCATTAAGGTATCAGTAAATTTACTGCTCCGGACTGCAGCCTCCTTTAAAGAAGTGTCTATCCACTCTGATAGAAGATTGGCAATACTAGCTCTCTATTTACTCTCTTTATCTGCCAACCGTTCTCACTAGTTTCGTTTCGTTTTCGCTTTCCATCTCTCTCTTTTATAATTTGTTTCGAAACTCCATCACTATTTCTAATGCGAACTATCAAACACAATCAGTATTCTCGAGGTTGAAATAAGGAGAGTTTAGAAAGATTTTAAAGCAAAAGAGACTAACAGCTATAAAGGCTAAAAGTAGAAATCCTCTTTTTGAATTTTTAACTGCCATTATGAAGTTAAGGTAAACCTGAGATGTTAAAAACGGTGCCATTATCTGAAAATTTTATGGAGGTCTCTTCACTCTCTCGAAAAAATAAAATTTGATCTACATACTATATGTATATCAAGTAAGACAAAACAATATATTATTCAATGCGAAGGCTTAATGCTTGACATGATAGACTAAGCATAGAACTTTTGCTTCCTTTCCGTCAGACATTTGTTTTGACAGAAGAGGTTAATATACGTTTTCACATAAAAAGTTCTCAACACGGAGCCAAGGATCTTCTTCCGTAAATTGTTTGAGATCGCTCTTTCTAGATACTTCTTGCTTCGTACTCTCTCTATAGACATGTCTAACTATCTCTGTAGTTTCGCTTCTCGCTGCCTGCTTCTCTATATTTTTTGATCTCACAGAGCTTTTGCTTCGCTTTGCGTTAGACATTTATTTTGACAGAAGAGTTTGATGAACGATTTTGTATGGGCACATTAACATAAAAAGTTCTCAACGCGAAGCCAGGAAAAATGTTGGGGAACTTTATTTTTATGCTTTGCAAAAGCAATAGTCGTCATTTTTATAAGAGAGAAATACCGGAAGCAAAGTCTTCGTTATGGCAGACCCTTGTTTTAGTATGAACTGTCACGCAATGTTGAAAGTTGTATGTGAATGGGCCTTAAATTTCACGCAAATCAAAATTTTGTCGAATTATTACAAAGGGTTTTGTGAGCAGATACTTTATAAGAGCATTTACAAATCGAAAAACCGCCGCAAACAAAGTTTAGGTTTTAAGCCTGAAATCTCAAAACCTGGTTCCCGGTATTGCGGTTCGTCTGAAATGGCTACTTTTATGGAACCCTTTTTTTTGTCCATAATATTATTTATAAAACTTACCAAATATCGTGTTTATCAACAAAAAACTTTTTTTTACTCCTAACTCTTATTTTAATAGAGCAACGAAGCAAATTAATCTGGTGTTGAAAGAAAACGAGACGAAATTCCAACCGTTAACTAATACTCAGTGCATTCATTGCTCGGTTTGGACATTTACTACCTTTTTTAAAATTATTGATATATTTTACAGTGACTTAAATTTAAAATTTTTGAACAAAAATATATTTTTCCTTAGCCGATAACGATCTTATCATATTTTTCTTAGCATAATTTAAAAATATATATTAAGTTTTGAACTATTTAAATATTGCTTGATAACCCATTGATCAGTTACTTAACATATTAACTTTGCTTTTCGAAATATTTTTCCAATCAATTAGAAGTGCTAACCAGCTTCATCCCACCATTTCCAATAAAAATTTCAATTTAGCACGCTTAGGTGTATCTGTCATACGGCAGCCCCTCTGCTGCCCACCACTTCAACGGAATATGTGTAACGTTCCACTTTCGCGTTGTAATCGATTTTGTGGCCGAAAAAATGCACCGTTAACTGGTCAAGCACGCAATCATCGATTTAATTTTTACATCAATTTTCTTTACGATTTTTCTTATTTTTGTCTTTTTCTGCGCTTTTCTGCAGATTTGTGTTTTTATCTTTGGTTTAACTTTATTTATGGGAAAGATATTAATTTTCCTACTTCGCTTATTTTTTAACAACACATTTCGATTGGTCGTTTGAATTGTTTGTGTGCAATGCGTAGGCGCCAAAATTGTTGCCGCAACCAACATGCAAGCACGCACACACACAAGTACATGCATACACCCGAAGGCACGATCGCGTTTCGACGACAACAAGCAGCGCTGTGTCTTGCCAGCAGGCTAACAAGTTTGAAATGCGCGCTGTGCTCTGTGTGCACAGTGGGTTTGGGTTAGAAAAATATTGGTAAAATATATTATTTAGCGCATCAGTCGTCCTTCCTTTTCACTGTTTGGAGATTCCAAGTGTACTCAGATCCTTCTCTACCTGGTCTTTCTAATGGAGTTGAGGTCTTGCTAGCAGGATCTAGCCAGCGTAGCTTATCTTTCTATCGACTGTGGTATATGCCGTTGCCAATGTGCAAAGGACTATACATCTTTCGCAGAACCTTTCTCTCGAAAACTCGCAACGTCGACTCATCAGTTGTTGCCATCGTCCAAGCCTCTGCACCATATAAAAGGACGGAAATTATGAGTGACTTAAAGAGTTTGGTTTTTGTTCGTCGAGAGAGGACTTTACTTCTCAATTACCTACTCAGTCCGAAGCAGCACCAGTTGGAAAGAGTTATTTTGCGTTGGATTTCGAAGCTCGCGTTATTCTTTGTGATAATGCTGGTTCCAAGATAGACGAGAATATCTACAACTTCGAAGTTATAACTATCATCAGTGGCGACGACTGTTTGTTTGATGGCAGGAGATATTTTGTCTTGCCCTCAGACCCATTTGTTTCGTTTACTTATCCAGTCTGGAGAAAGCGGATCTAAAGGCGCGGATGTTAGGGCCAATGATATCGATGTCATCAGCGTACGGTGTACAGCTAACCCTTGCAGAAGATTGTATCTTCACTATTCAGCTCTGTAGCTCGAATTCTTTTCTGTTCTCTTGTTTCTATTAAAGCTTAATCTTTATGGTTCCATATTACCTTAGTGTCTTAGAGATCTTCTCACTGAAAGCTGGCATTACAAAACACATATCCAGATTCTAGATTTTGTTCTTCCGTATTTCGAAATGTCTTCTGTAGTGTCTGGCCTGAACTTTGTAACTTTGGATCAGATATTAAATCGAGATCTTACGAAACGGAGCTTCCAAGCCCCAGAACATTGTTTGACGATCTCATATCGTTGCACGAGTACCGTTATCGTTAAATTACGGTCAACTAAGCACAAATTTTAATTGAGGAACCACCCTGTCAGAGAAACTACAGTGTTTTATGCGAGACTTTTCCATTACTTTCCAATTTGTACAAAAGTGAGTGTTCAGTCTACAACGCGAATCAAAATCCGACGGAGCTTCGGTATTTTCAGACTATTTTGATGATTGCTTTCAAACACTCAGCAATGGAACTAAATTTTAGGGAAGGAAAATTTGCAATACTTACACTGAATTGACGCCATTAAAGCTTTATTGCTGTTAGAAGCCTCTTTACCACCTTTTAGTACAAGACCATTGCCAGAGTGTATTGCCAAGCAGTACACCAATAGGTACTTACTTTAGCCAAGAAAAATAAATTTACGTTTTGCAAACAAAAAGAAATTAAAAAAATAAATAGAAACCTTACGGACCACATACATTTTTTCCAACACCAGCGCCCACTGTATCATCAAAGGAGTATGTATGAGCTTATTGAAATCGGTGCAACTACTTGTTTGCTTGTTCGTCGGCGCGCTTCGAACACGTTCGATGGCTAAAAAGCGCTCGCGTGCTACAAACAACTCGACGACTAAGCGCGTGGTCGCAGACAAATGTAGTGGCGCGCGTTGCTTGAATTTTTCACTGACAGCCAACAACAGCTGTCCCAACCATGAGAACATGTTGACTCGACTCTAGCTGTTGCATTTGCTGTCGCTAACGGCGACTAACAACGCGCAAGTTGCTGCTGTTGCCGCTGCTGCCCAACTCTCTACCCAAAAACCATTTGACTTGCGGAAAAACTCGTCTGCCTACGCGCGTGCGCATATGCGCCAACCAACCAGCCAAGTCGCTACACTTTGCTCGCACAACACGCCACACGAATTTGGTACATGTCGTTTATGCAGCGCCACCGCCACCGCCGTGACCGCGGCCAGATCGTCGATCACTCGCTTGGCGGCTACCTGGCGCGCTCGTCAATCGCCATAAAAAGTCGCCGCTAGCACTTTTGTCAACTGGTGGCAGCAACAGCCAGCGCAACAGCAATAACAGCAGGAGCTGGCAGTTGTTGTAGCAGCAGCCAAGCGCGCAACATTTGTTGTTGACGTTTGACAGCGGCAACAGTTGCATACACGCGCCGAATACGGTGATCCCACTGATCGCGTTGAACGCGCTAATCATTTCTACGCCGTACTACACGAGCGTCGTGTCACGCGGTGAGTGAGCGCAGAGAATTTTAGTGTGCCTTCGAAGTTCTTGTGCACGCGTCGCGCGAAGTGTTTGGGGCGCGATTAGTTGGGCTGAGTGGTTGCTTGTTGTAAGTGGGCGGCGGAAAGCGCCTTTGTGGTGATCTTGTGGATCTTGTTTACAAAAGGTTCCTTTTTTGCTATATGTTGTATTGTGTTGTGTTGTGTGAGATGATCGCTGTGAAAATGTGAAGAGAGCGTCTTGCAACGTGTGAGTGTCCTGTCGTTGCATGGTGCTTGATTATATGAAAAAGTGGTGGTTTCGAAAAAAAATAAATGACAGCGCAAAAGCGAAGTTTAAAAGTATTTGTGTTCGTAGAAAGCTTGCCTAACGGATCCTTTTCAGTTCCAGATGAGTTCACGCTTCACTTTACTTTTTTTATAGCAAAAAATTATATCGTCTCGTTAAGCTATTAGCTGAATCGTTCGTTACTACTGACTGCAAAAAATGAATAGTCAAAACTCACTTCATTTGTATAACTTATTTAAGGGGTACTCAACTCTGTAGCTTTCTGTGTCGCGCTCTTGATGTAGGTGTTTGCCTGCCACCTTCGCACATTCTGCTTTATGGCATTAATAAGATTAAAAATATTTTGTCGCGATATTAAGAGTAAAAATGACGATTTGCCTTTACTTATTTGCAACGCTGTAAATTTCGAATGCAGTGCTGCGAGCGCGGCGCAGGAAGTGATGTCATGTGCTGGAAATGCAAGTGAAGAATGTGTCATAAAAAATATTTTTGAAATGCATGAAGCGAGAGGTATACTGTATCCTAAGTGGTGCGGGTGTATGGATTAATTTACTCGTCGAATTTGTATAAGAGGAATGTATATCCAATAAGCAATATCAATTCGTTTGTTGGTCACTTTCAAAAGTATCTTAGGGGTGCCAGGTGTAAGCTGAACAAATTCTCTAAAGCTGAGTTTAATTTTAGTTAGTCTAGGAATGGAAACTTGTACTATCCAGATGGAATTAATTGCTGATGTATGAGCTACTTTAATCGACCGAAGTTCAGCTCGTAGCTTCTTTCTGGTTTAAATAGCATCCGATCCTCATTTTTGCAGAATCAGAAGATTGATGATACATGCCCAGCTCATTAGCCTTTCTCAGTCTTATATGTGTATTTTATTTAGGTTTAGGTAGTAAATATGAGCCTAGTTCCGAAGCTGTCTGTAATATCCATAGACTGACTGGACTTTCATTTATGCTGATGATATGTTTTTACTGAATTGACTTGGTTATTAGAGCTTTGTTCGCAGTAAAGAAGGGTATCGAAGAAAGTTTAAGCTAACCTTTGTATTGGTCGGAGATAGACTGACTGTTACGAATTTCGTCAGACATAGTCATTGTTGGGGTTAGATTTCTGCTTATAAAATATTCTCAGTCAAAAGTTGTCTTCAAATGGTCCCTTCAAACACTTTGCTCAGTAGTAAATCCTCCTACAAGGGGCCGTGTTCTGGCCACTCCTAAGTGAATGGCCCCATCGTCCACAGGCAGCGGCGTGAATATCGTTCGAATGGATGATAACGCTCCAGCTCCAAGTGGAAAACCTCCACTCTATTAGAGCGATCAAGTTGTGGAAACACGGCTATAATCGCGAAAACGGAGCAGTAAAGAAGAAGAAGAAGCATATCGGTACATACGCCAGTCTAAGGCTAAGGCATGGATAAAGTATTTACGCTTGTTCTTCACATCGATCCTCCAACAAAAAGGTAGATTTTCTCAGGAAAGAGTTTATCATAACAGGTTTTCAATGTACCCAGTCGGAAATCTCCCTAAGGAAATGGGTCAAAGAAACTAAAGATTGATGGAAGGCTATATATATTTAAAAACCCCCAAAACAAGTTTTATTTCCGAGCTTACTGCATGACTTAAAACTTAAAGTTAACGATAAAAAGGAGATCGTTGGGGTCAGATATTCAGAAATCACTTCTTAAAGACAGTTCTTCCTCATCAACAGTTCCGACTCGCTATTCGACTCAGTAGCAGCGACATTACCATGAGGTAGATTGAAATTTTGAACTATTTAATTTCAAAGCAATTTCCAATAATCTTCCAGGTTCATCTGTGCCTTTTATGAGAGTATGTAGAGTTAGTTCCACTAATTTTGAATTCTTCATATACCTTGACATCAAGATATACACGAAACATTGCAGAAAAGATTGATGATCTCTTTCGACAGCAATATAACTGATTCCTTCATCGCTCACATTTCTCTAGGCGATTATTAACACTTTTATCCATCGTTTCTAGTACCAATGTTGACTTCATTCAGTCTAATGAAGAGCAGAAATTATTCAGAGTCTAAGAAAAGTAACAAGTACACAAGTCACATAACATAAAATGCAATAAAAATGTGTACAATTGTAACAACAGTTAGTCAGCCTTGCGGCCAACAATCGATTGCAGCGGCAAAAAGCTGTAAGCGGCTTATCAAACCGTCACAAAGTGAGTTCAGTAGCTCACAGCAGGCCAAATGACAGCTACGGCGCGTTGTTGTTGTTGCTGCCGAGGCAAAGAATGCTGATCCGACAGTCGCACAGATTATACATATGAGATATGAAGATCGTCGCTGTGCGATCAAGCCAAACTGACAGACGCACTGATCGTTAGATAGCCGAATGCTGCTACACATAAACGAAGACTTGTAAACTTAAGTAGGCATAAGTACGTAGCAATGTTGACAAAGAATTGGGGGGAAAAAGTGACACTTCAACTGTCACTGATCGGCTGTATTGATTACCCGCTGCTTTCTTTCAAGCAAACACTAGTGAGCTTTTCGACAAACAGCGGTTGGGCGATTAAAGGTGCCCGAGTTGCAAAGCGTGTGTTGGTGGGCAAGAAAAGCCGCTTGGAATTTCCTTTCTACACAATTCAGTTTACCGAGTTTTTTCACATGTCATTTCAAGTGCGTGGGTTGTGAGGAATTCATTTAAGCTGCTATTTCCTGCGTCGCGCGTAGAAATTGACAAACAATTACTAAGAAAGTGAAAACTGGTAGCTTTTGTTGGTGTATGACACAATCGCTGCTTCGTGGTTTTGCGGTTATGATATAGCTTCTTATATATATTTATATAATTAGCTTAGAGTCCATTTAAGCATATTTGAGTGAGCTAATTTCATACCACACCGCTTGGCGACTTGTGAAACTTTTGAAGCATCCAAATTGCGGGACACTTTTGAAAAAGCTCGAATGAGTACAGCTTGATTGGCTTTGCCCACAAATGTAGATTTATTCTTATTGACTGTGTTAGTACTCTTCAGCTGGCAACAATCTAAATGGAAGGCTTTATTTGGCGGGCTGACTGGTTTGGCAATTTACTTAACGGGATTGCATCAAATTAAGTTGAGCTCTCTGCTCGAGAGAGGAAAAAAAAAAGATTTTTTTTTATTTATTCTTCTTAGCAAAGTACATAAATCAAAAAATTAAAATGTTTATAAATAAAACTTATTTTTTTCTCATCATTTAAGACGTCTACGTCTACGTCTCAGTTAGTCCATCCATTGAGTCCAATATACGAAGACTCGTTCGACCTGCTAATGACACGCGTGATGTTTTCCTACAAGTCCTGAATCGCAGCGGGACTGTTCGCATAGACTTTAGACTTTACATATCCCTGCAGGAAAAAGTCTCACCGAAGAGATTTCTTTCAACAAATGCATTGATTGATGCGATGTGTGAGAAGTGGCGCCGTTTTATTAAAATGTCTAAGCCGAGATCATATTCTTCCATTTTAGGCATCAAATAGTTGGTTATCATTGCTCGATAACGGTCGTCATTGACAGTTACGTTCTTACCGTCATCATTTTTGCAGAAATTCGGACCGATGATTCCACCGGCCCACAAACTACACCAAACCGTTGTTTTTTCTGGATGAAATGGCAGCCCTTGAATCCCTTGAGGTTGCTCTTTGTCCCAAATGCGGCAATTGTGCTTTTTTACATACCCATTGAGCCAGAAATGGGCCTCATCGTTGAACAAAATTTGGCTCGAAAACGTCGGATCTTCTTGGAACTTTTCAGGAGCCCATAGAACAAAGCTTGAGAAGATTGAGCGCATTGCAGAAGCTGTTTCTTGTACGCTTTCGATTTAAGATCTCGGCGAAAAATACGCCAAGTCATTCCATACGTCAGTCCGAGTTACTGCGAACGGCGCCGAATAGACGGTCTTCGTGTACACTTTCAGCGCGCTGCTATATTTTCTTCACTGCGAGCTGGACGGGGCCGATTCGGTAGAATATTATCCAATAATGTATGAATGTTTTTATGCATCCATGAATATATTGGTATTTAAGTCACTGAAACAGATAATATCAGTCATTTTCGCGCTCTTATTTTTTGTTTTTCATATTCAACCAGAAATCGAGTATAATTACTAGGTTTAGTTTCTTAATCCCCTTTGGAAAAGAACTTCCACTTTCAAGTCAATTAGGAAGTCACATCATTTGTAACAACAGATCTAGGTCCAAAATGTTTACTTTGGAAGCACTTTTCAAACAGAGATCAAACATAATGTCCGTATATTTAAAGCCTCATGCTTTTTTGCTGGTATATGTGCGTGGCGTCTCGTCTTTTGTGTAGGCTCTGCCAGCTTCACGTGTCTTACAGTACTTGCAAAACCTCGCTGTCTTTGATAAAAAACTATAAACGTTGGACCAATGAGGAAAACAAGCCTTGTCGAATATTTATTAAAGGGTTGTCTTTCCAGTTACCATTTGTAATTGATGCTACGATGAAAAGATGGTTGAATCTTGTGTTTAACTCTATCACACCCTACTCACAAATTTGGTAAAATAATAAGCTGGTTGAGAATTACAGGCATGTGGGAACGAAAATATAGTATAATAAGCAAACGGAACGAAGTACAACATAAGACCTCTTTATCTGTATTTCATCATTTTCATTTCTTCCTAACTCGCTCACCTTATCATCACTTTCTGCTCTTTTCGCTGTTCTCAGCTTCTATATCTCTCTCTCTTGGTGAGCACTTACCAACAGAGAGTGTGGTGAAGCCTTTAATGCGCTTGAGTTAACGATTTGGCCGCCCCTCCAAAATATTAGCATGCCAAATAATTTCTAATAACTTGTAAATAATAAACGTGTATTTTCCAGCTGTTCTCTAGCAATAACAAATTTTGGCCTTTTCATAAAGAATATTATAATTTATTTCTCTCTTGTGCATAAATTTATTTATTCTATGTTGTTGTCACATTTGCCTTTGCGTCTACTGCATCTTCCAACTGTGTTGACAAGTCGTGCGCAACTCAATTATGGCAACGGCAACATTTGTTGACTGAATTTGGTTGCATTTGCCGGTTTGTCTCTTTGCCACATTCCACACGATGACATTTCTGCGACGCTGCCTCATTGAATGTGGTGTAACGAGTAACACGCTTCCACCCAAACGCACCGTCTCTCTCCCGTTCACCCACCTTCACGACGCAGCGACGCACGATTTTTGTAGTTGACACTTGTGTGTGTGTGTTTGTATGTGTGTTGTTTGTTTTGTGCGAGGTCTCTTATCAACTCAGCTGTCAACGCATAAATGATAATAGATTTGTGTGTTTGACTAGCCAATTGGCTACTGTTTAATTACGCGCTATGGCATTGGCATAAAGCTCTGTGATTTGTGCACATTTTTGGGAAAACAATTTTTGAATATAGAAAAATGTATTTTTATGCAAAAAATTTAGTTTAAAAAAATTAAATTCATTTATCATAATGCAAAAAAATTATTTGTTTACCGTACTTAAACTATCTTTTATATCTGAATTTGAAAAATTTAGTGAAAAAAAATTCAAAACTATTCAGTTCGCTCTTTAATTATATTTTCCCAATTTTACCGAAAATTTTCTTTTTGGGAAAATTTTTTTTAGGATTATTAATTTATTAAAATATGTTAAGACTTCTTATTAAATTAATAAATTTATCTTAAATTAATATTTTTTTTTGCAATAAATATTCTTCGCAGAAATTTCATAAAATTTATTTTTGAAAAACTTCCAATTTTTTTTTAAGTTTTCAAATTCTTGTTTTCAAAAATTTTACATTTTTTTTATCCAAACATTTTCAGAAAACTTTTTATTTACTAAATATAAGAAAAATCAGTTTATCAATAAATTTAGCAAAAATATATTTTAGTAATTTTTCCTATTAGGGAAATTTTAGATTTTCTCTTAAATTAATATATTGTTTTCTAAAAATATTTCTTCAAGAAAAAATTTCATAAAAAATTCTGTTTCAAATAAATTTTTTCTTTCCCAAAAAATAAATAAAAAAACAAACTTATTTTGAACAAAATTTTTTATGAAATTTTTTCTTGAAAAAATATTTTTATATTTATATTATATAATAGATTATATGTATATTTATATAAATAAATAAAAAAAATATAATTTCTTCATCTTATTTATATTTCAAATTTATTTTTCGATTTGAAGTTTTTTGATATACATATGTATAATGTTCAAACAATTTGTTGCAAATATGTGTTCTAATATTTTTTTTAATTAAAATAATTTAAAGTCTCCTCTTAAATTAATAATATTTTGCAAAAAAAAAAAATCAAAAAAAAAAAAAATTGTGCTGTTTTTTTTTAATAATAAAATTTTTTTTTTTAATTTTTGTTTTTTATTTTTAATAATAAGAAATGTTTGCAGTTCATCAAAACTTTTTGCTTTTTAAATAAAAAGGGAAGCATTTAGTATTATTTATATTTTGAATGTTTGCTTTTCTAATTTTAGAACCATAAGTATTTATGAATTTAATTTTTTTTCAAATTCAATGATAAAATTGAAAAAAACATTTTCTTTTGAAAGTCAAATTTCTGATTTTTAATCAAAGCAAATAAAACTATTTGCACCTGTGATCAAAAACTATTTTTTATTAAATAAATAATAAAAAAAAAAATATTTTGAAAATTCAGAAATTTTATTAAAAAAAAATTATTTTTGAAAAATTGGAAATTTTTATTTAAAAACAAAAAAAATTATTTCGAAAAATTGGAAATTTTTATTTTTTTTAATTTTTTAGTTGTTTCAGTTTTTTGGGTTTCGAAAATATATATTTTTGTCGAACTCGAATTTTTTTCTGGTTTTGAAAATTTTTTTTTTTCAAACTCAATTTAACTTGATGTAGCACTATTTTTTTAGTCTTCTGCTAGTCTTTCTTTTACAAACAAGAAAAACAAACTGTTTCACTTCAGAAATCAGAAAACAGAAATTCATATTTAATTTCGAAAGCGGAAAGTATTGTCAAAAAAATCGCTACAAATTTAAAAAAATGTCCAGTCATTGCTGGAAGATTTAATTATAAATATTTTTTTGTTGTAGCTAATTAGGACTATAGAAAAATTGAATATCTATGTATTAAAAAATATTTTTTTTCAAGTAAATCTTTTTATTTAGTTTCATATCTGCCTACACCAACTGAGCATAAGTTAGAAATCATTTTTGCAAATAAATTAAAAATAAAAATAAAATATTTGTAAATAAAATTCTTCATGAATTTGAGCAAACTTGGTGGCACAATACCTTGTATTTACTTTGCTCTTGCAATTCGTAATGCCTGTTTCATTTGCTTTCTGTTTATTTTGTAAATTTTTGCAGCTGACGAATATTCGATAAGACGCCGACAAATATCAGAGACAAGTACACACATACTTACATATGCAAACACTTAAGAATTACAGCAGCAAAAACATCAAATCAGATAACAATTTGTAAGTTTCATAAACCGCTTTAAAGCGCTACAACAACAACAAGCACAACAAATTGCAGACCACCGCGTTTGTTTTTCTCGAAGCTGCGCAATGAATTGGCGGCTTTTATTTATTTTGGTCGCCACAACACTGTGGATTGGCGATGTATCATCACTGTCACTGGATCCAGGTGGGTGCCAAAGCTGAATGCATGATTTTCGCTTTTAATATTTATTAATCAATATTTGCGGTTACAACTTCCCTTGATTACCAAATATTTTGCAAAGTTTTGGCGAAAATCGCGGCAATATTTAAGCATGCTGATAAATATTGTATATGTACAAGTGTATAACATATGTTTATATATATATATGTTTATATACATTTTATTTCATATATATATTTCACATTCAAACTTGCATCATTTAACATTTTTGAACCAATAAATTTGAATTTTTTGCACAGTGGCGTCCGCCGAATTGGAACAACACATCAAAAAGGGAGATTGTGTGATTTCTATGCGACACATACGGTAAGTCATAAGCGCTATTTGCGAGAAATACATACACAAGTATATAATGCATGTATATTAAAATATGTGGGAAATGGACAATAGAATTTAAAAGTCAATAAATTGTGTTGAAGATTCTTTACATAATGTACTTGCTCCAGCTGTATAGAAAGTGATATAGACCTTCCTTCACTCACTTTTCTTCTCTATCGCTCTCTGTCTATATCTTTATTCCACTCATTCTAACTCTACCTTTCTCTATCTATAATTTCTATTCTCTCTCCTAACTAACCAACTCCTAAGCCTAAATTTCGCTCTTTGTATGTTTATTTTTCCCTCCCATTGCCTACATCAAGGGTTTTTCAATAAGGACGCTAAAACAGTAACGAAGTTATATTTTTTCCGCAATTTTGTCATTTCTTTTAAGTAAGGTTTGCCATTTCACTATGGAAAGATATACGATACAACTAAAAGTCGAAATCAATAAAGTTTACTACTGAAATTCAATTTCATTTAAATTTCATATATAAAAGTCAAACCTGAGTATTATAGATAGAGAAAGAACTTAATTTTTTTGGTAATCTTTAGCATTATTCCATATCTTGTGATATGGCAAAGTCATACAAATTGTAATTGCACTAGAGATGGTCAGACACCAATGATGCTCATGTACCAGTTGACAGTAATATGGAGTCCTCTCTCTGAGTCCTCTCTGTGTTGTAAAGAGTAAGGGTTTATTCATAGTTCTAGTTTTTGCGGCTGAAAAGTTGTCGTTAGTGTTTCAACCGTTGAGAAAGCTCCGAAACTCAGATTTTGACTTCAAAAAGTGGCACAAAAACCTTAAAACCTATTTTGGATGTTGATTCTAAAACAAATTTATTTCATCATATTTTGCCTGTAAGGCGGAAAAAGAAATTATTGTACACTGGGTGTTATAAATCTAGTAGTCGGAGATCGGATTATAACCTTGTAGTTTTTACCTCTTAAGTCCCCAGGTGTTGGGTCAAACCCTGAGCTCGTAAAATAAGACATTTCAACCTTTTTGATATACAATATCAAATATCTAGTATATCCAATCTCATTTTCTCTCTCTTACTCCAATTCCACAGTCCCCGTCGCAAATTGCATATCTCCATCGAAGCACTTTTCATGATCGACTTCCCAACGTTGAAGCATAAATTCTCCTTTTTCCTGGATCGACGCGAACAGCGTGTTACACTGGACATTAGCGCCAGCGGTGTAACGGAATCCTTACAATTCGTCATACCGAACATCAACGAGACGAGCACGATACGCTCGATGGCGTTGCACTTTCACAAAAACCGCATTGCGCTGCTGGTCGATTGCAAAGAGAGCGACGCACACGAGCTCGATATGAACCTATCGAAATTGTACATACAGATGGATGATCCGGTTATTAAATTGGTAAGTCAGATTTAAATGCGTAATAAAATGTGGTATAGCGAGCGGAAGGTGTCATAAATTTGGAATTAGTAATAACTGTTAACTCAAGTAACTGTAAGTTTTCATACTCTTTCGCAGTTCCGCGAACGCAAATATCCCTTGCATTTTGATGGCAATTTGGAGCATGCGCTGCAGCGCGCCAACTGTCAGAAAGGTCTCAATCGGCACGGCAATAGGCGCATGCTGAAGACGAAAGTCACCACAGAGCGTGGTAAGTAGGCGCTTAGTGTGGTTTGTGGCTGCAAACGCCGGAAAGTGACGCAATAAATAATTTTTTATTGACATTTTATATTTTTTGTTGCTTTTTTGCATTTATTGTTGCTATTTACCAATTGTTGTTGCTTTTTCATTGTAGAGAAAAATAAAAAACGCGACGTGCGCAACTTCTACAACTCGGACAGCAGTTATGAGCGCTTCACGCAACGTCAATTGCCGTTAGATTTCGAACAACGCGGCGATATACCGATGATGCATGGCGATTGTGAAGGTAAAATATGGAAATTTTCACAGTTTGATCTTCAAAAATGTTTTTATTTTAATTTTCCCATTTCTATGTGGACTCTTGTTTTGATTATTTTAAGTTATTACACCTCATAGATGGCAATAGTTGTGCGGTCTTTAGTGTCATTTGTGTAAATCTTTATTTAATTACTGGTTTATTTCTAGTTTTTTTGTTGTTATTGTGCGTTCACTTCCTGTATTTTCGCTTTCTACCTCTCCATCAATTTGTCTCAACTCATTTGCATATCTCGAGTGCAGCTCACATTCTTCTTTGAAACTGTCAATTCATTTAATAGACAAAGCCCACACTCGCTTTTGGCGTACAGTGTGAGAAAAAGGGCGAAGAAAGCCGGAATTACAATAACGCAGTGCATACAAAGTGATGTGGGAGTGGTTTCTATACATCTATAACGAATTTATTACTTAGTTTGTATAACAACTGAAAAAAGCTCAAAGGAACATCTGTGATAAGTAACGAAAGCTTTTCAAACATTTTTTTTAAAAAGATTCGATAAGTCTCTTGTACTACTTATGTTAGCAAATTTTCGAAATCGAACTAGGAGAATCTCTATGGATCATCCAATTTTCAATATTGTTTTTTTTATAAGATTCGACAAACCCCTTGTGCTACTTATATAAGCAAATTTGCGAAGTTAATATAAAAAAAGCTCTATGGGTCATCCACATGTTAAGAGTGTTTTTTTAAGCCTTGCCATTCATATTCATTTGGCAACCGAGAAAAGCTCAATCTGCTCAAGCACATCTGTGATAAGTTTGGAAAGCTTTTCAATACTGCTGTTTATAAGATTTGATAAACATATTGCTTTAGAAGATCCAATGTACTCATTATACCACATACTAAGCAAATTTTCGAAACTGAGCCACAAAAAGCTCTAAGGAGCATCCATAGAAAGCTTAAGAGAGCTTTTTTAAGCTGTGTGATCAAATAAGTTATTACTAGACTCATATAAAAGTCAATTTAAAAAGGCTTATCTGTTGTGTTCTCCATTTTTTGTTTAATCATGCAATTTACGAAGGACTTTATGATAAGTGAGTGAAATTATGTTAAGACAAATTTAATTTCAAACCCATAAAAAGCTTGAAGGCATATCATTACTTTGTCTAAACGAGCGTTTTCAGATCTTAACGTACAAAAGCTTCGAGTGAAAAGCCCTTCTTAGACAAATTTGAAAGTCAACTTACAAAAAGCTTCAAAAGATGGATATTGAGCTTTCTTAGTTTCAAGTGATATTACTAATGTGCTTAAAAGTGTTTTTTTTTCAAGTTGTTAGTTCTGCACCCGAAAAGCTTGTCTTAGAACAATTTGAAAGTCATTCTACGAAAAGCCTCAAAAGAAAGGTATTGAGCTTTCTTAGCTTTTTATTCCTGATACAAGTTTGTAAAAGCAAAATAGCATGAATTTTATGTTATAGTCGCTCCCTTTCCTGGGCTTAATATAATATACATTAATATACCGTAATTAATAATGATTAGCTGCCTACCGTCAAAGCTTTTTTCAAGTTTGATGACAGATCTGATGATGCAGCACTGAGTATATAACGAGCAAGATTCACACAGTTTCTTTTAAGTTCATTGAACTGGATCAGTGTATCAGTTTACTAGGTCTCATGAAGCTAATATGAAGGCTGTTTCTTCAGCCAAAAATTTTGTTGGAAATTAATCAGCTTATCGTTAGCGTAATTAATCTTTTTAGCATATCTATCTATCTATATATAGTATATATTTACTTTGCCTAACAATAACATACCATAGAGCCTTCACAACTGCTGCTTTTGGTTTCGCCCATGACGGCATCCTACAGTTCGGAGCCGCAGTACAGTGTACTTAGCTGCACACCATAATCAAGCACTGTGACATGCGCGCTTGGGTGTATTCGGTAGTGTCAATCGACATTAGCGACGACATAGTAACCTCCATGGATTATCGAAATGTGCGAACTGGCAATTGCAGTGTACAAAATGGATTGCAGTGCAAAATAAGCGCTGTGCGTCTCTTTGTTATGCCACACCGCTGTATTATTATTGTTGAATATTGTTGTTATTTTGCCTGCCGCTGCTACTATCATACCTTGCACACAAACAGACCTCGCTTAGCCCACATGCAGCTGCGCATGCGCACCAAACACACAGCAGTGCAAGCCCACCGACCAGTATTCGTACAGTAATAAACGCCTTAAATGACGGCAACAACATTGGCGGCGTTGCAAACGTGTAATTCTTTTTTGCGCTTTTTTCACTCAACACACAGTTCCCCCTTACCGGTTATAGTGCCGCGTCTGCGAGCTTAGTCTACAATCATTCTTTTTTTATTTTTGCGCTACTATTAGTATGTCTGCAGCGCTGCTCTGACTTAATTTAGCTGCGCTTTAGCGGCACATCAGTTCTTATTAGTACACATACGGTCATTAAAATGAGTACACCGGCTTTAAATTGCACTGGAGTTCAAAATGCGCGTGTTTCGCCGATTTTAGATACTCAAAAAGTAATTCTTATTTAATCGCACAGCTTAAAAAAAGGTCTTTAATGCTTAACATTGATGTTCCTTAGAGTTTTTTACCTCAGTTTCGTAAACTTGCTTATAAAAGTAGTATAAGGGGTTTATCGGATCTTATAAATAGCAGCATTTAGAAGCTTTTCGATCTGGATAAAAAAGCTTAAAAAAGCGCTCTTCAGATGTTGATGATCCATAGAGCTTTTTTTAGTTCGATTTCGAAAATTTGCTCTATAAGTAGTACAAACGGTTTATCGAAACTTATAAAAAGCATTATTGAAAAGCTTCCGTTACTTATTACAGTTGTTCCTTTAAGCTTTTATGTATGTTATGTCAAGTGTGGTTGAAAGCTTTCATAGCTTGAACATCTTGCTTGTAAACATTCTCAAGTTACGCAAAATTAAGAGATAAGTGAAAGTATGAGCTGAGGTCGCTGTAGGTTTTCGAAGATATAGAGAACGGAATTTTCGCTCGACCTAAAATATTACCGAGATGCTTGAAAAGGCGAAGCAAGCCCCAAGGTAGTCTATCAAGCCGACGGAAACTTGTACCAAAACCCGTTAAATCCATAGAAGACTGAAAAAGATGATGATATTTGCTATACAAAAAAGAGACCTCTCAAGCAAGAGAATCTAATATGGTTTTTAAGAAGTATAAAGTAAGAAAAACCAGATCGCGAAGAATTCCTGTTCAAAAATGTAGAGTAAATGGGATACCCTAAACAAGAATAAAAACGATCTAGTAAAGGGCCGGTATTCGGACTATAGAACTTCTAACAGTTAACGATATAAAGTTAATATCTGCGAAAGTGCCGTTTGAGTTGAGTGAACTTTTGGCAGAGAACACTAAATGAAGTTCGAAGACAAAAAATTTACTATCTTTTTTAGATTTGGGACCGTTTTCTCTTCAGCTCTTCAAAACATTGGGTTTCTTTTGACGAACTTGGATAACACTGATCCTCGAAAACGTTGAGTGCAACTTTTATTTCGTTCCCAAACTCATTAGTAGTGTTAAGCTGTGCACAAATCAGATGTCACTAAGTGCATTCCGTAAAAATGGCTTGGATCTATAGATATCCGTTCACAGATAATCTGAGCTGACTAGCTCTACTAGTCAGATTGACTTCGTTAACCACTCATTTGGGGGCATTACTTGATATCGAAACTGAGAAATAGTTAAGTGAGGTCCTCAAATTCCAAACAACCTTACACTTACTTACATTTAGATAATCCCCGGATCCAACAAAGACATTGGTACCTATTGCAATTTCTGCGTGTGTACATATACCTTCAACCATATGTTTTTGTGTCGTCTAACCACTCATTATTCTTATACGTATTGCTGTTGTTTTTGTTTACTTGACTGTTTTTGTTTGTTTCACTCTTGATTCTTTTCTTCTTAGACGCCCTCGCAAAATCCATCAGCGACTTAATGGCTTTGGTAAAACTGCTGCGTGAAGATATCGCCCACCAACGCGAAGAGATCGCCTACTTGCGCAAACTGCTAGAGAACTGCGCTGGCTGCAAGGAGCCCACGACCAGCAATAGTCTACGCATCGAGCCGACTTGTCGCACTGCGAATCCATGTTATCCTGGTGAGTAGCCGTTAGAGTCAAATGCCAAATTTAATTTTACTGATTGCAACGCCTGCAAATCGCTACATTAGCTTTGGTCAACCCAAAAAGCCTATTCTGGTCGAACGCTTCTTTGATGGTCTAAACAAATACTTAGCCGTTTGCAGCGCGCACACCAGCGCTCGGCTCGACCGTTTTTATCGCAGTTACCCGCTTTATTGTCACTCGGTTTTCTCCTTTATTGTTCGCTCTCGCTTTATTTATTGTTACTATATATTTTTTTGTTTGCTTTCTTCTTATCCGCTTTTGTTGCAGGTGTTGACTGCTTTGAGACAATGGCGGGCCTGAGGTGCGGCCGCTGTCCGGCCGGCATGGTTGGTGACGGCAAGATCTGTAAGCCAGGCGTTACGTGCGCGGAGCGGCCCTGTTATGTGTAAGTGTCACCAGAGTGCTCGCATTTTTACGAGCTATTTTTATTGCACCATTTCTATTACAACTACATACATACTTATTTACATGCATTCAACAGTTAAAATTTGCTTGATTTCGTTTTACGACGCAAACGCAAATATTTTGATGTGCGCATGCGCAATTCATTCGCACCTTTTCGTGGCGAATTTAAATGCGTTCAATTAGCGATAGGTTTTTATAACATCAATAAGCTTCTCCATTGTGGAGGGATGTATATAGTGCTGTATTTTCGCACTTCCGCAATATTTTTGGATTTCAGTGAGCTTTTAGGTTGCATTTGTTCTAATTGTAAGTTTGAGGAAAATTTCTATATCTAACAGAACATCTGTTGTAGCTTGATATGTAAATAGCAAGCATCTTTGAGGATTTAACGATTCATTCTTTATTGAATTCTCTTTAAAACTGTGCTTAGAGCATCATTCTCAGTATCACAAACCCCATGAGTCCCCACAGAGTTTTTTTATAATTGTGGCAAAAAAGTAGCCCGAAATTCCCCGGGTACATGATATTTCAAAATAATGTAATTTTTTTAAGTTGACCGGGCTGTCCTTTATTATTATTCAGCAATGGATAGAAATAGCGAACAAAGAATTTGTCTCAAAAATTTATATTCCTTACCGAATTTCGTACTCGGAATCACTGCGAATGTTGGAAAAGGCTTACGGTGATTCAAAAACACAAGCCTACGCGAGGTACAAAGCTTTCAAAGACGGTCGAGATATCGTTGAAGACATGCCTCGTTCTGAACAAACTTCGACCTCTTCAACTGAGGACAATATTAAAAAAGTTAAGGATATGGTACTTCGAAAATCGTCAGGCAAATGTTAGAAAGATGGCAAGAGAGCTCGACATCTCTCGCGAGTCTGTTCGAATGATTTTTGTGGATATTGTGGTTCATACCCTCGCGTTATTGTTCGACTCGTCCCGAAAAAGCAGAATTTTTTCGAAAAAAAGGACAGTAAATAGTCCTCTTTGGATATGCTTGGTAGTACGAACTCCGATCCCACATTCATGGAGATCATTATGACTGCCGATCAGTCATGGGTTTATGACTTTAACATGCAAACAAGTCAACAATCATCTGAATGGAGGAAAAAAACGAGCCAGAACAAAAAACAAACCGCGCAAATTTGTTCAAAATTAAGGTCATGCTCATTATTGTTTTCGATATTCGTGGTTTGGTACATCATGAAATTGTAACGAAGACGCAGGCAATCAATAATGAGCTCTATTTAGCTGTAATGAGGCGTATACGTGAGAACATCCGTCAAAAAAGGCCGGAATTGTGGCAAAGCAATTAATGGATTTTACAGGATGATAATGCAGCATCGCATCCAACCACGATTGTGACCGAATTTAAAGCCAAAAGCGGAATGAATACCATCGATCAACCTTGTGTTTTTTCTTATTTTCAAAACTGAAATCGTTGTTCCAACAAATGCTCGAGTGAAGAGACAAAACAAAAGTTGCTGGAGAGGCTGAAGGGCATCCCAAAAATTATTTCGAGACTGTAACGGTAGTATTCTTTCAACTCCGAAAATTAAGAATAAGTTTATAACGGACAAATGGTTCAGTTGGTCAGTTGGTCAGTTCGAAAGTTTCGCTTAGTTTACAAGGAGCTTTTTGAGTTCTTTAACACTAGATCAGACCTCAGAAAACGTAAATGGGTTAATAGTGCCGGCATAAATTGACGTTTGAACAAGCTCTTGCCTTCCTTTGACTAAGCAACTTCGGTCTAGTTCAGCTCTTGCTATGTTCAGACCACTTTTAAATTGTATATGGCTGTCTACACTTAAAAATCAGTTTTGACGAAACGTGAAATCAGTTTTGGACTCATTTAAAAGCAAGAACCGTCTTACTTCCTGTTCATATGCTGAGCTTTAGACACATATTTTTTATATAATTAATAAGCAACAGCAATGTAAAACATATTAAAAGTTTATAAAGTTGGATATAAAAAATCATCCGGGTTGGAAAATTTCAAGATATGGCTCACCTGCACACAATTGTTCAAATATCAAATAATGCTGAGTAATTTCTATTATTGAGCAGTTAAAGATTTGAATTTTTGCTATAATTATTCTTTAATTAATATGAAAGTGTATAGCAAAAACTATGAATACCGGACAAGTATTACATTGTATATTGTAGCTTCCCTGAAACCGATTTTTCAGTTATTAAATATTGTGGTATAACTGCTATAGTTCAGCAGTCAAGAGCTGGCAATTTTGTCATATTTTTCCTTATTTTAATGAGGTTAAGATGAACCACCCAAAAAATTTACAAAATTCGATCACTACAACATTTAGCTTGGACACAATCGATTTCTCACATACCATAAAACAATAAAAGGAGATTTTTTGCCTCAGCTACGATCACCTCACTTAACGACAGCGAATTGCCAAGGCAAATTCTTTTGCCCTGCCATTTACATACCAGCGGATTATCCCAGTTCAGATGCTAACCGAAACCAGTTTAAATTGTCTGCACAACTTTATGAGCGCACACCTTTTTATCGCCAACTTGCGTATGAATCACGCAACAGCGCAGAGCCTTGAATCCACTTTTTGATGTGATTACAAAAGCAGATGCGCGCAAATGCATATGGCGTATGTGTATGAATGAATGTGTCGTGGAGGCATATATGCACTTATGCATTGTATGCCTTTTATGCGAGATCGTAGCTACCAGCTTAATGCATCCCTAATAAAAAGGATCGATAAGCCGCGAGAGTGTTGATTGTTGAACGACGCTGTAAGCAGGTTGTAAATTGCTGTGAAATTAATTTACTTGCCGGTGGAAGGTGTTTTTGATGTCCGCAGGCTACGGAACAACAAGCGGTCAGCAGCGCAACAGCAACAACAATAAAGCTGGGAAGATATGGCGTTTTTATCAGTTTTGCGCCTGCGTATTTCATGGCAATGAATTGAGCAATCAATGTGCGGGATGTGAGGAGGGTGTGGAGGGTATGTAGTGTGCGGCGGGCGTGAAGATATGGCAGATTTGCATATTGCATGCACTTGCCACATAAGTTGCAACATTTTATTAGTGCCACACTTAGGCGATGAGATAAAATGGTTGGTGTTGTTGTTATTGGCATTGTTTTTGGTTTCGTTTTGTATTGTTTTCCGCTTCCACGCGCCTCATTTCATTGATTTACGGCGGCAATCGAGGCTGTGCGACGCCCAAAAGCTTTTAATATATATTTCGCTTCATTGTTGTTGTTTTTTTTTGTTTTTGTTTTTTGTTAATGTATTTAAAACACAAAAGAAATTATCAGCGCCTCGTTGGCGTTGCTGCCTGGCGTCCGGTCACATATCACCGTTAATGCTTGTTGACATTTACGACGCTGTTGGGCCAATAGTGCGCTGCCGGCAACAACAATAACAACACTCGGCAACAAGTGCATTAAAGTGGCGTATGTGTGTCTGTGCGCTAACAATTTGTTGGTGGCCAAGATTTTATGCAAATCAATTGAGGTTGGGTTAACGATACGAAATGATTGCCGCACAAGCGTTAACAGCGCATACTTGCAGTCGCCGCGATCCGCCTAAGCATACACACACACACTCACATGTAGCGCACACCTGCACACCTACAAGCTGTTGACTTCACTGCGCCTCGCAAGCAAGCTCGCTTTTATTAGAGCGCAACAACTCGGCGCTTACCTGTTTATGTTGCTGTTGTTGTTGTTGCTTTCTGATATCAATTGGTTGCATCTTCATTAAGTACCAACACTGTCTGTTGGCTGCAGCCAACTGATAACACGCAACTTGAAATTTATGTACAAACAAACGCATATATAAGCCGCGACACGCTTAGGCTAGGCACACAGTGGAGCAGCGCGCAAAGAAAAATCAAAATAAGAAAAAACCGTTAACTCTGGTTGCACCGAAGCTATAATACCCTTCACAAATAAAAAAAAAATCGTACAAAAAATTGATTTTGCTCGACCAGATTGTATGGCAGCTATATGCTATAGTACTCCGATTTAAATGATTTGTTAGGGTATTGTACCGTTACTTTGGACAATAATTCATGCCAAATTTTGTAAAGATATCTTTTCAAATAAAAAAGTTTTCCATACCAGAACTTGATTTTGTTCATACAGTTTGTATGGCAGCTATATGCTATAGTGGTTCGATCTGAACAATTTGTCAATATATTATACCGTTACTTTCGAAAATAATTTGTGCCAAATTTTGTGAAGATATCTCGTCAAATAAAAAAGTTCTCCACACGAGAACTTGATTTTGTTCATACAGTTTGTATGGCAGCTATATGCTATAGTGGTTCGCTCTGAACGATTTGTTAGGATATTATACCATTACTTTGGAAAATAATCCATCCAAAATTTTGTGAAGATAGCTCGTCAAATAAAAAAGCTTTCTATATAAGAACTCAATTTTGATCGTTCAGTTTGTATGACAGCTATATGCTATAGTAGAACGATATCGGAGACTCCGACAAATAATTAGCTTTTTGAAAAGAAAAATACTTACGCAAAATTTCAGATCAATAACTCAAAAACTAAGTTGCGTACCGCTGCACTATGCGCCCACCCTTAGTCTTCAACGCGATCTACCTGCTCAACTGATAGGCTAACTACTTTCTAACCACAAACCAACTATACACACTTCTTGTGGTGGCTTCTTTAGTACGCTGCCGCTGACTTATGTTCCTTGTGTCGCCTCAAATGCGACTACTTTGAATTGATGAAATTTTTTCTCGCGCCACGCCTTCAATTGTGGTTTCACATTACCGCACGCTGCAGACTCCACCAAAAAAGCAAGCGAAGCAAAGCCATAACAATAACAAAAATGACGCGCCGTAGAAGGTATGCCACACTTAAAGTACCACTGACTGACTGTCTGTCTGCTGGAGTGCCTATGAATTTGTTGACTTTTATTGCGTTCATCGTAATTTATGCGTAAATACGGTACGGACGACTGAGAGCAGCCAATCCGGTTACTTAGTACCGTAGTAAACGTATGAGGCATATAAATCTTGCAACTAACTGTACAAAATATACGCCCTCTAATTTTCATGCCACAGCGTCGTAAAATTAGAAAAGTAAACCAGCTGATTTGCGCTTAGTTTGCGGTCCAAGGAAAACGTAACGGCGGATTACTGCAACAAAGAAGCAGCGTCTGTAGTGCCAGAGAGTATAATTTTCCAGTGACATCTCTACTACTGCGAATTCTACTTTGTCAATGCAAATAGTAGCTACTTATTGATTACAAGTCAAATGGATTTGTAACTAAGAAAGACGCTATATCTTGTAAAGTCCGTTATTTTGTCACAACGGATCACAATTATTTCTACTCAAACCATCAAGCTGCTTCGTAAATTACTACGTTTACGAAACTCTTAGCAAAACTAAGTTTTTCTCCACTTTCCGAAAGCGATTTGGAACTTTCTTTTTAAGACAACTAAGTACTTCAAGATCGAACCATTTGGATCCAATCGAACGAGCTAAAACCATACAAAAGTAGCTTCGTAGAGCTCGTTGTTCACAATCGTTTATGTTACCAGGTAGTTTTCGTGTCTCAGAGTTTCAGATAACAGCTTCGGAAAGGTCGAACTATCTTTTCAAAGACCTCAAACTACTAGCTTGCGGTTCTAAGATATTCTGCAAGACAATGCTGTCTCTGTATGTAATCACCCAACTAACATAACTGGTATTTTATTAATTTTCGCAACTTCTATGACCTCTAACTGTAAACTCAGACGTTCTCTCTTTCTCTTTGATATTCATACTTAAGATATGATTTTTGCTAGGTTCCTTACTTTTTATCAAAAGATCGGATATTTACACAATGGAATCGTTCATTAGTTCTGCTTTCTCCAGGATGTACAAAGAAACGATTAAAAGACGGCGGCTATTTTGGCTAGGTCATGTCGTCCGAATGAATAAAATCACGAAAAAGCTCTGAAAGTATTCGACGCAGTATCCGGCGGTGGAAGCAGAGAGAGACGTCCACTCCGTTGGAAAAAACAGGTGGAAAGGGATCTGGTAACACTTGGAACTTTCATGTGTAAATTATCTACGTTTGAACCCCTGCACAGGTTTTGTTCCAAGACTGATTCCATAAGTTTTGTTTAAGAGAACTGATACAATATAGCTCATCTTGATTGACTGGAACTCATGGTTATTTGGATATTTTGATGATTTTCAGACCTTCTGTCAATGAATTCCACAACAGCAATGAGTTTGCCCGCAACTTAATGTCGAGGACATTGTTTTCTTCAATCAATAGGTAACTTGTAGAGGTTCTTAAGCTGCTTTATAGACATTGCTGGTAAAAGGCTGAAGCAGATGTCAGACTGAATATCTCGCCATGATTCCCTTCGAATAAAATGTGAAAGCTAGTGAAACTTTTCCTCCTTTCCTAAATTTTGGTGAAAATAACCGTGGATCCATATCAAGCTGAGCTCAATGGGATCTTACTTTCACGAGACGTTCTTGATAAGAAAACGCGTTGTCATTTCAACAGTACTATCGATTCTTGAAAAGAACTTTCAGATCAAAGAAATATCTAGTAAAAAAGGAATTTAATATGCCAACCGATGTTTACTTGACTAAAAATGTAAAAATAAACTTACGGAACTTGGAAAGGCGCCGAATACTGACCAACGCTATTAAATCTCACATCGAAATTTTCTTACAATGTAATTTAACAACGAAACGAAACAAAATTAACCCCATCCAATTGATCTTAAGGCATTAAGTGCAATACACACTTTTTTCGGCGATTTAACTTCTTCAATTTGCCACTTGTACACCGTCACCTCTGCAGCGTGCTCTCAAGTCGACCCATGACTGCAAATGGTCCTCCTAAGTGGCCAAATGTGTTAAGTGGCTGAATGACTCTGCGCTGTCGCTCTACCTCTCGTGGTGTCCGTCCGCATGCTGACCACGCCGCGTCACACAGCCGTCCACATACTACACACCTTCCTACTTAACCAAGTGTGTTTGCCTATTTGTTGGCTCGTGGTACATATCGCATGCACAATTCACTTCGGCATGGGCGCAACCATCCGTGCATACATATCGGTGCATCTCGGTGCAATTACCTCAGTCATTTCGTCATTTGTTTGGTTGTTCGTGCTATTGTACATTTATCGCCTGTGGCATTGCGTAGGTGTTTATACTTTGGGTCGATGTCTCAAGCTTCCAAAATACCGTAGCGGTCACTAATGCTAAGTTGTGTAGTGTGTAAAATTCGTATTTGCCGGCTGCTTGAGTTTATTTAGCATTTCCGAGGCACGACTAGTAGTTCCAAACAGTTAAGGGGAGGCTATAAGCTGATGTACTGGAACCGATCGTTAAATGATGGACAACGAAATTCAGCACTAGGATATTCGAAACAATAGTAGTACAGGGTGCAGCAAATAGAAACGTATATATAGAGATTTACTAGGGACAACTGTGATTGGTTTCTTAAGTTTCATAGCTTGAAGCAATTAATGCTCCTATTTACAAACTTAAGACCGACAACGTTGCAATTTTATTGCTCAAACTCTGGGCCTTAGTGATTCCAAAGCTCATAGATATAGATCACCGACTCTTATTGATCGACGAACCACAATCCCAGCAACCTCGTCTGGTTCGCTGAAAGTGTGTCTACCGATATGTTTCAAGCTCAGTCTGGCGAAAGCTGAACGAAGGTGAAAAGAAAGTGTATATACCATTTCATATCGCCTTCTTTCATAGAGCTTTGACAATTTGGGACATAACCGGAGCGAACCCGGATTTATATCTTATCAAGGACATCTATACAGTTATCGCACCTGAACAGCAGAAACCAATCGAAAGCAATGGACTTATTCATGAAAAAAAGAGAAGATTATTTAAAAAGATTAGATCCTACACTATTTAGCTTCTGCCAGACTAAGGTTCGAGTATTTTGGTTTCTATTCTTATTAGGAACCCGTCGAATTGGCTGGAATTGATATTGCCTGCCTCGATAAATTTGTGGGAAGATCACTGTCGCTATGCGATGGTCTTTTTAAACCATATTTTGTAGTTCTGGGCACCACAATGGACAGGCGTTACTAGCTCCCCAAGTGAGTTTATTCGTAGCCTTATGAGAAATCAGCTTATTTACCTAACTTAACCCAGTCCATGAGGAAGGACCCGAACAAAAACCAAACTCTATAAATCACTCATAGAGGGATATAGAGGTATGGACTATGACAACATCTGATGAGTCGACGTGACGAGTTTTCGAGAGAAAGGCTCTGCGGAAGATTTATGGTCCTTTGAACATTGGAAACGGCGAATACTGCAGTCATTGGAACTATGAGCTTCGAGATATACGACGACATTGACATAGTTCAGCGAATTAAATGACGCGGCTATACTGGCTAGGTCATGACGTCCGTATGCATGAAAGCACTCCCTCTCTGAGGGTATTCGTCGCAGTACCCGCAGGGATAGGCAGAGGAAGACCTCCACTCCGTTGGTAAGATCAGTTGCAGAAGGACTTGGAATCTTCAATTGGCGCTAAGCAGCGAAAAGGAAGAATGACTGGGCCGCGGTTGTAAACTCGGCTATAACCGCGTAAGTGGTGTCTACGCCAATAAAATAGAAGAAGAGCTTTAACATATATACATTAGTCATAAATGTATCAAGGTCTTACTTCCTTTTTTCTTTCTTAACTCTTTTCTATCATCAAGCAGAGAAAATAAATACATATTTTTTAATGGCCGTGATCATAATGATGTTAGAACAATGTGTAGATAAGCCATCAGGACATTGGTCGTGCCTTGTATTCTTTAAATTCTTAAACCTAGAAGATTATCGCCTAAAATGTATTAGAAAACCGAGTCCTAACAAGAAACGAGCCAGTATTAATAGAAATTTCGGGTTCAACTGTTAACAGACTGTGCTGAGTTTGTACATGGCATCACCATGTGGACTTTTTCGGCTTAAAATGGAGCTATTTGAAGCCTTAGTCCAGGTTCTACGCAAATAACAAGCAATCCGACTGCAGTAGCCCCCTCTTCTCATGTCTAACAACCAAGAAAGTAGATATTATATTACTCTCTCTCTCTCTCTCACTCATCTCACTTTAACTCCGGTAAAGTCAACTACTTCTTTTTTCCTCTCTCCCTCATCTAACGTCTTGAGACTTGTCTTATGCCGAAGCTTAAACGCCACTGCTCACTCCCTTTTCCGTTAACATCTAGATAGTATGCATATGTGTATGCACATATATATGAAAGTTTTTATGTCAGCTTGCCTGTATGCTTCCAGCGCATTGCAGACATTTCATATGCGCAACAAAATTGTGTAGGTGAACTTGTTTACCAACAGATCATATTGTGATATGCATCAGTGAAAACACGGGACTTCAACGGCTGGCGCTTGATGCATGTAAAAGCGCTTTTTTATAAACTCAGCACAAGCATTATTGTAAACATATGTAGATATTCAAGTATATTCCAACAACACGGTTAATTGCTCAATTAAAACCAGTACATTTTTACAGCTATATAGACGATATAAGTTGGAGTAAAAATTGTTAACAGTTTTATGGGAATTTTTACCTCAGAGGAGCACTAGCGCTGATTGGAAGTTATGATTTTTATATCAACGGGGGTTAGTGTTGTTGATTTGTGGCTTGTTTTATCATCAAATTGACTTGCAGGCTTAAATTCACAGCTAACTCAACTAGACTGCGTCACAAGAAGACCAAAGCAGCGCTAAATTGGACGCCCTCATATAAAAAATTGATATATGTATGTATGTATTTTGGGTAATTATTTCTTGGCAAAGTTTTCAATATCGCTTGATTAACCTTTTTTTTTAGGAGAAAGGGCATAGAATTCTATGGCAATGTGCTTACTTTGTTCTTTCTTTAATTTGTTATCTTCTCCATCGAATTTCGTATCAATCTTTTTCATCGAAGGCTATTTGAAATCTTTTCAAGGTCAACAGTTCAAAATCATTAGTGTCTTCCCAATTACTCTTCAGGCTGATCATAATTTATTTGGACTGCGCGCACAGTTTCCCACGTTGCCACACATGTTTCTTTCTTCTTTTTGGGGCTATTCTTTGCGGCGTATCAAAAGCGCTTAGCGCTAACGCCTTCAACCCACGCGCTATTTTGATATATGCATATATATGCATTCGGTTATTTTCATATAATAATAATCACTTTTTCTATAGTCTTTCGTTATTTTATTTCGCTATTGTATGAAATCCTTTGTTTAGCTTTAGCCAAAGTAGTCCTCCTCGCTACATCTTTGTATCTTTTCGCTGCGCCTGAGGCTTATTGGTTACACACAGCCCACTTGCATTTTTAATAAACACGATTTACACATTGCCATTAATGAAATTCCAATTATCTGCGCTGAGCTGAAGGATGCCATAAATTTCGCACATACATACATATATGTTAAACACTGCGGTAAATTTGTAAAAAAATTGGAGAAAAAATTTACACCAAATTTATGCCAAAAATTTAAACCAAATATTTTTTTTTTAATTTATACCAAAAAGTAACAGCTGCCTTCAAGTAAATTTAAAAACAAATGTGTACCAATATTAAAATAATTTATACCAGTTTTATTTTAACCAATATATTTAAAGAAAATTTACCAAAAAGGTGATGGTTTATAATTTTCACAAATGTACATATGTCAAAAAGCATTATCAGACTTCAACTAAATTAAAAAAAAATGTATTCTAGTATTTAAAAATTTATACCAAATATATTTTTACCAATATCTTCGAAAATATTTAACCGAAAACGTAGTAGTTTATTTATTTCGCAAATGTATGCCTAAGAGCATTGTAAAACTGTAACTAATCATTTACAAAATTTATACCATTAGTAAAAAAAATTTATACCAGATGTAGGCATGCACCCTTAAAGAATTATCGCACATGCGTGTTATACACAGCAGTAAACTTGCACCTAAATTGAAGAACAAATTATACCAAACTTATGTCAAAAGTTTATACCAAATAATTTTTGACAAATGTATGGCAAAAAGTATTATTATACTTTAACTAAACGTTCTCAAAATTTATATCACCATTATACAAATATTTATACCAGACATAGGCCGAAGGATGCAATAATTGCGGTAAATTTATACTTAAATTGAAGAAAAAATAATAAATTTATGCGAAAAGTTTATACGTAATTAATTTAATTAATTTAAGACAAAAGTTATTAGCGTTGTTCAAATAAACTTTTACAAAAGTTATACCAGTATTAAAAAAACTTTATACCAGATTTATTTTTACCAATATATTCCAAAGATGTATAACAAAACGCTTATTCCAAATAATTTTTGCATATTTAAGCCAAAAGTAATTTCGTACTATAGGGAAATGCTTACAAAATACCAGTTTATGCCAGTTATATTTCCACCAATATGCTTTAAAGTTTATACCAAAAACATGGTGGTTCATACCAAAAAATTTAGGGGCGTATTTTAACAAAATTTACACATGCTGCTGGTGTAAAAAATTTGGTATAAAAATTGTACAACAGATATATTTTTACAAATATATTTATATCCTTTAAATTGATAGCAAAAAATTAGACTCAAAATGTATACCAGGCTCGCAAGAAATTATAAAGCAATTTTATACCAAATGTAATAAATTTTTGGAAATTAGTGACAAACATTTTTATCAAAAGGGAACGGTGAACAATTTATTTATATGTACTGAAATTTTGCTATAATTTTATTTTTATTTACACAATTTATACCACGTGTATACATAAAATTTATACCTGACTTTCAATACTATTTTACCAGATTTTATTCTATTAGAGAAATATTAACATAATTATCGCTAAATTCAAACTTTAGTATGTACCAAGTTTATATCAAAAAATTATACCAGACTTTCAATACTTTTATACCAGATTTTTGTTTAACATTATGTTTGGAACTTAAATTATTACCAAATTCAAACTGTAGTATGTATCAAATATATGTATGTATTGTATGAGTTAAAGGGCCTTGTGAAAATGGTAGAGTTTCCATCTGGCCGAATTTTGAAAGAGAAGCCCGAAAACGTGGCAACTCTATAATAAGAAACTGGTTGAGAATGCATATACAGAAGATTTTACCAATTTAAAGATTTTTTAGGGATTGTTTGTGATATTTAATATTGACATAGGCTACTTTGTAAAGGTAGAGTCTATCCAGGTCGAACATCCCAGATTTGGCCAAAACGATATGTTAAACAAAGATTGAAATCTTATTTTATGTTTTGTAATACTAGGTTATGTTATCAAAAGATTTTATGGAACTGGTAGAGTTCTTTTAATATAATGAAAAGTTGGCAACTCTATAGCAATAAACTGTTTGAACGAAAGAATTATCGAAGCTAATCAGCTTAAAAATGTTATTTTAAAATAATAAATATCAAAAAATTATATTTTCTAAGAAAAAAAGTCTATCGAGTTGGTAACATCGAGCTCAAAACTGCAATATATTTGCACAAACATTTATGAGTTCACCTCATATAAGCTGCCTAGCTTATACCAACTATTTACTATTTCTTAACATTACTCTTCTTTGGCGCCCCTCTACCACCGCAAGTACGCTGCCGCTTACATTGTGCCCGCTTTATGAAAGCTAATTTCCTTTTCTTCTAATTCTTCGTGGCCTTTTGGTGCATCCACCCAGCATTCACACGTGTGTGAAATATGCGAAGTTCATGTGAAAATCACCTTTCAGCTTATTGTGTCTGTCATAAGCGCTGGCGTGCAGCTAACGCGCGACTGCCAAGATCATTTATAATGCCAGCCAATATACCTATTGTGTTGTTGTTGTTATTGTTACTGTTGTGCTGCCAAACGTGCTAACACACGGCAAGTGAATACATAGCGGTATATAGTACATGTATGTATATGTGTGTGTGTTTTTGTTTGTGTGCATATGCTTGGAACCATCAAGTGCTCTGCGCTGCCACTTTATTTTGTTATTATTGTTTTTGTGCAGCGCTACAAAATTCTTATTTACACTTTGCTTTTGTTTATTATTTATTATTATTATTGTTATTATTGTTGTTGTTATGCTGTTGCAGAGGCGTACAGTGTCACGATACATTGAATGGTGCGCAGTGTGATGCCTGTCCCATTGGCTATGAAGGTGATGGACGTACTTGCAGCAAGCATAATCCCTGTGTGGATGGACCATGTCCCTCGGGTGAGTACCAAATATTTTTTGTTGTTGTGTTTTTGCTTTTTCACTGCTTACAAATATGTTTTTGAGAGGTGGTTGTTGTTGTTGTTGCACATTCCTTCAACGTTCCTTCGACCGTCTGTCAATCGATGATTTATGATATTGGCGAATTCTTTTAAAAATGTAATAATTTGTGTTGACGGCGTGCGAGCGTCCGAGCGCTTGACACCCGAGGCGCGTTCTTTTTCGGTCATAAAACGGGTGTTAATTGATTTTTTATTTTCGCAAAATTAGCAGTTGCTCAGTATTTTATGAGGTTAACCCGGCCGCAAGAGCCTCATACATAATATGAGGCTCTTCTATGCTCACACATACACATATACACATATAGTATGTATGTCTCGCAGCACAGTCACTTTCGTTTATTTCGCTCACCATTTGCAACTTTAAGCACTAATTTATGTCTTTTTTCTCTTCTTTATTTTGTTGTTGTCACGCAGGTAACTTTATAGTGCCCATCCAAAGCGTTCAACAATATCAGCGCGAAACGAAATACATGCGAAAGTATTCAACAAAGCACGCATAAATTGCGTGGCAATTACTAAAAACGCCAATATTATTGGAATTGTGGCAAAGCAGCAGTTGTTGTAGACAGGCAGATGTGCAGACAACCAATTAATACAGAAAATGGAAATTGTGTATTTTTATTAGTATCGATAACTTTTAACATTTAATGTTGCTTAAAATTGTATTTATAATTGTAAATTATGTGAAGTTTAATAAAAAAATCTATTTTACTCTAAAAAGTTGCGCATTTAATTAAGAATTCGTGCTCACTCGTTTCCATTTTCTCAATTTCTGCATATTTCCATTTTCTGTCTTGATTCGTTGTACTGTGTGGCTTTATTAGACGTCATAAGTTTTACATTTTCAAAATTTTTTAAATTATTAAATATATATATCTGAACAATCGGTTAATGGGAGCAATATGTTACTGCCCTCACCAACCCCTTTTAACACTAATCCGCTCCAGTCGTACTGGAAAACCATAGTAAGAATCTTGCGGACCTCGATTTTGATGGGCGCTGGCCCTGGGTTTTCGTCAACATCTGTGCACGTTTGGTGCCAATCGCTGTATTGTTCCCTCGTCACTTTGTTGCCTTCCTCTCATGGCTAGGTTCTCCCTCGGTGCAACCCCGGTGGATTATTAAAAGGCGCCATCATTTCACCTCTCTCGCGGTGCTTTCATTGGGCATATGAGGCATTTTAAGTCAAGCTCTATTTTTCTGCAGCTCTTGGTCGTATTAATATTCGCAGGTAACCTACTTAGCATAGGCTGCCCACTAACCGCCAGCTGTGACTCTGTTAGTAGCCTGAGCCTTACTTTAGTCAACCGATCTTGATAAATTTTATTGTCACCTTTAATTTCATACTTGTACATACAAATACTGAGTTTTCCAATAAGTGTGATATGATTTCTGCTGTTAAGCAAATTCAAATGTTTCTTAAGGTGTCAACCTTTTCGAAATTCCCTACTTTTTAAAGAAAACTACAAAGAAACTTCATATTTAAAGGGCAATGTTTATTATTATTCGAAAAAGCATTCTTTGTCATTTATTTTTTGAGGCTTATCTCTTTCAAATGTTGACTGTAGCTACATATCAGTTGATCCATCCGTTGAGTCCGATTTTCGACGACTATGACTTAATTTGGCTCGAATACGTCGGAACTTCTTGGAACTTTTCAAGAGCCCAGAGAGCGAAGCGATGTTACTTGGGAAGATCGAGCGACTTCAGGTCTTCGTGTACACTCTCAACTACGGCTGCTATTTTTCTTCACTGCATGTAGGACGTGTTCTAATCGGCCGAATATTATCCAATAATGGATGCTGGGTGCTGGTGTGGATCTGTCAAATAAAAACTATTGAAAACAGTACCTCTACTTGACATCACCCCATATTTATTTGTGAATATAACGTCATTCAAATGGCCTCCAGGACTTATCAAATCATATGTTATAAATAGAACGTTCAATATTGACTTCTAAAGCTTGTAGACTGTTTGGTCTATTGGTAAAGACCAATGGCTTCAAATAACACCACGCGAAGTAGTATATTAGTGTTAAATCATAACTTCTTGAAGACCATAACTTCTTGAATACCATTCAAACTTTCCTCGCAATAATTCAGTTGTTGCACGTGCTTTGTGTAAAGCTGTTAGGATAGCAAAGTAAGGCTCCCTACTACTGCTCTCGCTAGAATAGTAGAAGCTTGGCCAGCGCTGAACCACCATTGGTACATGCGCTGTCGCAAAAGCCTTTTGACCCAATATCGATAATAAGAGATCTAATCATCTCTTGAGTAAGGTTGGGAATCTTACAAGACGCCATCTGGAGGAGTTGTAAGAAAGAAGATAAGGAAATTACTCAACACTTCCTTTTTGACTATCCCGAGTTTTGGTGGTCAAGACTTACGACAATTGCGATCGCATACTTTCAGATATACCACCGAGCTGGCGGGAATGGAAATTAAACGACTGTGCAAATTTGTATTGTCTACTAAGCGTTTTGCTAATTTAAAAGTTCGGAGATAGGAGTTATTGTTTTCTTTGGCTTCACAAATGACTACATATAGCAGTCCACGTGCTATCTTTCTCAATCAGCCATCTAACCTAACCTAACGTGCTTTGTGTCACGTAAGCCCTTCTTGTTTGAACAAGACGTTGTTCAAATTCCGCCAATTTCGGCAATAAAAAGTTGGTTATCACCATTCTATACCGCTCTACATTGACAGTAACGGTGTCACTAGTTTTATTTCGAAAGAAGTAAAGACTGATGATTCCACCAGACTAAAAACCACACCAAACTGTCACGTTATGTGAATGCAATGGTTGTTCATAAATAATTTGTGTATTTTCTTCGCACCAGAAGCGACAGTTTTGTCTATTTATCGCACCACTTACATGACAGTGAGACTCATCGAAGAAAGTTTGGTTTGATAAATTAAATAAGATCATCTACTTTTTAGCCCGAAAGAACTCTCGGAGTTTAAAGCATTAATAAGTTGCGGTCTAAACAGGTTCTTATGATTAGAACATGAGACCTTAGCCGGGAAAAGTTCGGTTATCATTTATGTCTAAAATAATCCTTAATCCTTAGAACCATTAGTAACATAAATAAACAACAAGTATTTTTTAAGAACAATTGTCAATATGCAGACAATGTTGCCAATGGTTGCTGTATTAGCTTAACGAAGCTACTCATAATACACTTACATAAACTGAAACAAAAATTGTCACCACAATATTTATTATCTGCTCGATCGAAATTAGTTTGTTAAAATTTTAAATTGGTCTTAACTTATTTTGAAACTTTTTAGGCGTCGAGTGCGTTGAAATGGACTTCCCGCCATACTTCCGTTGTATACCCTGCTCACCTGGTACACACATGAATGGCACGAAATGTCATGACATCAACGAATGCGACATTTATCATCCTTGCGACCCGAAAACGGAATGTATAAACCTCAATCCTGGTTTTCGCTGTGAGCCTTGCCCACACGGCTTCGATGGAATTCACAGTAGAGGTAAACGCTTTGAACGAAATAACTAGAAGAGAAATATGTAAGATTCGTTCCGTATGAATTAAAGGTTTTTATCTGGAATATGTTGCCCCTGATTTTCGTAAGCAAACTTGCAATGATATTGATGAGTGCGCAAAAGGTTTGGACCGCTGTCATGCGCACTCGGTCTGCGTAAATACGATTGTAAGTTCGTTGACTAGTTAAATGATGAAACGCTACAATTTTTCTATTCACAGGGCTCATATCAATGCAAGTGTGTTGATGGCTATTTCGCCAATGGTACGAACGTTTGCTTGCCCACATCGGATATGTGCCCTGATGGCACTATTTGCGATCACAATGCCTATTGCCAGCTAACGGATAACTTTAAGTATACCTGCAAATGCAATGTCGGCTGGGCTGGCAATGGTTTCGTCTGCGGTCGCGATCGTGATCTTGACGGTTGGGCGGACTTTGATCTAGATTGTGGTGATGTACGTTGTAGACGTGACAATTGTCCAGATTTACCGAACTCGGGACAGGAAGATGCAGATAATGATGGCATTGGTGATGGTTGTGACGATGATGCCGATGGTGATGGCGAGAAGAATGATAAGGATAATTGCCCATATGATTACAATGATAATCAGTCGGACTCGGATCACGATGGTGTGGGCGATGCGTGTGACAATTGTCCATTCGTGCCGAATCGTAAGCAATTGGACTCGGATCATGATGGTATGGGCAATGATTGTGATGAGGATATGGATAACGATAACATAGCGAATACGTACGATAACTGTATGACAATACCGAATCCGAATCAGTCCGATGTGGACAACGACGGTATAGGCGATGCTTGTGACAACTGCCCGACCATACCGAATCCGTCGCAGGAGGACAGAGACAGCGATCTGGTAGGTGATGCGTGCGACTCGGATATTGATGGTGACGATGATGGTGTGCAAGACAGTGAAGACAATTGTAACTCTATTAGTAACTCTGATCAGTTGGACACCGATGGTGATGGCAAGTGAGTATGGTTAGGTGAGCAATGTCTGTAGGATTCATTTTTACTGGCATTTTTTGACAGAGGTGACGCATGTGATGATGACATGGATGGCGATGGCATACCGAATCACCGCGACAACTGTCCCTTAGTACGAAATCCCGATCAGACGGACTTAAACCGTAAGTATGAGTACACCGAAGCTTTCAACAAGTTATAGTTAAATATTATGCCAAACAGACAACGGTAAGGGCGACATTTGCGAATACGATGAGGACGAGGATGGCACACCCAACTTTATTGATAACTGCCCGAATAATTCCATGATCTATTCAACGGACTTCCGCGCAATCCGCTCGGTTATACTCGATCCGGAAGGTGATGCACAACGCGATCCCAATTGGGAAGTACACGCCAATGGCTCCGAAATCGTACAAACACTGAACAGTGATCCCGGCTTGGTGGTGGGACACGACGCCTTTGGTGGTGTCGACTTTGAGGGCACATTCTTTGTTAACGACGACACAGATGACGATTATGTGGGCTTTATATTCAGTTATCAGAGCAATCGCAAGTTCTATGTGGTTATGTGGAAGAAGGCCGCACAGACATATTGGGAATCGACACCATTCCGTGCGTCTTCGGAGCCGGGCATACAGATTAAGTTGGTCGATAGCATAACAGGACCTGGTTCAATGTTGCGTAACAGTCTCTGGCACTCAGGCGATACGCCAGATCAAGTTAAGTTGCTGTGGAAGGACCCAGCGAATGTTGGTTGGAAAGAGAAAACTTCATATCGCTGGTCGCTGTTGCATAGACCGGCGATCGGCCTGATACGCTTGAGGTAGAGTGTCTGTGTGGGTATTTTAAGTAACTGAAACCTTTAACATTCTCCCCCGCTATTTTACAGGATGTATGAAGGCGAACATTTGATCTTGGACTCGCATAATATCTACGACTCTACATTGAAAGGTGGACGCCTCGGCGTTTTCTGTTTCTCGCAGGAGATGATCATTTGGTCGGACCTAATTTACAAATGCAACAGTGCGTATTTGAGTTTTCTTCTGTTGTTTTGAAATACTTTAACCTATAATTCCGTACTTTTAGCGCGCGTTCCTGCCCTCATTTACAACGAGTTGCCGCACCAACTCAAGCAGAAGGTGGATGTGGATAGATAGGTAGTACCGAGCAGTATTCCTATACTGGGTGCTACCCCGTTTGGGTGAGCTTGGTTCCGCTGGAGTTGCTTGCCGTAGTACTTAATTAACTTTTTTGTTGAAAGTATTATTGGTGTCATGGCACCGAGCTTACTTTAATACATATTATTTGCAGAAAACAGCGATACTATCATAACCGAGAATGTTTTTAAAATGTTATAATATGTACTATGTTCTTATAATAAGTGAAAAACACAACTAAATAAATTATTTAATAAAAGTTTTTGTAAATTACTCACTAAACTCTATGAAAACGTGTTTCTTTTGGTCAGAATTATTTTGCCGTATGAGCAATAGAACCCAAGTTAGGCCACAGTTCGTGACTGAAAGTATGAGTTTGTATAAATTCGCAGTGGTCAATAGGCTGTTGAGTATACAAGTATATCTATGTTTCGTGCGTAAAATTATGAAACAACGATTTTATAAATCTGGTCTACTTTTGGTTCAGCTTCTGGTAAAAGCACGAGAAGTAGTTCCGTTTTACTGATGGCAACATATGAAATTCTCGAAGGTCTCAGCTGCAGAATGGCAAATCAAGTAGTTCAAGGTCTTCCATCGTCAAAAAAGTTTCAGCATTTTAACTTGATACCAATTATATCTTTGTCTACTCCATATTATCTTACCGAATCCGTCGAAAAGAGATTAATGAGAAATTTAAATTTCTTGTATTCTATACTTTGAGTAGGCTAAATAACCGAGTGGGACGTGAAGTCTTCTCTGTAAAACCAAATACCAAAACTTTCGTCTACCAGACAATCGTAGTGGTCAAGAGGTGATCCCAGAAGTTAAAGAAAGCATTTTTGTTCTAACAAAGAGTGTGCTCCCAACAAGGAATATATTTATATATACAGATGGCGAGGCGGCTTTGAGATCTCTCAAGTCTCTTTAGGTTTCGTCTAAGTTAGTGAAAGAATTCCTTGATGTCTTAGTGGATCGAACTTCCCACTTTACGATAAATCTCCAATTCGTTCCGGATATATTCATCACATCCCAAGGAACTATGAAGCAGAAGAACTAGCCATAACAGGCACTACCCTACATTTAGACTCCGAAAAAGAGGGATATTTTATGAATCTGTCTACCTACTGATATATAATCGACAAACATGTTATATATATAGCTGAGTGGAATCAATCTCTGATTTGCAAAACATGAGACATGAACGGAATATGACTCGGACATGCCGACTATAAAAATAATTATAAAAGGATTCTAGTAGGAGAACTAACCACTGCGTAATAGGCAGACATGCCAATAGACTATTCTATAGAAGCGCAACTATCGGTCGAGAGTTTTATGACAACGTCTCGGAGGTAGCTCAGATTAGTCTTTACGTCAAACTTCATCATGGGCACGGTTTGGTTCAGAGAGGAGCCAACAAAGTCAGATAAATGTAATCTCGGTGGTATCATAAAGGAATATATGCGTCGTGAGACAGGCACTCTACCTAGCTACCTACAACTTTGCTTAAATATATAACTATAAAACATAAAGTCATATATCTATCCTTTTAGAGCACATTTCACAAAAACTTTCAATTCACACCTATGTACTTTCTTTATTATCCATTCGTGTCTTGCAGTCGAGGAATTTACATTTAGTTAGACATTTTCCTATAACTCAAATATGGAACATTATTCGACGATCTTCACCTCGTTTGCTGTTGGTTGAGATAGCTGACTCTCGAATGATATCAAACAGAGGTAGTGAACATATCGAAAGCTCTGTGCAAAAAGGGTGAAACAAAAACTGTAAAGATGTTTTTGGTATGAATCTCATAACATTGAACTTTGAATTGATGACTCTGAGCATTGTTTAGAGCTAGTTGGTCGTAATAATTCCAAAATATGCTGTCGACGCCGCAGTTTAATCGAGAATTATCTGCAAAAACTGCGTCTATATTTTAGTTGAAGAAGGAATAAATTCGCATAACTGTCGTGTAGAGAAAAAGTCCAGCATATTCTCTAGATCTGACTACATTTTTCTCTTCTCAGATCACAAGCTAACTAATTCTAGAAAACGAGCACTCCAATCAGCGAAATGTCTTATCATCGGCTCGTCACAATTTTGAATTGATGATTCTGAGCATTTTAGCTCAGAAGCTGGGTATTTAAAGGATCTGTACAAAATAGTGTCAGGTGAGCTTAAACTGGACCAAAAACAACGAAAAACTGTCCGAGTTATGTTTAAGGTTGATCGTTCGTAATAAATCCGAAATATGGCGTCAACTCATGGTCATAGTCTGGACGAGCATCTTTGAAGACTATTTTGTAAGGAAAAGCCATACCATATTCTTCATTTCTGGCTACTCTCTGCTCTTCTCAGATCTTAAGCGTAACTAGAAAGTATTTCAGAGACAATGAACCACGACTGAAATTAGAAACATAATCGGTGTAATGCTTTTGAAATTAACTATCTGGAAAAATAAGAACAGATTTCTATAGTCGTTGTTTCTTAATTCGGTGAAGTATGTCAATGTCGTCGTATATCTCGTACAGCTCATCGTTCAATCGACTGCGGTATTCGCTGTTGCTAATGTACAAAGAACCATAAATCTATCGCAGAATCTTTCTCTCGAATACTCGTAAGTCGATTCAATAGATGTTGTTATCGTCCAAGCCTCTGCACCATAAAGCAGTACGGGAATTATGAGTGACTTATAGAGTTTGGTTTTTGTTCGTCGAGAGAGGACATTACTTCTCAATTGCCTACTCAGTCTGAAGTACCAGCTGTTGGCAAGAGTCATTCTCCGTTGCATTTCAGGGCTGATATTGTGGTTGGTGTTGATGCTGGTTTCAAGATAGACGAACTTATCCACGACTTCGAAGTTATCACTGTCAACAGTGAGTCTGAATCCTCGTTCGATATCCAACGGTTCGGAGAGATCCTTACCAATCCTGTTGCAGCTTTTGGTAGAGATACTTCACTTCCTTTAATTCTTAAATATTTAAATATATTTCGTATATTATGAAGTAACGTACCTTGACTGCCTTCTCTATCCGTTTATGATTATGCTTTCAAAAACTTTTCGCCGCTATCTTCGTAAATAAATGCCTACACATGGATGATAATTTAGATAAGATTTCGTATATTCAAATAGTTCATATGTTTATTTGCATTTCTCTGCCTGGAAACCATAATGATCGCAATTAAAAGTTATTCAGGCTTTATCATTACTCCTACAATAAGACGAACAGTTTTCGAATTTCCGAGTAAGGACTGAAAATTTGAGTGCACAAAAAAAAAACACAAAAGCAAATAGCACCTTCACATGCGATGTGGCATACAGTTTGATAGTTGTAGCGTGCAAGTCATCAAAATGTGAAGAAAGGCTGATGGATGCCTGCCGAACGCGTACCATTAGTATGGACAAATACAAGAATGAGCCGTTCGGAACACATTTCGAGTTATAATATGTATATACATGTGTATGTAAGCGAGTGTACTTATCTATAAATGCCAAAATATTATTTGCCAGCACAATGTTTAAACACTTGCCACACGCACACACCAGCTTCATTCACACCATTGTGTGACAGCAAATCAAGGGGACAACACGCTTTGCACCACAACACATTAGCCGTGCTCGCAATATGTGGCAACTTCAAAGCATATGCAGCCGCATGAAAGGATTTCGGGTGTGGAAGTGGCGCACAGATAGCGCTCGGTTGCCATTGGCAGAATGATAATTGCAAAGCCGTTGAGGATGGCTTCAATATTGGCGCCGGCGTGCGTGTATCTGTATATGCGGAGTTGGTGTTCGTGTTGTTGTTGTTGATGCTGTGGCTGCTGCTATTAGAAACTAAAGTCTCGCATTAGTTGCGCCTGCAGGCATAACATTCTTCAGTTGAGCGGGTGTGGCAAGTTGTCGCAAAGTAGTTGCGGTTTTATAATTACCATTTAAACTACACATACACACACAAGCGCACATATATGTATATATGGGAATTATGTACTCATTTGGAAATATTCAAATTTGCTCAAACATATATGCCAATGTACAATATTTGCATTAGCGGAGACCCTCGGGCACATGCCAAGGCGAAATTTCCATTCGACAGCCTCAAATTGCGAAATATTAAAATTTTTGGTATTTTAGTAACTCACACATACGCATGTTTATATGATATATAAGCTGATACTAGTTTACTCACGTATTTGCCGAGATAAGAAGTTTTGGTTTTAGAATAGTTTGGCAGACAGTGGTTTTTTTGGGGGAAAAATTATGAAATGTGCAATAATTTGAGACTTAGAGAGACCAAGCATATCTCTTTCGCTCTCTCTTTATCTCTTAAAGAGAACGAATAATATACATATGTAGACAGTTTCCTATCAAAAATTTTTGAATTTTTTTTTTTTCTGAAAGCTCAGTAGTCAATCAAAAAAACACTCCGATTAAATGCGTATTTTTAATCGAGAAACAGTTCTAAACTAAGTAATATCGAAGAGGAGCCACGCCTACATTCTATATAATGGTGTTTTAAGAAATGGTAAAATATTACACATATTAACATTCACAAAGACCAATGCTTTTCGTAAACAAACTTGATTTTGATCGCTCAGTTTATATGACAGCTATATGCTATAGTCGTCCGATCTTAACGATTTATTCATAGATTATGTAAATGTCTTAGTTTATTATCCATGTCGAATTTCGTGAGGATATCTCGTCAAATGGGAAAGTTTTCCTTACAAGAACTTGATTCCGATTGTTCAGATTGTATGGGAACTACATACTATAGTGGCTCGATATGGATGGTGCAAATGAAAATGGGGTGGAAATGATGTGTGCAAAGTTTCAGATCGGTATCTCAAAAACTGAAGTATTGGTTAGCATATACATACATATACAGACGGACTCGACTTTTTCTGTTGGGACTTACTTCGTGGCAAACTGATAATATCCTTCTCAGGGTATAAAATTTAAAATAAGTGGACTTGGCAGCTCTAATCAAATTAAATGTGGTTAACAGAGGCCTTTGATGCCTCGTTCAAAGCTCACGAGATAGTTAAAACAAGAGCTTTCAGCGAGTATTCAAGAGTTTAGCGCCCTTGCGGATGGAGTCATGTATAAAAGTTCACGCAAGTGAGGAAAATTATTTGATTGTCACTTGGGAGTGGCCAGAAACGATCCTTTTACATTCAGCTCACGACTTCCGGTCTTTGACCAAGTATCCTCTGGGTAGCCAAAGAACAATCGTTTGAAGGCGAGCTAAAGTGAGAAGGCGAACCATCCCTCCCCAGTACTGTGCGCTGGGTTTGGAACACGCCACGTAAAAAACGCAGGCAATGAAAATTAAAGAACAACGTCGGAAGAGAAACCCCCCTTTTTTTTGTCGACCACAGCAAACGTAATAAGGACTATGATTTAAGGGCATGCACCTGGAGTATCCAGTCCCTTAGTTAAAATAAAGGCTGACATCACTGCCGTCCAAGAAGTGCGATGGACGGGACAAGGACTGAAACAAGTAGGTCCCTGTGGTGTTCAAAGAAGAAGTGGTACTGTTTTGTCAAATTTATAGAACTAGTGGGAACAAACAGATGCTTCTTGACAGGTAACAAGTCAGTTGGAAACAACCACAGGGTAATAATTCACTACTTCAGCTTTTGAAGTGTGATAAAAAAACGAATCAATGCCTCCAAAAACTTTTCATAGAAATGTTCAGGTAGATTGGAAAACATAGTGATAAACGAAAGAGAGAAGAGAATTGTTTACTACTCCTAGAAGAGAACAGCGATGCCTTCTGTGTGAATTTGTGAACCTCTTCTGGAAACTCAGTAACTACTTTAGGGCTTTCGAAAAGGTTTCATCGAACTTAGAACTTCGAGACTAGAAATTTCCTGTTGCAAGGATCATGAAATATAAATAATAGACCAAAAGTGGCAATACTCTGCAAAAAAAAAAACCGTTATACCAGTTATAGGTCCCAAGAGGGAACAGTGGTGGTCTAATTAAGACTTTGTTGAACTTTTTGTGCCAATTTCGGTGTAATGGCAACTGTTCTTGAACCTTTTCGAATTGCATCGATGAAATCCGTATATATATATATAAATTTTTTGTTTTTAGGGTACTTGGAAAGCCCTTAATAATGACTACACCAACATTAACTTTCACTATCCTCTCAGGACTTAAAGTAGAAATTTAAGGATCTTTCCTCAATTTTTACTAATTTTTTAATTTTACTCGCGTATTCATTAGCATGAGTACACTGTGCCGTCGCATTAAAAGCGATTTTCGACAATTTTTCGACGATTTTTGTAGTTGCATAATTATCAGTATGCATGCTCGAATATATCCCAGCTACACAATGAATTACAACTCGTATTGACTTTCCGGCGGCGCTCAATTTTCAACAAACTTTTCTACCAACTCGCTAACAATCGAAATGCCGAACACAAAGGATTTGCGCTGCCGCATAAGCAAGTTTCCCGAGCATAGTGGGGGTGGTGGGCGTGTTTTAAGTTTTATTACACTTGAAATTTCCTCTTCACTTTTTAAATATCACACCTTTAATGGTTTTTATTACCGCTATCGGTGTACCGTAATGTAATTTTAGACTGAAAGTTATGCATATGTACATAAAGACATGCTTAGATAAGGTAGTTAGTTGAAGGTGGGGAAAGATTAAGTAGTTTTGATGTAATTTAGAGTGGTGTGACTTTTTTTAAGGTTTGGTTATTTTTCGTTCAAGAGTCTTTAACTGTAGTTGTGTTTGTGAGTAGAGAGAAAATTGGGTACATAATTTTTTTATTTAACATTTTGAAAGCACTATGTTTGTATATATAATATTTTTTTTGTAATTATTCTCTAGACTAAAATTCGATACCATCCTCCCAGAATTTCAATAAGTTTCTTCCCGAATATTTGGTAGAATATTCTAACAGTGTCCTAACAAGCAGCATCTTGGCCTGACAGAGATCTTTAACGTCAGACCTAAAGCAGTTTTCATAAATTCAGCTACAAAATTTCAGAGCTTAAACAGAGATGCTGAGTTCTAAATGCAGTTAACCTAAGATGAGTCGTATAACCGATTTCGAAAGATTCTTCAACCCAAGCATTGATAGTTCAGCCTGACGGCAGAAAAGCGGTAAATCGAAAAGTTCAGCTTCTGTAAGGTACTTGCCTGGTATCTTAATTTAATAGCAGTTGACTGCCAAGAAGTTGTCTAAAAGCCATGGAACGGCTTGATTACTATTTCCATTCTTTTAACACCGCTACAGTCTTGGTTCTTAGTCTTACTTTCAGACATAATACAATTTTCTCAGTTTTTCTTCTATGTCTTCCTTCAGTTTTCTAACTTAGTATTTAACTGCGCTAAGTCAATTGGATTAAATAAGAAAACGGAAAAGTTCTTTTAAACTAATCTCACATCCGAACATCATCCGCATATTTGAATAAAATTATCGAACTGTACGAAAATCTATAGAAAAGGTCGAAAAATTTACTCTAATCGTTAATGGCTATTAGCAAAGTCACTTAGTCTAAGGCCAAAGGGTTGCTGTCGCCACTAAATGTAAACAAAACTTAAACTTAACCTCCCCAACAATACATGGCCTTGTTAAATATAAACAAATTGGACATTAATCTCACCAAAGGTCATTGACCTCAAATAGGTTGTTGAATTTGATAAATGTAAGCAAAGAGTTCGTTTCCCAGCTAAATTGAAACCTAAAGGTCATTCAGCTCACCACAAGTCTTTGACCTCAGAAGGTGATATTGATCTCGCAAAACCGTAAACAAAAGGCTTATTACCCTCATCAAAGATCATTGACCTCGCTGTTGTATAAAAAAGAGGTCATTGACCTCGAAAAGGGTTGTTGTCATTGCTAAATGTGTAGTTGTCCTTGCAAAATATAAGCAAAGGAGTCATCATTAATGTTCATAAGTCCTGAAAAAACTTGTCATCCAACCTTTTTATAATCCATTTTCAAATAGTTCCACACCCATATCTCTCTATACGCTTCACTAAATAAAAAATAGCGTCTGATTAATTGAATTAATGAAACAAATTAGCAATGAGTGTGAAATATCCAAGTCTTAGGGGTAAAATAAACAAAAGCGCTGTTTTGCACTAACCTTGCTTAGAGTGTTGCAGTCACGTAATTAGCTTAAAGGGAGGAGGAGAACTTTCTAAAGAACGTTTTTGAAAAACCTCAAAAGAATTAAAACTCTTTGACTTTACAGTTGAGTGTTTTACATACCATTCGGTGCAACAGAAGTTAACTCGTTTTGTGTTTGTTTTGTAAACAAACCAGACTTTTCGAAAATACATAAAAAAATCCTGCACTCCTTCTAAGTATTTCCTTGCATAATAAGTGCACACGACCGCTTGTATAAAGTAGTTATAGTTGTAGCGGTTTTTGGTGTTACTATCGTATACTATCGCAAGAGCATGCAAAGGACTAAAGGGCACGTAATCACGTGAACTGCGACGCACCGTTGAGCTAAAAAGGCGCTGCGGCACACAACTAAGGGCACACAAATGAATCAATAAATGCATGAAATATAATTTTCCAATCAATTAATTTTTGAAGTAACGTCCACTACATGACCGCATCAGGCGCACCGCACCGCACCGCAGCGCGACTCGCTAGACCGGAATCGAAAGTCATTGAGTGCGCACGGCACGGACGGATGCCTGCTTTGCCTATCGCAACGATGACACTGACACACACACACATACATGTATATATGTATGTGTGAAAAGGTTGAAATGTGAGTTGACTGCCTGCTGCTCGTCGGTGCTCTATAAAATTCACTTACCCCGCCCGTAACTGCTCGGCATGAGTTCGATTTTTCACCTGACCTCATCTCACCACCCCCTCTTTTCTGAGTTTTGTTGTTGTTTTTGCTTTTTATTGTTTACGCTCAATAGCCGTTGGAGTAGATTGCATGTTTGACTGCTGTATTCAACCGCTTGAACCTGACCGTTGCCAATGTTGACGCCGAAGTTGCGGTTCGATGTTTACTGTCAACATAAACGTACAACAACAATAACAACAGAAATACGATTGGGTATGCGTGCAAACAGTAAGGATGTAATACACGCACGTAAAAAAACGCAAACAAGCACACAAGCATGTGTTTTTTGTTTGGTATTTGATAAGTATTAGGGTGGTGCGTAAATGTACAGGTGACATTTTTTAACAATTTTTTTTTAGTTTTAACTATGAAATGTCTTCTTCTTTAATTTAAGATATTTTTTTTTAATGTTGGTGCTTATAGACACCGGTTAGGGTGTGTTTTGATGAAAATTTAGACTGCTCTATGGAGAGTGACACGCGCCGTAATGTTTTCAAACCAAAAAAAAATTTATTTTTGATATATGTATGTATGTAAATGTGCTATTACCGATTGAAAGTGTGCGAAAAAGAAATCAACTTGTTAGTTCCACCCTAATGTTCGCGTATGTTATATGTCATATTTCAGATAAATAATAGCAAAAATTTTTTTTGTAAACACTTATCATTTTTACAATTTTTTTGTCACTTAAGGCTTGAAAGTGATTTTGATATTTTATGTTTTAAGTATCACCCTAATGTAATACAATTTTTTGAAAACCTTTTACGAAAATAATATTTGTGTATATTTTAAAACACAAAAAATAACGTGCCATCAAACTGATTTTGGTTCTTTTATTTTTTAACTACCACCCTAAGTACTCAAATTTTTTGCAAAGCAGAAACTAAAATATTATTTTTTTATAATTAAAAGCATGAAATCGCAGATTAAGCTATAGTCTATAATTACTGTTAAGGATTTTAAAATACTAGGGTGTGCTTAAACAGCGACTTTAAAATCTACAATTGTCTTTATTGTTATTTGAAGCTGGCATTGAATGAACTTTCTTTGTTAGAAGCGATAAAACCTACAAAAAAACTTAAATCTACTTTTTAAGAACCACCCTAAGCGCGTTCAAGTGCATATGCCTTGAAAATCCACTGAAGCGTTCAATAGCTGGGCGTTGGACGACAGAAATTTGATGGCATATGTATATACTTGGCAAGGCGGGTCACTCATGTGGCAAGGTGTGTGTGTGCTGCCACCAAGCCATGAAGCCCCGAATACAAAAGGGTCAACACAAAAAGCAACAACAACAAAAAATGTACTTTTAATGCTTTGCTTGGCTGCCGCTGCGCGTTCAATCACGAAAAACGGGGGCGACATAAATTGTTGACTTACTGAACCTAAAATATGACATTACAACAAAAACAACAAAAACAATAGTTATACTAGCAGTAGTAGTAGAGGACGTGGCACATGCCAATATCAAATCAAACTGCATAGGTCAAAATGCAGGAGGCAACTCAGTCAGCCAGTCAGCACTGTGTGGAAGCATGCGCTGGTCGGACGCCATGTGGTATGAGTGACATACTGAAGTTGCAGACATTTACATGGCGTTGTGTTTGTATGTGTGCGTGCGTGCTGGCGTCACCTGTATGGAGGCAAATTTACATACGCACACATAAATGCAAGCAAGTACATACTTATATACACTCTCATATATACAAATATATACATACTTACACACATATACACACATATACAAGTACAATGGTTATATGAAAATATTTTTTCAGTGTGTGTGCTTCAAGTAATTGTTGCTGCTGTTGTTGTATTTGGTGCGCGCTGATGCATGCATAATTTTTGAGTTCAATTTCAATGATTTTCATGGACTCGTTAGCCTAATTTACTCTTCAGGCAGCAGGCGAACGCAAGTCTTTCAACGAACGTGTGTCGCTGCAGCTGTGCGTCTCTCCCTTTTTATGTGTCCATGTGTGTGTGTGCGTGTAAAATCGAAATTTCTACATTTATTTGCGTGTTTCGTTGCATGCAAATGTGTGTGTGTATGTGTGTTGGTCATCATATAATTTTCATTTCAATGACTTTCTCTATGAATTTAAATTTTGCACAATTTGTTGCCATTCTTCAGCTGCCATGTGCTGACCATACACGGTTATTTGTGTAATTTGTTGCTTTATCGCACTTTCTAAAATGCCAAAATGCTCAGTAATGTGCACTAATATGTGTATTTAAGCAGGTATGTGTGAGTCCATTGCCATCGCTATTCATAGCCAATAAGCGTTGTTGCATAATTATTTCGATGAGCTGGTCCAAATTTTGCTTGTTTTACATAAATTCTCTGATTTATTTGCAAGAAATGATTAGATGCGTTGATTTGTATATGTAAATAAATATGTGTGTGTGAATGTGAATTTTAGCTAATTATAAATTGTTCAGGATATATTAAGTTTGCTACGATGTCTTTAACAACCAAACAGTAAATATATATAAAATAAGTATTTCATATCTCAATTTCATGTTCGTCTTATTAAGCGCGAACTAGTCTCTCAGGTTTTGAGATATCGTTCTGAAATTTTGCGTGTTTTCTTTTCTCTTCAAGGAGCTCTTAAACTGCCGGAATCCCCTATATCGGACTACTATAGCATATAGCTGTCATACAAAGTGATCGAGCAAACTCAAGCCCTTGTATGGAAAAGTCTTTTATTTGTAAAATTATCTTAACAAAATTTGGCACAAACTATAATCTAAGATACCGCTATTATCTCCGAAAATTTTGTTTAGATCGGATAACTATAACACATAGGTGTCATACAAACTGGCCGATTAAACTTCAGTCCTTGTATGGAAAACTTTTTTATTTTCAAAGGTATGGTCATGAAATTTTGCACGTATTTTCACCTTAAGTATGGATATATTCTCTGAAGATTTTGTTCAGATCGAGCAACTGTAGCGTTTAGCTGTCATACAAACTGATCTTAAGAACTGAAGTCCTTATATGGAAAACTCTTTTATTTGTTAAGCTCTCTTCACAAAATTTGGCATAAACTATTACCTAAAGTACCGCTATAATCTCTGAAAATTTGGTTTAGATCGCATAACTATAGCATATGGCTGTCATACAAAGGTCAGCTTTGAAAACCAAGTCCTTATATGGAAAACTTCTTTATTTCTCAAATTATCTTGACAAAATTTGGTACAAAGTATTACCTAAGGTACCACTTTAATATCCGAAAATTTCGTTTAGACCGGGTAACTATGGCATATAACTGTCATACGAACTGACTGATCTAACTTAAGTGCTTGTATGGAAAACTCTTTTATTTGTCAAGATATCTTCATCAAAATTTAACATGCATTAATATCTAAAGCATTGCTTTAATATTGAAAGATATTGTTCAGATTGAGCAACTATATTATATAGCAGTCATACATGCTGATCGATCCAACTCAAGTCCTTGATGGAAAATCGTGCAAACTACTATTGGCCTTTTCGCTCAACTATGGGCATGCTCAGCATAGGCTTCTAAAAATTACGACCTTCATCTCAAGTTTTTTTTTTTTCATACTAAAATAATGACGAAGAATTCCCCAAAAAACACGTTTGCATGCTCAAAGTTCGACATATTGGCGAGGCAACAAAATTCTTGTTGTTTACGCTTCATATTTCATGTCATTTGCTTACTGAAAAAGGGGCAGAAGGAAATTAGCTTTCAACCACATATTCGGACTATTGCAGCAATGTAATAATAATTATATTAAGCCAACTCTTGTCAAACCATACGAATATAATCATAAACCCTGTACGTGTATAATTAGACGAGAATATAAATATAGACACATATGTACATATATTTATACGTATATATATAATATATATATATATATATATATATATGTTTACCGCTATTTGTCGACTTTCATAATGCCATTGCTGTTTAACGACAAGTTTCGCATTTCGGAGACAATTGCTTTATTGATGCAGTATCACATTACAACAAGAAAGCTAAATTATACAAAAATAAGTCACATGCAAGCAAAAGCTGTATGCAAATGTTTGGCGGGGCACATTCAGCTAAATATAAGCATGTGTTTGTAATTCAACATAAGCGTGTACAAATTCTATTATAACAAGGCTGAGATCTATGTATGTACATATTTATAGCTGTAAAATTGTATGAATATGTTAGATATACATATGTACTACATATGTACCTGTATATAGAGTGTATATGCTTTAATTGACTTCCCAAAATAGCATCGAAAATAACCAATTTCATTTGGAAACTTATTCGAATTGTATTCAAGAGTAGTGCTCGTCAGCTTTTAGAAGAGTCTCTGGTAGATATATAGATAAACATATGTATGTATGTACATTAGGGTGGGTAAAAAAAAAATATGAGAGTGTATTCTCGCTTCGTACTCTGATAAATATGTTGATAAACACCTCTAAGAAAGCTTCTAAATAAACATATGTACATTAGGGTGGGTCGAAAATGTTTTAAATATTTCTTTTTTGTTTCGTACGCTGAAAAACTGCTTGACAGATACCTCTAAGAAATGTTCTAGATATATCTGCATTAGGGTGGGTCAAAAAAAATTTCATTTCGTTCATCGAAAATTGTTTAATAGGCTGCCTCTAGGAAAGGATCTCCAAGTATGTGCGCTTAATTGTAAAAGGAAGATCTACCACCCAACGGTTTTCTATATTTTTCTATTTTATTAGATAGAAATCTTCATGCCTCGCTTCCAAATATGTACATGAAAAAATATTTATTTTTGTGAGTTTTGTTGGAAATTTTATGTTCCCAAAACAGATCTATGAAGATTTTTTCGTAAATCTAACCGTACTTTAAGATACTAATATTTAAAAATTGAATATTTCAAAGAAAAAAAATTCTTATAACTTAAATAAATTAACAAAACAAACTCTTAGGTTGTTAGGAAACTTGACGGTCAATAAAAAAAAATCTTTTTTGTATGACCCACCCTAATGTATATGTATGTATATAGATATGCTATATATAAACATGAAAACTAGCCTTAGATCTTCTATTCAAACAATTATAACTTTTTTTTGACCCACCTTAATGTATAAGTATAGAAATATCATTTACACTTGTGCTCATATAATTAATAATAAACACAAAAGCTGTGCTAGACATTTTGTTCAAAAAGCTTTCACTTTTTTCACTCACCCTAATGTATAAGTATATAAATATCATACATATAAACATAAAAACTAGATCTAGACCATTTATTTGAACAGTTCTCTTTAAAAAAGTCACACAAACATACATGCCAACACTATTCACGTCACACGTGTGCTTCTATATACATACTTGCCATCACTTTGAGCGCCTCCAAACATTATGCACGCACATTTAACCGACAAAGTCAGCGAGTTAATTGACGGTAGTCGAGTGTGTCGAACGGTACGAGCACACCTATTTAATTATCTCATGCATCACACTTAATTAAATTCTATGAACCCACAGACGTAGCTGCTCGCATACAAATGCGCATGTTATTACACTGACACGCATTACACACACACAAGTGCGCGATTAAACGCGGAAACCGCAGTTTTAAATAAACTTTACAGGAAAACGCACAAAGTAGCGTTGCTACACGCACGCACTCACATACTCACATATGTGCAAATACCTTTGTAGGCACAAAGTTAGTCGCGGCTTGCTAGGTGCTCACCAACACTTAGGAATTTACATGTGAGTAAGTATATATGTATGAATGTATTTACTTGTGGGAATGTATGTATGTATATATGTATATATGTAAGTGCTGTTAAGGTTCCACTTTTGCTGGCCTTTGATGTAAATTGTTCTGCAGCATACAAAAACAATGATGGCACTTTGTTTCAAGTTAAAGCAGCAAGTAGCGGATTCGCTTTAAATGGCACTAATATCATACGGATGAGTTGTTGGCGCTCACTTTGAAATAAATATACACTCATACACAGTTAATGTTCCACCTAAGGACTATGGAAAAATATCTATTTAGAGATAAATTAAAAATGTAAACTTAAATTAGTATTAACATTAAATATCTAATTTACTTTTTTTAAAAATATCGCATATAATTTGTTGTGAGCGTGGAGCGTTGCCTAAAAATTTCTAAATATAAAAGAATTAAATAAAAACCCATAAAATAATTATAATACAAATTTTTTTGCTTTAAAATATATATTTTCTTTGTTTAAATTTTTTTGCACTTTAAATTTAAAACTTTTAATAAGTAAGACCTCATTTTTTTTAAATTTTTGTAGAGAAATTGCGAACAAATATCACGTTAGTGCTCTTCTATGTTTCTGTGTTAATTTTATTACCCTCCCTTTAATTTCTTTTTTCAACAAAATTAGTGCTGACATTAAGTGGAACAACGGTGCGTATACGCAACCATTTTTATGGAGAGTGTTATGAGGCTAAGAAGGTATGTGAAGTCATGGCAGCCTGGGTGACATTAAAATTACCACACAATTCGCTATTACATTCCGTGTGGTTATGTAGAGATAGATATATACATTTATAAATTTTGAAAAAAAAAATTTAAATGTGTAAAAATATGTCATAAAAATTTTGTACAGAATACTGAACAACGTTTAACATTTAAAGAAACAAAATTAAATTTCCGAAAATTAAATAAAATAAACAGGAAATTAAATAAAAATATTTTTTTATATGTTTTATTTGCAATCTATTTAAAAAAAAATAAGCAAATAAGATAACAAAATCATAATCTGACTTACATATATTATTGATATCCAGTGAAAAAAAATTTTTGAATTAAAAACTAAAGAATAGTCAAATATTTAATTTTTATACTCTCGCAACAATGTTGCTAAGGACAATATTATAGTTTTGCTCACATAACAGTTGTTTGTAAGTCCTAAAACTAAAAGAGTCAGATATAGGGTTATATATACCAAAGTGATCAGGGTGACGAGTAGAGTTGAAATCCGGATGTCTGTCTGTCCGTCCGTCCGTCTGTCCGTCCGTCCGTCCGTCCGTGCAAGCTGTAACTTGAGTAAAAATTGAGATATCATGATGAAACTTGGTACACGTATTCCTTGGCTCCATAAGAAGGTTAAGTTCGAAGATGGGCTAAATCGGCCCACTGTCACGCCCACAAAATGGCGGAAACAAAGGATCGCATTAGGGAGGGCATATTTGGACGCAATTTTTTTGGAAAAGTGGGCGTGGCCCCGCCCCCTACTAAGTTTTTTGTACATATCTCGGAAACTACTATAGCTATGTCAACCAAACTCTACAGAGTCGTTTTCATTTCCATATACAGTTCAAAAATGGAAGAAATCGGATAATAACCACGCCCACCTCCCATACAAAGGTTATGTTGAAAATCACTAAAAGTGCGTTAACCGACTAACAAAAAACGTCAGAAACACTAAATTTTACGGAAGAAATTGCAGAAGGAAGCTGCACCTAGGTTTTTTTTAAAAATTGAAAATGGGCGTGGCCTCGCCCACTTATGGACCAAAACCCATATCTCAGGAACTACTATAATGATTTCAATGAAATATGGGTGAAATCGGTTCACAACCACGCCTTCTTCCAATATAATACTCTTTTGAATTCCAACTGATGCCTTTTCTGTATAATACGAGTATATACATTAGGAACCAATGATGATAGCGGAATAAAACTTTACAAAAATACGGTATTTGAAAAATATGTAAATGGCGTATAATGAAATCACGATTATCACTTTACCATGCGAGAGTATAAAATGTTCGGTGACACCCGAACTTAGCCCTTCATTACTTGTTTTAATTTAATTATTTTCACATGGGGCAGAACATAAACTTTTAATTAAATTTTATTCTAAAAATCCTCGAATACATTTTTTAAATCAATTTCGTGTCATTTGGGAAAATTGTAAAATTGTTGTAATAATTTTTTTAGCTAAAATTAAATCAAATTTATGTCATGAGAGAAAGATGTATTTAAAGTTTTGTGTCAAGCGAACTATTTTCCGACTATTTTGATAGAAGCTTTAAGTGAATTTTAGGAAAATAAGAAATTTTAAGAAAGAACACTTAGAAAATTGTCCAAAAAACTTCAAAGTAAAAATAAACATTTTTTTTTTTTTTTTTAAGAGAAAATTGTATTTCAATGTTTATAACATGCGAACATTTGCTTTGTAAGCTTCAACATCAAGACGTTAAAACATGTCTAAATTAAAATACTTACATAATAGATGGCCCTTTTTCAATAGCCTTTCTTAAGGATTGGATAATATTCCACCGAATAGACCACGTCCAGCACGCTATCAACAAAATATATCATGAAGACCATAGAGAGTAAAATCGGTGCCGCTGGCAGCAACTCGACTGACGTATGGAACGAATTAGCACATTTTATGTCGAGATCTTAAATTGAATGCGTACAAAATACCCGCCAAGTTCCAAGAAGATCCGACGTTTTCGAGCTAAATTTTGTTCAACGCTGCGGCCTATTTCTGGCTTAATGGGTAAGTAAACAAGCAAAAATGCCCCATTTGGGACGAAGAGCAACTGAAAGGATTCAAGGACTGAAATTTCATCCAGAAAACACAAACGTTCGGTGAGCTTTGTGGGTCGGTGGAATCATTGGTCCATATTTGCTCAAAAATAATGCCGATGAGAACTTATTTTTAATTATAGGGTAGTATTTTATTATTTTAAATAAGTTTCATTACTGAAAAATGCATTGTCAAAATAATTTTTTTTTGCAAGCCGTTCCAACCTCAACGTATTTTTAAAAATTTCGAGAATTTCTGAAATATATTTACTTTTTAGTAACACAAAACAAAATTATCGCATGCGATAATTAAAAAATCTAATTTTTGAGGAAAATAAATTGAAAATTTATTCTGCAAACCATATTAAAAATATGATTAAAAACTCAGTAACTTCAATACGCGGTTCTCAAACTTTTTATAGTCATGAGAGAAAAAAATTTTAATATCATGCGATTCTTATTGAAACATTTTTGATTAAAATCCGCATTGGTAATAATTTTTGATACTCACCCTATATTTTTTTGAAATTTTCGAATACTTGAGAGAAAAATTTTAATGTCATGCGATAATTTTAAAAATTGTTTTTGAAAAATTAACATAAATATTTTATATACTTATACTATATTTTATTATTTTTTTCGTGGTTGCCAACTCTACACAATCATATCAACCAAATTGGTGGCAACCGTGCGCAGCAGACCGCAATAGCTTTGTGATAAATGACACGAGTATGCTAAAAAATAATGCAGCATTAAAAAGCAAACAAAACAACAGCACACACCCAAGCAATTTGTAACACTGATGTAAGTGTCAGTGTTTTGGTGGGCTGCCGCTGATATAGATTGGTGCAATGGCGGCGGCAACAGTACTTGTTGTACATACGACAAACTAAATGAGCAACAACGATGCAAAAAAATATTAACGTGCTTTTCCCGAGAATTTACGAACAACCACGCATATGTATATATTTACATACACACAAATACATACATATATTTGTGTATATCTACTCATATAAATATTTACAAATATAAATATGAACTGTACTCCAGCAGCTCCGTTGCAGGTGCTTGTGACAAAATGTCAACAGAAGTCAACAGGCATACATGGCGCACACATACTCACTCATACGATAAGTCGCTGCCCTGCGGTGTTGTGGCATGCAACAGTGCACGTTTGCTGCGAAAAGAATATTTGATCCAGCTGCCAGTCTATCAGCTCCGCATTTTTGGATTTGCACTTTGCCAACGCCATATTAAATTTGCAACTTCCGCTACTTGTCAGGCTCATCAGTATTTCGTTGCTGCCGCCACGTTGATGCTATGTTGCTGCTGCATGTTGCAGCCGGCTTGAATCAAATTACAAGCGGCAAAACGAGCACAAGCGTTTATTACAATGCTTATGTGCATACATACATATGTTTATATGCATATACTATATATTGTATTACTTGCTCGTAGAAAAATAATAAATAAAAGGATAGGTATGGACCAAAAAAAAAAAAATCGCAAGCGTATTTATAACTAAAAACTGATAATTTTTGAAAACATCTTTGATATTAAAAAAGAAGGAAAGTTGTTGAATAGAAAATAAAGGATTTAGCATTAGGAAAAAAACATATATTCTCAATATAATTGAATAAATATTTAATTTTTCTAAAATATTTTCAGTATGGAATAAAAGCACCAGCAGATGTTGCAAACTTTTTTAAAAATTTTTCTTTAAAAGATTTGGATATAACTCAACTTTGGTTCGTGGCTTCGGTAAAAAATAATTTAATACCCCTAAATGTAGGCAACATTTATTTAGTATCAGCTTTGTAACATGAGAGAACATTTTTAATCTCTCGATATAATTAAAAAAATATTTTTTTTTGATGCAAATAAATTGAAAATTATTTCTGCAAACTGTGCAAAAAAGTACTATGATTAAATGATTAAAGACTCAGTAGTTTAGTATTCGGACTCAAACTTTTAAAAGTCACAAGAGAAAAAATTTACGTATTTTAATATCATACGATCATAACAAAAACATATTTTTTATTAGAAAATAACCTTTGATGCTCATTCTATATAGCTCCACTATTTTATTTTCGAAGCATTTGTTTTATGACTTGAGGGAGAAAACAATTTAATGCTCCAAAATTTAGGCAAATTTTATATTTTCATAGTAAGAAATATGGAAATTCTAACACTTTTGACAGGCGCCTATTTATGGTAAATATATTTGGGATATTTGCGAATTAGATGTAAATAAAAATATAAAAAAAAGTATTTAAATACAAGATAAAAAGAAAGATTTAAGAAAAACCTTTAAGTAATTCATTATATAAATGCGAAGTGGTCCTACAGTTTTCTGTTAGCATATATTTTCAGAAAAATTTAAATTTCATAATTTTCGAAATTATTTATTTATTATTAATTTCTTTTTTGAACTATTCAAATATGTTGTCTGAAAAATATTGTAATATTTTAAACATTTTTCCAATCATAATTATCAAATACTCTTATTAAAGGATTCTTTAGGTATTCGACTTTAGTAAAATATTACTAATGCCCTTGAATATAGGTAACATTTTATTTGATTTCACTCCATAAGTATTTTGAATATCGTAGAAAGTAAAACACGTCGCAAAGACTTAGGAACTTTCGAAACTTGACTAAAAGCTGTTCTACTAACATAAATCGAATATCTTTTCTAGCAATTTTTTTAATATTTTTAATAATTTCCTAATAAAAAATGTCAAATTGGCTTAATCATATGACTCTTTAGGTGTGAGACTTGGCTAAATTATTCCTTACGCGCCTGAATGTAGACAACGTTTCGTTCGTTTTAACTTTTTAAGTATTTTGAATGCCACAAAGAGTCGAAAACGCCACAAAGCTTCAGAAATTTTTGAAACATAACAAAAAACTGTTCTACTATCTTAAGTTGAATATCTTTTCTGGCAAATGTTTTAATATTTTAAATAATTTTCTAATCAAAATTGGCAAATACTCTTAATCATATGACTCTTTAGATATGCGATGTGAGTAAGATATTTCTAATTCGACTGAATGTAAGAAACGTTTTATTTGATTTCACTTCTGAGGAATTTTGAATATCGGAGTGAATAGAAAACGCCGCCTAGCTTTAGGAGCATTCAAAGCAAAACTTAAGCTTAAGTCAAATATCTTTTCTGACAAATTTTGTAATATTTTGATTAACTTACCAATCTAAATTGTCAAATGCTCTTGATCATTGGACTCTTTAGGTGTGCGACTTGGATACATTATTGTTTGCTACTAAATGTAGGCAACGTTTTTATTGTTTTCACTTCTGAGGTATATATAATTGGAAAAAGAAAATGCTTTAGATTTTGAAAATCGTGGGTAAAAGTAAAAAAAAAATAGTTATCATATAGGAAGTGTCTTCCAGAATACAGTAAAAACTTTTTTTCTCAGCTTTTCTACATTTTTCAGGATTTAAAATAAAAACCTACATTTCTCTCACCAATTCGATATAATTCATGAACCCTTTGAATTTAATTCAAAGATCTTTGAGCTGATTATTTATATCGATAGTTAAATTATGAAGATTTCAATGAGAGTTCTTTCGAGAGTATTTTTGAATAAATAGGCGGACGCCTTGGCTTCAGAACTCGATAAAAAAAAAGTTACTAAATATTATACTTCAATAAATTTACATGATTTGGGATTCATAAAGTCCTTAGAGGGTCAAAAAAATTTATTCGAAGGTCTAAAGAGTTAACAGAGTAAAAATGATCAGCCAAAAACCAATAAGAGTACCAAAATTTTAAACAGGTCTAACTTAGAAACTAAGTCAACTTATATACCCACACTTAAGTCCAATTTCCTACAAGGTATCATCTTGAGCGGAAATGTAAGTGCATGTCAATATAAAAAAAATATTACTTGCAACTATGAGTATGTTATCGAATAGCTAGCTATGAAGGCATCAAGTGGTGTTCGCGCAAAAACGCTGAAGGATGACAGACAATTTGTGCATACGAGTATCAGTTATGAGTGTATTATGACATGCAACAAACGACGTTTCGCTATTGTTGCTGCAAAATGCCCGCATGCAAGTAGTTCACAAATAAACAATAACAAAAACAAGAGCAACGGCAATGTGTCAATAGGAAACCATGTGAAAAAAGTACACAGCGTATTTGATTACAAAATATATATGTACATATGCACAGTTACTCACATATATATTCGTGCATTTGAACCGTAAGCTACTGACAGCATATCAATAGAGATTGATGTGACCCAAATACTGTTACACCAAAAACACATATTTATAAATATATATAAGAATATGTATATATGTATATATGTATATATAGTAATGTTTATAACTGCAATATTTTTCGCATTTTTGAGTCAATATGTGTGGCATGCAAGCAATACTACTGATTTAAGCGTATAACTTATAGGAACTATGTATATAAATTTTCGCAGTTATGTAAATATATATAAACTTTACTAAACAGAATTCACAGATATTTGACTTTCATTGCCAAAAGTGAAGTTTTTCTGTAAAAAAATTTTCTTTACAGATTTTTTTCAACTGGATAAGTGTTATTTGTCATCTGAACGAACAAGCGTTTCTCATTTTCCTAATTTGCAAGAATTTGTGACATACATCCATCTTCCTTCGGTCAACATGTGTGAAGATATCCTCAAACAAAGACCTTTTCATGCTTGGATCGGTTGAGAACTTCATTCCTCAGTTTTCACTCCTGTATTGTCTGATATGAGGCTAATTAAATGAGTTAGAGATAGATCCAGAGATTTGTATGTATATGCAGTATTTAGTATATATCTTCTTCTTCTTTACTGACAAAGACACCGCCTACCCAGTTATAGTCGTGGTTACAACAGCGCGCCAGTCGTTCATCCGTGATTGGCACCAATTCGAGATAACAAGTGCAGCCAGGACCTTCTCCATCACATCTCTCTAACGGAGTGGATGTTTTCCTCTTTCTCTGCTTCCTCCGGTGGATGCTGATTCAAAGCTGGAGTATTCTTTTACATCCGGACAACATGCCCTAGCCAGCCCAGCCGTAGTCTCTTGATTAGCTGAACTCTGTCAATGTCGCTGAATATCTCGTATAGCTTATCGACTGCGATATTCGCCGTTGCCTATGCGCAAAAGTCCATAAATTTTCCGCCAAATTTTTCTTTCGTATACTCCTAAGGCCGACTAATCAGATAATATGATACATGCCTCCGCACTATATAGCAGGACGGGAATGATGAGAGACTTGTATAGTTTGGTCTTTGTTCTTCGGGAGAGGACTTTATTTTTCAATTGACTAATCTGTGTTAAATTTTAAGACTGATATTATTATTGGTGTTGGTTCCTAGATAGACGAAATTATCTACAACTTCAAAGTTAGCGACGCCTGTTTGTTTGATGACATGAGATATTTCGTCTTATGCTCGCTTACAACCAACTCTTCGCATCCTTATCCAGTCTAGAGAAAGCAGAATTAACGGCGCAGTTGTTGAGGACAGTGATATCAATATTGTACGCCAGAAGCTATACACTCTTAAAGAAGATTTCTCTATTCAGCTCTGCAGCTCATATTATTTTCTCCAGCAAATCGTTGAAGTAGTCACATGATAAGGATTCTCCTTGTCTGAAACCTCGCTTGGTACCGAATGGTTTGAAGAGGTCCTTACCAATCCTGACGGCTCTCTTGGTATTGCTCAACGTCAGCTTACACATCCGTATTAGTTTTGCGGGGATACCAAATTCCGACATAGCGACATAGAGGCAGTTCCTTTTCGAGCTGTCGAAGGCGGCTTTAGAATCGACGAAGAGGTGGTGTACGTCGATCTTATTTTCACGGGTATTTTCTAAGACTTGGCGAATGGTGAAAATCTGGTCGTTCGTAGATTTTTCAGCTATAAAACCAAGCTAATAAGATCCAGTCAGTTTGTTGACGTTCAGTATTTCACACACTACGCTCGATAAGGCTTTAAATGCAATATCAAAGAGGCTTAACCCATAGATGGGATCGACAGAGAATCATCTTTTATGCGCCATAGCCCTACTTGAAAACTCTTAATTCAGAGCTGCAGTGATCAACAATAGGACCCGCTGAAGTGAGTAATCGTCTAGAAGCGGCCTCTTTGACCAATAGGAGAGAAAAAAAATTGTCATCAGGACAACGCCGGGCCATATGCAACGAAAGTGACTTAACAAAAGCTCCGGAAGCTTATTTACAAGGCTCTTAAATATACACCTTACAGTCCGAAACTGACACTAAATTATTACTAATTGCTCCTGATTATGATGAATGATGTTTCTGGTGAAAAGTTCGGCTAAAGAGAAGCTTGTCATAATCGATTGCGCCAGTGTTTTGCCAATAGCGACGAGAGTTTCTATATGAAAGGCATTATGAAATAATAATTGTATATTTTTCCAAATAAAGCAATAAACATATGTATTTAAGAAATATGCAAAATACACTACAACAACAACAATTTGTTGTATATATATCGGTATTCCGATTTTGTTGGACACATTTTGTAAGAAAGCGAAAAATGTTGTGATAAACACAAACAAAAATGTATTCTCTCATTAATTAAACTAAATTGCAACGAATCATTTAAGTATACCAATTGTTTAGATGCACTTCCATCTAATATGGTTCAAGTGTTAATGCAGTTAATCAAATTTACCCTCAAACTGGCAGTGGACTAATGCAGAAATTAAAAGCAAACAAATGCGGAGACTGTGGCAAATTCAAATGTGCAAGTAATTAAGTCAATTAACACTTGTTAATTAACATAACAACAACAACATGCGAGTAACCACAACAACAAGCGAGCGAGTGTGCTGCAAAAAAAGTATTGCTGTTGTTGTTGCTTACATCTCGTATGTGCGAATTTTTGTGCGACTCTGACCCAGAGAATGGAAATTGTAGAACTTAGTGAAAAAGGGAAGGGCAAAAACAAAAAAGACACAACAACAAACAGACAAATTATATTGCTTGAACATGAACACACACACACACCAGCGCAGAGGAAAATTAAATTCCCACAAGTGCATGTGAAACTACTTGCATATGTATGGCATGTATGTATGTATGTATATGTGTGGCGCAGAAATTAAAACCGAAATCTCTAATGAAATGGGGGTAACAAAACTGGACATAAAATCAAAGAGCGACACACACACATACAAGCATAGAAACAGCAGTAAAATTGGCGAAAGCGTTCATAAACAAAGTTGCTGCTGAAGATTAATGCTTTGAGGCGGGTCGGTGGTGAAAGACAGAGACAATGGAAAAATATTGAAACCTTGTTTAAAGTTAGTATTTCTACATGGGTCACGGGGAACGCTGATTTGAGCAACGATCTGCAGAAAAATAGAGCGAAAAGCATAAGCGGTTTCACAAGAAATGTTTTGAGGGCGAGATTTTCTTGTGAAATGAGGAGTGTGTTTTAGAGCGATATCGTCATAAGCTAAACTGTTGATCCCAAAATCGATATTCGATGGCAGTTTTCAAGCAATGGGTGACAGACGGTTACTGTCAAACTGATATCAGAAGGATATTCGTTGACAGCTATCAAATTGGTGTCCGTGAAATGTCAAATGGGTGTCATATGGATGTAAGATGACAGCTGTCAAACAGATGATAGATGGATATCAGATATTAGCTGTCAAAATGATTTCAGATTAGTATTAGATGACAGTTATCAAACCAATACCTGATGAATGTCAAATGGAAGTCATATGGTCATAAGATGACAGCTATCAAATAAATATCAGATACCAGCTGTCAAATGGATGTCAGTAAAATGTCAAATGAATATCAGATTAGCTGTCAGTGGTCAAATAGATGTCAGATTGATAAAAGATGACAGCTACTACAAGTATGTCATATGACTGCTATCAAACCGATGTCAAATGGATGTCAGATGATCATAAGATACCAGCTGTCGAACGGATGCCAATGAACTGTCAAATGAATGTTAGATGGACATAAGATGGCATCAGCCAAATATACATATTTCAGATACCAGCTGTTAAACGGATGACACGTGCATATCAGATATCAGTTGTCAAAAGAATGATCGATTGATATGAGAAGACAGTTATAAAACCGATGTCAGATAGCTATCAGTCAAATAGATGTCAGATGAATGTCAGATTGATAAAAGCTGACATATGTCACAAGGATATAAGATGTCAGCTGTTAAACGAATGTCAAATGTCAGCTATCTAATATACACATATTAGATGATACGATTTTTGGCCCATAGACTTTTTGTGATTTCTTATAAGCCCTTAATAATAAATAATAAATAATAAATAATAAATAATAACTAAGTAATATACTAATCTGTCAAGGCTCTAGCTATTGAAAAATGAACCAAACTGATCTATGGATGTGGAAGCAGTTTAGTTGGAGCGTTTTCAAATGAGGTATAATGCATCAATATATACCGATTTTCGGTTAATAAAGCCAACACAGAAACATTTGGGCTAATGCCACATATATGTCATAAATCCTGTGAGCAGAAGACGGTCACGTGATCAGGAATTTTCCAAGAATTTTAAACTGTAGAAGCATCAACGAAATGTAGCCAGCGAAGCCATGATCATCGCCTCCTTCAGACTCCGCGTCTAATAATCAAGTTGGCTTCAGAGATTTCCCAATATATTGTTGTATTGAATTGCTTCAAATGCAACCTCTAACCATTATGAAATAATGCCAACCGAAGTCATAATCGGATGGTTCTTGATAATCTGAAGATTGATGATAAGTATAGAGTCAGCCGCTGTGCACATCACTTTGGGCTCGAAATATACCAGAAAAGCCTCAAATCCATCTAAGCAATGTTGAATTAAACGATTACCTAATGAAGAGTAATTTCTAGGAGATAGTATCCGTGGACCTTTTACAGTTCTCTCAGCTGGTATTATTTCATTACATTGAATGGTTACCTCTCTTATAGGAGCCTTCAAATCAGAACTAGGTTAGATAATACTTAACCTCTAAGCATTTCCTTACGTGACTTTCACGGTCTAAGACATCGCTTAAGATGTGTCTATATTAAGTGGACCGAAGAAGTCGTGAAACGCAACTCCATATGGCATCTTCTTCTAATTTTCATTGGTATAATAGTAATATTTGAAGCCTGAAGTCAACTTCTGGTAACATGAATTAACTAAATTGTTGAAAAATATAGTAAAGTACTTATTTTTGCCATAGATTGATTAAGAACCTAAGACCTGTGCCCTGAATTCGTACTCTTGTAACTGTCTCATACAAAAAAAACGAAACCTATGGACTCCTTCTTATTAAGTGGACTGACTTTCACGGTTTAGGACATCCCTTAAGGTTTAAGACATGGACTGTTTATAAGACGTGGGCTGAAGAAGTCGCAAAACTTAGCTTCAGATGTCTTTTCATTATAATTTTTATTGCTTAAAATTAATATTTGAAGCCTGAAGTCAACTTCTGTTAACGTGAACTGACCGAGATTGTGGAACTAAGTCCTCAAGTACATATTTTTGCCGTAGATTGACTAAAAACTTAAGACATGAACCCTGAAGACGTATTCTTGTAACTGTATGATACCAAGAAAACAAAATCTATGAGCTTCTTTTTGTTAGGTGGGCTGACTTAGATAGTAAAAATGAGCCACTAAGAACTTTTTTGTGGTTTTGACTGATTAAGATTGTAAGATATGTACCCTTAATTCTTAAATTCCTCTAACTGTTTAAGGGCTGCCTAAGGGCTCTGTCTTATGACGTTGACTGATAAAAATCGTATGACTTGACTGCTGAAATTATCTTGCTGTAAACAAAAACAACCTTTCAGGGCTCCTTCTTATTACGTGTACTGATAAAAAGCGTACGTCTTTAGTCTGAAAGACGTCTTCTTGTGACTTCAACTGATGTTTAAGTTAGCTGTAGTCAACTAAGGTCCCTGAAGTCGCTCAAGTTCGAAACCTAGTTTATATAAGAATAAGATTTGACCATAAGGTTCTTAGGAACAAAATTTATACTATAAAAAAATGTTATGTAGGCTAATGAAAACTTGAGAGTGAGCAAAAAAATCTTAATGTAATTCAATTATACCTATTTCACTTCAATTAATTAATTACCTTCAATTTGAGAAATTCGCTATTTTAATGTTAATCACATATATTGGACAAACAAAGTTGATTTCCCCGCTTACCAGCCAACAAACGCGACTACAATCAGATAAAGAACATATATCAAGGATTTATGTCACCTATGTGGTGGTACGGACACACAAACACATATATAGAAACATATATATAACTTTGCATAAGCCTTGAATACATATTTACATATGTGTCTGTGTGTATAAACAGTTCGCGGTTTCTGTGAGTCGGTTAAATGCACACACACATATATATAAAACATATAAGCATGCATATATTCATGTATGAGTGTGCCTGTGTTGATGTGTTTGTGTGTTCGTGCGCCACAATACATAATTGACCCTCAATTAAAATGTAGCGCTTTGCCTTGATTTGTCCACACCACAGTGCCAGCACGTTGGCATTACAATAACAAAAGCGACACAACAATAACAGCAACAACAACAGGGTTGAAGCCACTATGCGCTGTAACGGCGGCAACAGCATAGATTTCCTCCCGCAGCCAACGGCTATTCACGCGAACAACACCACCAACTCAACTCAACTGCAATGGTTTGATTCACCTTGACTCAGCCCCACTGCCGCCACCACCAGCACCACGGTACACTTAGTACATCCCTTTATCATTAAGCTAAAGCGACGCGGTGTGTGTGTGCAAGTGCTTGCGCTTGGCTGTGTGTGTTGGTCTGTGCATTTAGCCTTCTCAATCAGTTGCCGCTGCGAATTGTGTTGGTCAACCGCTGTTGGTAGGCGGGGGAAGGCATTCGGTGGGTCGCTCGGTCGCTTGGTCGCTTGGTCGCTTGTACTGATTTGACGGGAACGGAAGATGTGTGTGGGTTGGCGGGCTCCCGGTAGGCCACACTCAGTAGTCGGTGAATGAGTGAAAGGTTGGAAAGTACGCTGCGCTAATTTGGTTCAATGAAATATGAAAACCTAATTAGCTTTGTCTGTGTCTGTCGTTGTTGTCCCTGAATTAACCCCACAGGAGATACGCTTTTCGCTTGCTTTGTTGGCGTATTTGTGTTCGAGCAGTTGACGGGCGGTAGCGGTGTGCGATATGTAATGGCCTTTAACTTCCTGCCACAAAAGCATTGAGTTGCATTTAAATGTTTATTAGATTAAAGAGATAATGCTTTTAAGTGCTTGGGAGGCGAGCTAACACCCTCAATTTCTGAATTTAATTTTTGAAATTTTATTTTTTTGCGTACGAAATGGGTAATTTTCAATTAGAGGGCACGTAGAAAGAAATTATAAATTTTTGGGGTTAAGGTTTTCTGTTAAAAATTAAATTTTTAAATTAAGTAAATATATTTACAATATAATTAAAATTTTAACGAGATGGTAGCCTTGTTTATTTAAGAGTATACTTAACTTGAAACTGTGGCCCTCAAAATCTCTGTATTAGCAGCAATAAAATTAAAATGAAGCACCAAGAAAGACAATATTTCAATAATTTAACTCAGTCCAAGGTAGCCTGGTGATTCGAGGACATTATTATCTTTACGGTGGACGCTATTACCTTCTTGTGGAGATTATTACCGTTATTAAGGATGCTACTACTAACTTTTGTTAACTTGAGTACACTCAGCTTCGGTTCATTCTCTAAATAAATATGGAAAGCCTATCTATTAGTAGCCACAAACCCACTTTAGAGGTTGTGAAATCTTTAGAAATACTTGTAGACATGAAAAATATTTTCCCAAATTCTAAAAATACTCTTCTTAAGCTCTACAAAACTTGTAAATCCTTCAATTTAACTCAAACGCAAGAAAAATGTTACCTCCGGTCACTCAACTTGAATGGTAGCTATGTGCTATATGTCATCACCTAAAAGACAAAACAACGTATCTTAAAAAAAAAGTCGAAAATCACTGTCAGCTATAATAACTAATATACATATAACCAATATATAACCATTTTATAACCAAAATTCTAATTTTGTTTCAATATGAGTGGTTTCTATTATAACGTCTTTACTTCGCCTGTAAACTTATGAAAAGTGATTCGACGTTATTTTGCATTTTACATAGGTGACGATATATTGGTCCGACTGAACAGTTTGTTCGATGAATGTATCGTTGACTTAAGCAATAAAACTTGCCGAATTTTGTGAAGATATCTTGTCTAATAAAACAGTTTTCCATACAAGCACTTTATTCGGATCACTCAGTTTCATCATTCAGTTTATATGATAGCTATGTGCTATAGTTGTCCGATCTGAACAATTTTCTCTTAGACCACATTATAGCCTTAGAAAATAGTCCCTACTAAATTTAGTGAAGATATATCGTCAAATAAAACAGTTTCCCTTGTAAACACTTGATTTCGATCGTTCAATTTGTATGGCAGCTATATGTTTTATTTGTCCGATATCGGCGGTTCCGACGAATGAGCAGCTTCTTGGATATAAAACGATATGTGCAAAATTTCAGATCGATATCTCAAAAACTGACGGACTATTTGTCGTATATGCAAAGATATGGAGAGATGGGCAGGGTTCAGTCGAGTCAGCACGTCACGCTGATCAGTTACACATTCATACATGTATATTTGATAGCGTTTCAAACTTATTTTTGGTATAAAAGGAAGAAAAGCTATAACAGGAACCTGTTTTTTTCACTTTATAAAGTTTCCTTATGGGGTAACTGCCAATCTAAAAGTCAAAGTAAATACATGTTTTGACAACTAAGTTCAATATACATATGTACGTTGAAATATTACCATTCAAAGGGGTTAAAGGAAACACAGTTTAAAGTTAAGCCGTTTTGCCAAAATGATGAGCCAACTCCCATAGTTATAGCAGATTTGCACCTTTCATCATATATTGAAAAGAAAACAATCGTCCTAAGAACTAGTGAAGTAGGAAGATAGGAATAAATTGAGATTACCGACCTAAGGTGCTATTGTGCACTCCCCCTTTCCAAGGGCCTTATCCTGTCTAAAGACTGCCGTGCAGTCTAATATCGGATGGAATAAGGCAAAAAATAGTCTTTTATAAAGTAAGAAAACTCAACCTCAAAATTTATGTAAAAGTGAATTATTTGTAACGCAAGGACAATATTTAGAGATATTTGAGTCCAGAGGATCGTCATGTCGTCGCTGACCAAAACAGTACATCATATACATAAGTCATGTTCTCGTTTGTGGTTTAAGGCTTCAGGGAAAGTGGAATCTGTATTATGAAATCGGAGATCCTAGTCACTTAGCAGCAGTAATTCTGCAGTTAAAAAGTCCATCTTAATTTTAGATAACAAAGTTGACAGAGTGGTGTCTATTTCAGTTGTCACTGATTCAATCTAGCTATCATCTACTCTTAAAGTATAGTATATTTGATCTTGAAAGTTACTTTTCTGACAAAAAATTATACCGGATTGTAATTAAAATTCCCCGCTTTAATTATACTACAAAAAAATGTACTTTGCTTAGATATGAGAATTTTAGAAAAGTTTTCCGCAAGCCTACGAGTGGTACAAAGCCTTCAAAGACGGTCGAGAGCTCTTTGAAGACATGACTTGTTCTGGAAGACCTTCAACCTCTTCAGCTCATGAAAATATTAAAAAAGTGAGGAATATGGTGCTTCAAAATCGTCAGACAAGTATTAGAGAGATGGCAAGAAAGCTCGATATCTCTCATCATCATGATTTCTTTCGGGAGGGACAGACGGTCAATTAGGAGTTTAATTTGACCGGAATTATGGAATAACAATTCATGGATTTTCCACAATGATAATGCACCATCGCAGCGAGCCATGATTTTGACTCAGTTGAATGCCAAAACACAATGAATACCTTCTATCAACCACCGTGTTCCACAGATTTGGCTCCATGTGAATTTTTCTTGTTCTCCAAACTGAAATTGCCGCTCCGTGGAATCCGTTTTCAGCCGGTCGAGGAGATAAAACAAATTTTGCTGAAGGATCTGAAGGCCTGCCCAGAAAGTGCTTATGAAAAGTGTTTCGAGGACTGGAAAAATCGTTGGCAAAAGTGTATTACATCTAGTCCCCACTAAAGTGTCTAGTGAAGGCGACAAAATAAATTTTGATGAATAATTAAAAATTATGTGTTTTACTTATAATCACCAGTTACTGAAACACTACGACTTAGTAGTTTAAAACAATATAAAGACTATTTATGAGACTTCTTGTTCTGAATGAAAAAACAGTCTCCATACATTACAGTTGTATTGAAATACTGTTGAGCAGGAGTTTCTTTAAACATTATAAACACTATGTATATACGTACTTATCTCGATTTGGTATTATCATCACAACAAATCTGTTCCGTTTCAAATTGCTTTTAAAAACTCTACTTCCAAATATGAAATTAACGTTATATTTAAAATAGCTCAACTGCTGCCAATTTATCTGCCATAAAAATTTACGCAAAACTTGTTGAGCTGAGCATGTAAAAGCTTTTCTGGCAAGTGCTCTCACTTGCTCTCCTTGCTTCCATTTGGTCTGCGCTATTCTCATTATTACACATTCCAATTTTCCACGTCCCAGTGTTTGTAAAAATGCTCTTAAGCGGAAGAGAGTTTCGTATGAGTATTTACAATGTACCGTTATATATACGTACAAATGTATGTATGTATATTTTGCAGCTTCATAACTCTGTGTATTTGTTTACATGCAAGTATTTGATGAAGTTCAGTTAAAATTTTCAATTAGGGAATAACAGATGGTAGCATGAAAGTATGCTATTGCAGAGAAAAAAATTGCATCTAAAGATGTATTATATATACATACTTATACAAGAAATCTGAAATCAGTTTCGTGAATAACGTTTATACCCTGAACAGGGTAAATTAAGTTTATCACGAAGTTGCTAACACTTAGAAGGATGCGTCGGAGACGCTCCAAAGTATATACATATAGTATATAAATGATCACCGTGATGAGCTGAGTCGATTTATCCATGGCTGTCTTCTAACATATCTCACAACTATAACTGAAAAATTTCTTCTTCTTAAGAAGCTACTTTTTTATCGGAGCTGCTGATATCGGACTACTAAAGGATATTGCTGTGATACAGAAATAATATGTTTAAATATAAAAAAAAAAACATCCTTGTCATTACATATACATTTATATACATGTATTTATATATATTTATGTATTAAATATGACATGTTGGAAGCCCCCAATGGTTGTTGTAAAATACGCACATTTAGACACATTACGCACTTTCTTTCTTCGGGTATTCCCATAAAAACATCTAAGAGAGTAACTATTTACGTAAGAGACAGTTTTCAGCGTGAACAACAAACAAGGGAAAGCAAAATAAAGAGTTAAAACAATAGTACAAGAATTTTTGTAAAATTAGATATTATTTATTGAGGTTACGAAATACATATATTTTGTTCTTTGTATAAATTACAGAAATTAATAAATTTAAATTATTTATAAGTAATAATTTCAGTTTTTGTCTTCTAAAAACGTAACTTTTTTTATGTATCAGGGAACCATGGTAGTATCTAAGTGACATACAGGTATTATAGAATAGTGAAACTCTTATCAAGGATATTACAAACTGGAACAGAATATTTTAAACTACTTTCACAAACTTCGGATTGGACTAAAGAATGCCTCACCTAGCCATTAATGGCCTTTGGTCGCGTTATGATAAGTAGGTCGCATGCTAAATCGTAATCTCAGATCAATATTGAATGGGAAAACTTTTACCATAAAAATCATAGACTCGAACTTGATTGAATAAAATACTTTCTTAAATTTGGGATTAGACTAAGAAATCTCCCAGCGGGCAAGAGGTTGAATTTTCCCACGGTAAGGTATGCCTGTGGTAAGAGCCGACTAAAATCCAATATGTACCAGTCGGTTATTTGGCTTCCACCGAAACTTCAGCATAGTCATGTCAGAAATAGTGCTATAATACTCAGCTTGGACTAATATTATAGACTTTGAATAATATGCCTTCTAATTAAAAGACATTTGAAGTTCAAGTGAAATTGAGTTTGATGGGTGCTCAACTGGTAGTAGCAAAAGCTATAAGGTCTGACTGGAGACTTAAAACTGTTACCACGGGGAGCAGTTAGTCCTTGGAGGTGCTCCAACCTGCTCATTGGGTTTGGCCCTTAGGGGAGATTTGAAAATTCAATTCAGTGTGAAGTTGCAATGCGGTTAGTAGAGGTTTTAGCTCGGTATCGAACCCGACGATGATGGAAAAGTGTTTCTTCTACCTGACCAATTGGAATCAAATAATACTTGTCAAAATCATCAAACTTCGGATAAGACTTGTCAAAAAAATGTACTATTTAGTCAACGCATTATTTTATATTTATATTTAATTACCGTGGAGTAAGACCGTCGCCAGCAGGTACTCGTGTAAGAGCACAATAACAGTTGGACTAAGTAGCGCCTAACCTCGACATCTATGGTCCTGAATCATTTTATTATAAGGTTTATATGGGCGGCAGGCTAAATCAAAGTCGCTGGCAACCAAAAATTACCAAAAAAAGGCTAATCATTGTCAGTAAAAGGGTTCATGTCTTTTCGTGCGATCTACTACTGGATGTCAGCTCTAGAAGCTGTTTGCCAGAAGACGAGGTAGAAGCATCTCAACACTTCCTTCCTGACTATTCCACCACTGATTAAGGTTTAAACTCATGGGAGCTTATACTTTCAGACATTCCTCAGAGATGGTGGCAATATAATTAAAAAAATATATTTTTTTAGCCTCAAAGCGCTTTCTCGACTTGTAAGATCTGATTGCAGGAGTTTGACTTTTTGGTTCAGAAAATATCTTTCATAGTAGTTCAACTGCGATCCCGCACTTGAATAATATCTATAGCACCTAAGCCAATCTAACAGTTTATAGAAAAATATAAAAAGATGGGGAACTTTTTAGAGCAGACCTTTATTGAATTTTTAAAAATATCCTTCAAATGCGATGAGTGTTTAGACCTTGAGACAATTAAAATTTAAACACATTTGCGCACGTCACTAAACATGAGTTCATTAAAATAGTTCGAAAGACAGTTAAGGAGTTTAATAAGACAACCAGAATATAAAATTATGTACATTGAAGATCAAAGAAGTTTTGTTCGTATGTCAAACATAGTGACAGCTGATTTTCCGTTAGTACATCAAGCCACGTTAGGCGATACTCTTAAGAGGAAAATAGGTATTTGCAGTTATGAAAAATTACTAGCGATATCAGCCGTTGGATAAAGATTTAACAACACCGACACTTAAGGCCACCCTCAGTATTCTTAGTATGGGAAGGGTGCGATCATGTGTTATTTTTACACCACTGACAACTTGATTTGGGTTTTCGTCCGTTGTGATACCAGATAGAGTTCATTTGCTAGGTCCAAGAGGAGTAGTCATCATTTAGGATGCCTGCGCTTGACGTCAATTTTAACAGATCATCACTATCGATACCTCTTCCCTTGTATCATAACCCTAGATGCTTACAGCGTAGTCTTGCCAATGCGTGACAAGTACACAAGAGATGCTTCATTGTTTCCCTCGTGCCCTGTTCTAGACATTTCCTGCAGTCTTCTCGATCTGTCAGCCCCATCCCAATATTCTGCGGGTGTGTGTCGCCACCATACAGTAACCAGAAACTCCTTATCACATATATTATTTCTTGCCACTTTCATGAACTCTAACTACAGTTTCCACTTCAGCGCTAGCATCAACTCTACGTAGGCGGTTCCAATCTGCATTTCTATCCAACCGAGAGGCCTTTAAAACATTTTAACCGTCACTTGCAATTCGAATAACTTAAAATTTTACCGCCTTACACAATTGTCTAACGATTTTTATAGCAAATGAGCGGCGTTTACACAGAGCGCAGCAGTTGAATTCTCACGAAAATCTCACAATAATTTGTATTAATGGCAGGCAAAGCTTTACTCGCACCCAACTCATTGGAAGCAGCAACACTTCGTGTTACACACGCCTTGTTTACATAACGCACACGCGTCACAAGTATGTAACATGTAAACGACAAATGACGAAGGGTTTCTCAAAGCCTACTTACAGGCGCATACATTTTCCAACTACAAATGCGCGCTCACGCATTGTCGCCTTACTGCTCTGCAGACTTCCAGTCTAGCCGAGAGCGGCACGTACGAGCGCGCGACATCTGCCGGCAATTTGTGGCAACGCACAAACGAAGCACTCAGCTTGGCGCTCGTGTATGTGTTTTCGTGTGCACTCAAGCGCGCTCCGTTACACAGCTGCAGGATTGGATGCGCTCGGATGCTGTACACACACAGCGCTCGCATGCCAATGCTGTGAATTTTCCAAGCAGACGCTCCAGCATGTGAGTGCCATTCGCTGTGTGTGTATGTGTGCACGCTGTCGCTACGCGCTTCGCATTTATCTCTGCACATTCGTCGCCAGTTGTAGCCAACGAGCCGAAGCCGAATTCTATTGGAAGCTGTGACGGCGCTGTTTAAGCACCGCGCAACCGATGTGTTGGCATTCATCTATGTGTACCATAAAAATCTTTCAGTGAGAGTTTACGATCCCGCGGGTACGGTCGGAACTTTCGGGATTTACGCGTAGCATTTCACGTTATATATTACACATAGTTTTTTCGTCGTCCGCCGTCGTCGTTGTGTGCGCTTACTCGTATAAAACGGAAAATTAACGGCAAATAGCGACTAGCGTACGGCCGATTGTCTGCTTACAAAACAGTGCGATGCGGTTTGTGATGCCGTTCTGTGCGTTAAATGCCGTGCAGTGAGTGCAAAAATTTTTGTACCGTTATATTTTGTGGTCGCGCGTGTAACCGTGCCGCGCGCGTATGTGTGTGTGCGAGTGTGCATATGTGTAACGCCCATTTGTTTTGGGCCAGCGACAGCTAGCGCCATACGAAAGTCTCGAATTGCAGCTGCAAAAGTGGTGCAAGCGAAAAATTTTCCAGCCGCTGAAAAGTGTGTGTTTTGTGACCCCCGAAAATTGAAAGAACGCTGCGCCAATTACGCAAATACATGTGGGTGCGTGTGTGTAAGCAATTAGCGCACGGTGAAAACTGGTGTAGTTAAAGCGTTGTAAATACAACAACAACAGCAGCAGCCTACACCAAAAACAACGTGAAAAGTGTATAAAGTGAAGCGCGAACTTAGCAACCAGAACGCGCTCAGCGCACGGCGCGTGGGGTGTAGCCTGAAAGGCGAGCCTGGCGTACGACGTGGCAGTGTTGCAACGCAAATACATACAAACACACATATATACAAACTTGCAGTGGCAATCTGCTTGCATTTAGCTCGCCGTTCTAGCATTCGTTTGTCTGCTGGCCGGCTTGCTAAAGCGTTTTCGTACTCCAAAGCAGTTCTGCTGTGTGCGCGCCGCGTCGTAATGTTGCTAATTTGAAGTTAAAAGCCTCTTAAATGTCAAATCATAATTTATGTGTGCGAGAAGCGTGTGAAATTTGTGGTCACAAGCGCTAGCTTACAGCGACAAGTGGCAACGCAGTGAAAGCAGTTAAAGTGTGCATTAAAGTAAACACTGTTTAAACGCAACTAAAACTGCCAAATTGCTTACTTACAGAGCTTAGGTTGTAGTTTATGTATACAACAACAACACTAGCAACTTACTGCAGCCGCTGCACAACAGCAACAGCAGCAGCTTTGCTTAGTCAACGTTTGAAACGAAGCTGCGAGCAAATAGTAAGCATTAATTTCCTATTTTGTGTTCGAAATAGACCTTATGCTCTTTAAAAATTGTGTGACTGTGGAAAGTTGCAAAATATACGCTGTAAAACATCACCTAAAATGCAAAATAATGTAACATCACTTTGCATAAGTTTGCAAGTAAAGAAAAAATGTTTTAATAGAAACCACTCAAATGAAACAAAATGTGTATTTTGGTTATAAAGTGGGTATACATTCGATATATTGGTCAGGTGAACCTTAAAAATTTATTATACATATATGCAATATGGAGTAGTGAATCGTAAGCAAGAAAAAATTAATTCGGATTTTTAATGATGCGTTGTTTTGCATTTTAAGTAATGCTATATATATTGGCATCTAAAATGTGAAACAACGTATCATAGAAAAAATTGATATATAACCATTTTATAACCGAAACTCAAATTTTGGTTCAATATGAGTGGTTTTTGATATATTGTTTTTGACTCACTTGTAAGCAAATGAAAAGTGATGTTGCGTTCTTTTGCCTTTTTTGTGACGATATCAGAACACATTTTTCAAAAAAAGTCTGACTTTTTCTCTGTTACATTTACTGCCAAAGAGCCAGTTTATTTATTATTACTTACAACAATAACAGCCTTACAAACCTAATATTGCAACGAGCATTAGTTAAACAGTTTATTTAAGCATTTTAATTAATTATTGAAACAATAATTATGCAGCTAGAAAACCCTTCACAAATTAAGCATAACTTTGATGGTTTAAGTTGTATGGCAGCTAAATGTTATAGTCATCCGGTCTGAAAAAATTAAAAAAAATCTAAATTTATAGCGTTACTTTGAGCAATAATCCATGCCGAATTTCGTGAAGATAACTCGTAAAATAAAAAAGTCTTCCATACAAAAGCTTCATGCTGATCTTTCAGTTTGCTCATTATTTTCACTCACACTTTTGAACAGCTGTAACTGCTGTTTTCGACTTCGCCGAATGTATTCAATTATCAATTAAAAATTTTTTTTTTTGTTAAATGTATCTTAAAGTTTCACCTTTCCAACACTATATAGTATGACACAATGTGATCGGTAGCACTGGAGATATACGACTGCAGTGACATCTAAGACAAAATACGAAAAGACTTTTTCGACTATCCAATATATGTATCTAAGAGGAAATGTGGGAGACCCTATAACTCCGAGAGACCCCTATAACTCCTAACTCCAATATTTCCTTTAGATCTCGCAAATCTTTTGGCAAACTTAACAGTGTTTTGTTTTATGTATATTTTTTAAAAACATTAATATCATTTCAAATTTTGGTTTTGCTTGGTTTTTTTTTTAAAAACAGGAAACTTATAGATCAAAAATTCAATAAAGTGATTCAAATATTAAATATTTTCAATAAAAAATAAAATAAAGAAAATGATCCGAAAGGAACGGAGAATCATAAAATGGATAAGGATAATGAATTTTTTTTACAAAGAGGAAATAGAAGTATATATTTTTTGCAATAAAAAATATGTTAAGAATATAAAAAATAAAAATTCTAACCATTTAAGATATTAGCCGCGAATTTAATGGGGAAATAATTTCGCAACCTTAAAAAAATTTATTTTTTTTTGTTTACTATATATTTTTTGTGTGAAAATAGAATGAAGACAATCAGCAAATTTTATAAATAAAAAATTAAAGTAAAATTGATTGTGCTCTATTGAGACTAATGAATATATTCTTCAATAACATAAATATCGGAACGTATTCTTAGAACTATTTACAATCTATTTGGAAGGTCCAAAATGTGAGTTCGTTTTAAACGTCCAACATCCATACCATTGCCTATTGGTTTTATTGCCAAAAGTTCCCATGATTAGAAAGTCTATCTTGGTATCTTCGACAGGCTTTGCTGATCATTTCGTCTTTAACAAAAGGTACATTTTAGTCGATTTCGAAGTTGCTTATATAACAATGAGCACTTACAATGCTTCCTAAAGTCTTAGATTGATATACTATTCTTAGGATTTCAATGTTGGATGTACTCGTGGTACACCAAAATTTCATACGTCCATAATGGTTTAAGCGTTGACTTGTAGAGTTGAACTTTATTTTCAAGATTAAGTTGTGATCGCCGGCCTAAAAGCCAGTAAATCTTTTTGTTTTAAATTTTAGCTGCTTCAATTTCTCCGATATGTCTTTGCGATGTGTCTTTCAAGTGAGTCTTCTGTCCAAAAAAGACTTAGGTACGGCTCACTTTCAAGTATTGTAGAGCCACTTGAGCCAATGATACGAAGAGACATTTTTCGGTTGTTAATGTAAACATTATTTCAATGGACTTCTGTGAGTTTACTTCTATCTTCCAATTATTAGCCATTTCCAACAATATTAAGCTGTTCTCTTGTAATTTCATATTCTATTAAGAAAAATAAATATGTCTTTTAATGGTTTTAAGCACAATTTAGGACTTGTATTTATATTTTCCCCCTATAAAATAATTTTTATTAATTTTTTTTCTCAATAAAAATGCAATTTAAGTAAATATAGAATTTGTATTGGTGTACAAGCAAAGGAGCGACACAAAGATTTATTTTTCACAATTAAATTTTTTTTAATATTATTTTTTTTCATTAATTTTTTTTTAATTAACACTTCAATTTATTTTTTTTACAAAATTTTTATTTTATTATTCTTTTACACGGTTTTTCATACAATATTTTTTTAAATTAATTGTTTTTGATTAAATTTTTTTCAAATTATTTAATACACATTTTCTGAAAAATTTAATTTAAAAGTATTAGTTTACAGGTTTTCAAATGTTTTTTGTTGTATTTTTTTTTCTTGTTTAATTATAATTTGTCTTCAGAGCTTAGCATTAAAAGAATTTCGAAATTCAGAAAAGTTAAATTTCTGAAAAGTATTATTAAACAGAAAAAGATTTTAAATTTTTATATTTTTTTTTTATAATTTCGTTTTTATAAATTCTTTGATATTTAGTTTTTTTATTTTTATTTTATTCGTTTTAAAGGATTTTCGTTAACTTTTTATATTTAAGTTTTAGTTTTTTTTAATATTTCTATATCTTGCTAGGTGTAATTTTCATTAATTTCCTACCTTAATTTGTTTTTATAGATTTTTTGTTTTTTTTTTTTTAATTAATTTTATTTATTTTTTTTTTTATTTTTTTTTTTTAATATTTTTTTTTTATTTTTATGTTTTTTATAAAATATTCCTGCATCAAAAATCAACTGTCACTTGTGCCACCAGCACTATAAGCCGCACATACATTATTGATGCAAACTGATTTGTGACACAACGGGCGACTTTTTCATAAAAAAAAACAAAACGCACACAAACATACACATTTGAGAGATGATTGACAGTAGAAGCTTCTAAACAATACAGACAAACAAACATTGATTTTGCAAATCTCGCCCTGCTTAACTGTAAACTCTAAGCTCAACCATTTGTTATAACAAAGCAAAAAAGAAAAACTTAATCAACAACAACAACAAAGGAATGACGCCTGTAGCGGCTGCTGTCTGTGCACCGGATGCATTTGCAAAGCTTGATTGCTTCTATGCATATATATGTGCATGTGTGTGTGAGTTTGCATGTTCGGCAGCCAAATAATCAATTTTTGTTGTTGCTGTTTCACCTATTTTTTTTGTCGTTTTTTTGTTATTCCAGCTGGCACACTTGTCTCGTTAGTCGTCAGTGCTGTGCGCTCAGTCTCGTTCGCAGCAAGGTCAGTGAAATTGCACTGAAAAGTTGTTCAAATGAAATGAGCACAATGACTTCTAGTTAAAAACAATGTGAACTCAAAAGGAAAATGAAATCAAATCAGTTGTTGTTAGATTTAATTAAATTAAATCACTATTTTGGATTTTTTTCTGTAACAAAATGTTGCATTTGGTATTTTTTTATGAGGTGTAACCGGAAAAGTGCTTAGATGTTAAGTTCAGATTGCCACTGAAGTAATAAGAATGGTGTTCCGTAAGTTCAGAAACCCTTTTAACTCATGAAGTAATAAGAATGGCGTTCCATAAGTTCATAAATCCTTTTAACTTCTATAATCTTTCAAAGGTGGGAGTTTATGACCATTTTTTGGGAGTTTCCCTGCGAAAGTTTTGGTATTTCACTAGAGGGGTATGAAGAATTAGAAAATAAACTTGGTGGTGTATTTGCTGAAACTTCTTTCAGAGACAAATGGTAATTATGACCTCCTTTTTTTAAGTTTTCGTTAAATTTATCAGTGAAACATTGGAAAATACAATTTTTTATAAAGATTTTCAGGCTAAGTGAGACTTTTGTTCTGTCTTGATGAAATTTCTATTTAAAGCATTAAGCGACCTCCACAGACAAATATTTTTTCAGGCCAAATAGGTAATTTCTTTCTTATTTATTGGAAATTTTTACTTAATCTGTTAAGAGATCTCCAGATATATTGTATATATATTTTTTTTATAATTGTTTTTCGGAAAAATGTTCTCCTTTCCCACAAAACCGCGTTCTAAAAATGTTTAGAAAATACTTCGGGAGGTTGTTAAGAGTACATTTTACATGAGGAGTTTATAACCGAAAGATTTGGTAGATCGCAAGATAGGTCAGAAGTTCAAGAAACAAAACAAGCTGGAAGATCTTTCAGACAAAAATGTTAACTTTGACTTTATTTTCGCAAGGCTTTTATTAAATTTATCCGAGAATCGTTCGCTAGAGGGTTAAAGAGTAATAGGACAAATATTTTAGTACAAAGATTTTCAGGCTAAATGACCCTTTCTATGGAAAATTTATATTAAAAACAAAAAGAGACCTTCGGAGTGAAACAATTTTCGGGCCATATAATAATTTTAATATTTTGTTAGGAGATTTTACACTAAAACCACAAAGAGGTGTTTATTCTGGTTTTTAGGTTTTTAGAGCATTATTCATCTGAATATTTTGCAATTAATGTCCTTCCACAAAACAGGCTCCGTTCTAAAAAATGTTCATGAAATAAGTATGGCAGGTGATTAAGCGGATATTTTAAAACAGGAATTAGGGTTATTCATCGCAAACATTAACCATTGATTAATTCCCACAAAATTTAAATTATTTTCAAAATTACTGGCCACAAAAGTCTTCCCTGGAGGTTATTAAACAAAATTCGTTCCAAATACTATGCACTCATTCATATTAATTTGAATTGAGATTTAGATATTTAATGATAGATTTTTTTATGAGTTTTAGGTACCACAACAGACCAGCGTTATAAGCTGTCCAAGTGAGATCCCCTTTTTACTATTGATCATTTAACCTTACCTAGAAATTAATAAATTATAACGGGTTCAATATTTTTATGACCAAATTGTATAAGAAAGTAGAATTTTTCACGAATCTCGAGGTAATTATTCAAAAAATATTCTTAAATCAGTATTCGTTGTACATATGTCAAACAAACCAAATTCAGACGCTACTACTTATTTGTTTAATAAATGCTGTTTGTGATTAAACCAATGTTCAATAACCGGAAGCTCTCTCTTATGCAACATAATTGTACTCAGGAACTTAGTAACTTGAGCTTCAAGTTGCTTTGAAAATTTTGTTTGCTTTTTTCCGATCGATTTAATTTGGGAATAGCGAAACGAACGGGTCATTTAGACTTCTTATTAATTTTTATTGGCATAGACACCGCTCTAGGCGATTATAGCCGTATTTTATTCATTATAGACCTCCAAAAGGGAGCGTTGTGTCAAAAGTTAAGCGTTACCACTATTCTCCAACATAGTACGTAAAATTTTTTTCAACTTTTGATTGGAAAATATTCAAGAAATATTTCGATTAATTAATTTTTTTTTAACTCGTTAGGTTAGTATTAGCTTTTCGTGTGTGTTTTTTGTGGTCTTTGCGGTTTTTTTCGGAAAAATTATAGTTTGAGTGATGAGAATTGAACCAAGGCATATAATTTCGTTTTTTCCAAACCCAGCGCACTCCACAGGCTTGTGGTTCTTCGCCTTCTCACTTTAACACGCTTTCAAACGGATGTTTTTTGGCTACCCTGGGGATACTTGGACTAAGATCAGAAGTCGTGAGCTGCTTGAGCCATATGTAAAAGAATCATTGTTGGCCACTTTGGTGATTTTCTACAAATGAGTCGATCCTCCCATTAAAAAAAAAAGGCTTAAACCCATTAATTGACCAATATGGTCTTTTCAAGAGATTACGAATACTACAAATTATAAAATATTTCTTTGGACACTTTTTATTTTATTTTTTTATTATTTACTCGCATAATCCATTAAATCGTAATGAATACGCGGTTTGAAGTAATGTACCATAATAACTTACTCTTCTTTAGATTTCAGTGCTGTCAAGCTTCAGTAATACTCAACGCCAAACTTGTTATAGATTTTAGTGGTTTAGTATTTTACCAACTCTAATGTACATACATACATATAAATAAATATACACTATATATTTTTTTTAACAATTAACCGTTCCTTTGTTCATAAAAGGCTCCAAAAGACTTAATTAAAAAACTGCCAATTCAGTTATTTTTTGCAATGAAATTTTTTCACCACTCAAAAGCTTGTCAATTGCATTTAAATCGAGCTAAGTATTGTTTATTTACGTATACACATACATGCATTTACAAAAATTTACTTGCATATGCGAGATAAAATAATTGCCGTTAATGCTTGAAAATCGCTCGCGTGTGCGCCACTAGAAAGAACTGCCGCAATTGTTCACCGGCTGATTAAATAGTTAAAAGCGCTTTTGACGAAAATAATCGCATAAAATGAAATTAAAATAAATGAAACTGAACTGCTGGCACTTAATTCAAATATTAGGGTATATGTACATAGCCACTAAATTAAGCGACTTTTAAGGTTGGGTGCGTTTGTATGTGCGTTTTGGCTGGTTGTTGCTTAGTTCGAGTGGCATTTTTTGACTGTAGAAAATATGGATTTATTTTACTATTTTGGTTGCTTTTCTCTTTGAATTAATATATACTGAAGTGACTATTAACTAATTATGTATATAAAAAATATATATTTTAATATATTTTGAAAAAAGTATTAAAGTCAAGTAAAAGTAAATTTAAAGTGATTATATTTATTTTTAATAAAAATATATTAAAAAAAAAAATAAATATCTATTTAAAAAAATATATATTTTTATTTTCTAATGATTTTAAGCGCATTTTAGGCTTGTATTTATATTTTTTCCCCAAAAGAAATAATTTTTATGAATTTTTGATTTTTTCTTCTCAATAGAAATGCATTTTAAGAATATATAAAATTTGTCGGAAGTTATTAAAATTTAAATTAATAGAAAATTATTTGTTTGTTTTTTGGTTAATTATTTAACAAAATTTATAACATGAAAAAGCACATATTTTTATATTTTATTTTAAGCTTTCCATTTATTTTCATTACAATATTTTATAAAATTTCTAATTTTAAGTTTTTAAAAACAAATAGTTTTGATGCTCAATAAAATTGTGTATATTATTTTAAGATCTATGTTCACAATTTTTGAGGTAAAGTTTTTTAATTTTTGTTTTTCTTTATTTTTTTCTTAACATTTTTATTTTTATTTCTATTTTATTTTTTTATTTAATTTTTATTATTTTATTTCACAACTACTTTTTGCAATAAGAATATTGTAAAATTTAATAAATTTTTATATACATATATATTTTTTGGTTTTTTTTTTGTGTTGTTGCCATTAAAATTTACATGGGTTTCCTCGGGTAAAAAACAGCCTTTTTCAAAAATTTTTTTCTCATATAAAAAATGACACTAATATTAGCGAAGAAATTCTGAAATTTTTGGAAAAAAATATTTTCAACTCGGCCATTGCGACGCCATTTCCAGTGACCTCTTGGAAAAAAGATGCGACCGGGTTGGCATTACAACTCCTTACAGGGGCATCTAAAATGAAAAAAAACGTCTTTTAGTTAAAACCCTTACTTAGAACTTCGGAGGGAAAAGAAACTGAAAATTTGATTTCTGGCAGACATTTGTACAAAAAAGAAAATTGAAACTTCAGTGAAAATTTCGCGAAATTTTTTTAGGACAATATTCTAGAGGTATTTTAAAATTTATTTGGATAATAAAAAAATTATATTTTTGAAACCCGTAAACCCATGTAACTCCTTATTAATCAGGGGCTTTTAGGGATGCAAATGTTTTAAAAGTGGGCGCTGCCTCGCCTTGTGATGAGTTTAATGTACGTAACTCTCAAACCAATCAAGCAATATCTCCCAAATTCGTTAGGTGCAAATCCTTCTGTCGCCTTTCCTTACTCTGTGAACATTTGTGAATTCAGATATAACTCCGCCCACTCAACATATAACGGTTTTATAAAAAATTACTGTGCTATTTAACCGATTTCAATCAAATTCAGTATGTACCTGTAGCATTAACTTGACGATAATATGTTACAGTGTGAAAGTGGGCGCAATCGGACTACAATCACGCCTATTGCCCATAGAACAAAATTTTTAATTTCAACTGATTCTTTTGCATTTCAGTATATAAATAAAACAACAAATAATATAACGGATTAAAATTTTGCACAAAAATGAACGCCTTTAAAGTGTGCCATTTCATGATCAAAATTTGTCCAAACCGAAGCAAAACTGTTCAAGCCTCTACGTACTGAATTGGTGGTCCCCAGTATCTATAGTTAACTTTTGACCGAAAAGTTCGAGCAATGTATGGGATATACAATTGAAATTCAGAGAGAATATTTTTCTGCTAATAGTAATTCTGTGTATCGAAAATGGGGTGAGTCGGATCAATACTTCTTTTAGTCCCCATATACCTTATATAAAGATTTTCGAACTTCCAGGTGACTTTATGCTGCATACATATATCAGCCAATATTTGAGTTAACTCAATGAAATGAGAGAGCGTGTTTTACTCATAGCAGTACCATATACCTTTGTGCATAAAACAGGTCAATTTGAGCGAAAACTTTATCCATTATAACTATTACTTGGATTTTCTAACATTCGGCTGACTTTGCTCCATATGAATGCTGATGGTATGTGAGGTATCTTAATGAAACCCATCGAGCATTTAATTAGTACGAGTATATGGCATGTTATTAGTTTGTGGTTTTGCCTAAAATAGATAAAAATCGGTTGGGGATGATTTAGTATAATTTTTGCTTTGATGAGAGTCCTATTCATGATGTCATCGAACAGTGAAGTTGGACCCTTTTGCTTTTATTATCAATATTGGCAACACCTGAAGGTATTTCTCCAACTTTGGTGCTTGCAAGTTGCAAGAGTTTAAAATGCTCGTTTGCACCCGAACATAGACTTTCCTTACTTGTTTTTTTTTTTTTTTTTTTAAACTCATATTATTTGATATTTTTGATATTTTTTCAATTTATTTGCTTTGGTTGGCTATTTCAAAATTTTAAATGTGCATATCTAATTTTTAAGATTTTATTTTTTTCTCCCCTCATTTTTTAGGATTTTAAAATTTTATTAAATACGAATTGTTGGATTTTTAAAACATTAAATTTATAACATTTTTATTAATTTTTAGATTTATCATGTAAATCGTTTTTTTATTTTGTTTTTTTTTGGAAATTTAAGTTATAAATCTTTTATAAAAATTATTTTAATTTTTGTAATATTAATTTTTTATAGTTTTGACTTTTTTAATTTGATTTTTTAAACTTCAAGTTTTTTCAATTTTAATTAATTTTTTGTAGAATAAATTTTTGGTTGTTTTTGTACGTTTTTATTTCAAATTGTTTTATATAGAAAATAATCACCAGAATCTTGTCTTTCCTAATTTATAAATTTATAATACTTTTATAAAATTGTAAATTTATTAACAAATATTTTTGATATGTTAATTTTTTTCATTTTTTATTTGAATTTTCACATTCTAAGTTTTTTTCAGTTTTAATTTGTTTTTTATTTAATGATTTTTTTTGGTACAATTATTTTTTGTTATTTTTGTACATTTTCATTGCCTTTTATTTTGAATAAAAAAAGCTCACTAAAATCATTTCGCTCAATAACAATGTGATTTAATTTTGTTCTGCAAATTTTCGATATGAAACACCCTGTAAAATCAAGCTTTTTATAACTTTTCTGTATGCCCCATTTTCATCAGACAAATTCAAAACATTTACCAAAGTTCTTGCATTAAAAATTTTTACCAAAAAAGTGTATGTCAACTTCCCTCCTTGTATGTACATGTATAGTTAGTATATATGTGCCTGTGTATGCGCCTATGAGAGCGCTTATAAAATTTGATTGCATGTCACTTGCTCGCACGCTTTAAAACGCTCCGAGCAAAAAGTCTACTGCTGACATTTAAGTAGCAAAATTTGCGCAAATGCAATTGACACTCCCCTCTCTTTGATGGCGACCAAAAAAAAACTCAAAAAACAGCAACAAAAACGGAGAACACTCGCCAGAGCAAAGTGGCTGTGAAGGCCTCTTCATGAAAATAGCAGCAAAAAACAACAACAAAAACTAATAAAAAATAATTTTTGACAGCATTTATCAGTGTTGTTTTTGTTGCTGTTGTGTGTATATGTTGTTCATGCATTTGTACGTGTTTTTTACACGCATGTATTTATTTTCATGCGTGTGTGTGTAGTTATACGCGCCACCAAACACGCAAATAAAAATCAAATAAATCTTTATGCGCCCGCTAAAACAGTAACAACAACAACAACAATAAAAACTTGTGTTTTTGCGCACGAATAACTGTATGTGCATAATAAAAGTTAATAGAAAGGTAATTTGACAGCTCTGAGCACATGTATGCCCCTGTGTGCGTGTGTGTGTGTGTGCGGCGCTGTTAAAATGCTTGTAACTAGCATGTTAAACACACACATATGCATGTAATTGTAATATTTAATGTTTTGTTGCATAAATAAAGAAATAAAACTCTTTCAAATGTGACAAAATTATAAAAGCCGCTTTGACAGCCATTTAATTAAAAAATTATTAAATTATTTATAAACATTTTAATTCGTGCGATAAATGTCAGCCACCACAAAAAAATATTGATTTCTATTTTTTCAAAATCTGAATAATAATTAATGTCATAAAATATTTTTTTGGTAAAGAAAATGTATTTTAAATGACAATATTTTTTGAAAAAATTAACAAAAAAAAATTTATTCAAGCCAAGTGTTGTCAGTTTGCACAAATTCAGCAACAAAATTTTTAAAACAGTAAAAAAATACAAACATACAATTTAAATGTCGACATTTTCATGGAAAAAAGTGCATAAAAAATTAATTTAAGCCAAGGAAAGTCAGCTTCTACAAATGCAGCTACAAAATCATTAAAAAAATAAAAATTGAAGATTTTTAATTCTAAAATTTAATTAAAAATATTATATAGTTAAAAAATTAAGTTTAATTAAAAAAAATAATTTTAATTTAAAAAATTATATTAAGAAATTAATTAATTTTAATTAACAAAAATTTAATTCCAAAAATTTTCATTAAAAAATTATTTATTTTAATTTTTGATTAAAAAAATGAAATTAGTGAATTAATAATGCAGAAAATATTTTTAATTTTTGAAAAAAAATTATTTTAATTAAGAAAATGAATTTTAATTAAAAATAATAATTTTAATTTAAAAAATTATATTAAGAAATTAATTAATTTTAATTAACAAAAATTTAATTCCAAAAATTTTCATTAAAAAATTATTTATTTTAATTTTTGATTAAAAAAATGAAATTAGTGAATTAATAATGCAGAAAATATTTTTAATTTTTGAAAAAAAATTATTTTAATTAAGATCGATGAATTTAGATTAGAAATAACAATTTTATTTAAAAAAATTTTTAATTTTAATTTATAAAATTTAATTTAAGAAAGTTTTATTAAAATATATATTTTTTTATTTTGTGCTCTTCCGATCTAAATAAATTTAGTGAATTAATAATATTGTGGCTTATGAAACATCAGTCAAAAATATTTAAACACATTTTTAATTAAAAAAATTTAAATCAGCATAATAATTCAATTCGTCTGCTTTCATCACAACAAGCACAATGCAGTTGCGGAAACTCCCTCCTCTTGTATCTTTGCCTCAAACCCATATTCACATAAATCAAAAACCATATCGAAATACTTATCACACATACATTGAGATAACACACATACATACATATGTTTATAATTTAATATGAGAACGGTTCTTCAAATGTATATTAAATACAAAGGAAAGCCGCTTAATGCAGCCACCTAACGCACACCCTCAAATTTGTGTTGAAGTGTAAATGTCACATTGACGAGTGCACAGCTGTTGCAATTAATGTCAGTGCAGTGCATTAGAATTGGAATTGACAGCTGTTTTGGAGTCTTATTTATGTATGACGAACTAACGGCAATTTACATGTAATTGGACGATTTAAATAATGAGTGGAAAATAATAAAAAATAATAATTTATGCGAACATGTGTTTACAAAAAAACTTGATAAAGTGTGGGTGACTTTATTTTGAAATGAAAAAAATTAGATTTGTGAAGTGAAGAGGAAAAAAATTATTAATATTAAAAATAAAATAAAAAAATCTAAATAAATCGATTATAATGGAATTTTTCGAGTCAAAAAATGTTTTGAAAAGAGGTTTTTTCAATATTTCTTTTATTATATATTTTATTTTATATTCGAAATGTTAAAAAAATTAACATATATAAATTTTCTAATTTTTTTAAATTTCAAAAAAAACGATATTAAGTGAATTAAATTACTCCAGGAATGCTTTCAGTAGCTGCAAAAACAGAATATTAGTTCCCAATAGTATTTGATTTAAAACATTGTAAAAAGAGAAGAAGTAGATAATAGACATATTTAAAAAAAAATTTAACAAAAAAACATTATTAGGTATATGACTTCAATAAGATAATTAAATGTGCGCCTGAATGTAGGCCACATATTACTTTCGGCAATTCAAGCAAAGTCACAAACCTAAAATGAGCCGTTAATTGTAATAAAGGTGAAAAGTAATCTCAATAGACACAGAGTTAGATGCTGAAAAACAGTTTATAAAGCTATAAGATATGTATGTCAAACAGAAATAAAATATTTGTTAAATCTTAAAATTACTTGCATGAAATTATTTTCTTAATTTAAGTCATTACTTTTCTACTTTTTGAATTATCTTTTAATTCTCTACTTCCGTTTGAAGATTATTTAAAGAAAATTTTTATAAATTTATAATATTTTTAAAATGTATTGTATACAAGTTGCTACATTTCGTGGTTCCCTAGTTTTTTAAAGAAAAACACAGAACACTATGTCGCTTGGGAAGGTCGGGTGGCTTCAGTTCATGCACAAAACAAAAAATTACATTTTTGTTAAAACTCATAGACATTATTGACGTTATGACCTGCAGAAATCATGTATTTTTAAATTAAATGAACAAAGTGGTTGGCAAGACGGCAGCAACAGATTAATTGGATCCCCAACTATTGTCATCCATTTTTCGAATAATCAGTCTTTTCATATATACGTTAAAATCCACTTTCGCATATATAACAGCAATTATGCTGTTATTGAATTAAATTTGCACCTTTATACATGCTTTATACAAAAATATAAAATATATGTGTAATTTTGCACGACAATTATTTTATTGTAGAGCGACTGTACTGTCAGTGAAATCACAGTGGATTAACACATTAAAGTAAATTTCACCCTAGCGTTAAAAAAATTTTGAAATACTCTGGCAAACATAGTGAAAATGTGCAGAGAAGTATAAAGTGAGTGGCCAGACACATTGACATAGATATGCGAAAACAAGCGCGCAAAAAAGCATTAAATTCGCACAAGATCAAAAAAATACGTATGTATTTAGCTGCGAATAAAGAATGCAGGGGGCATTTATGTGAATTACACTAGAAATAAATAAAATTGTACATTAAATGTTTTGTTAAATTTGTTTAAAAAAATTTGATAAATTGAGGGTGAAATCAAAAAAAAAATAATAATAATAAAAAAATTAATCTTCCAAGTTGTTTTCAGCCAGAATAGCCAGAGTTTCTTCGCCTCTTAGCATGGTAAAATATACATATTTCATCGAAGTGTTTGAAATTATGAAAAAAAAAATAAAAATCGTTTCAGCATTTCTTTCCAAAATCGCCAGACGCTCAATTTAAGGATATTTTAAGAGTTCACAGGGTTGCATTTGTGATCCTAACTCAACAAAAAACCGTGACCATATGTTTTCCTTCAACATAGAGAGCTACTTTTTATTTAAAAATCCCCCTTAAGCTCAGCTCTTTTAAATTTCCTAAAGGGTCTTCACCAACATTTCATGCTCTATCACAAATAAATCCTTTACAAGTGTGTGTGTGTTGGTGGTAAGTACATTTGAGCTAGTTGAAATGGTCAGATGCCAAATAAATGATTGTGTCATAAATAAATTTATATCTATGGCAGCAGAAAAAAACTAAAATTTTTTATCGCGAACGCGCAAAAATATACGAATACGCTGCAAAAACAGCTTTTGGCGGCCACAGCACAATACAAGCGAGATAATAAGCGATAAAAAGATATGAAATGAGAATGTCACCGACTGTTCAATGCGTGGTTTTGTGCTACAGTTCGCAGCATTGTGCCACTTTTTTTTTGTGCCTGGCAGTAAAGGCTCCTAGGGACGGATTGGCTAGTGATGTGGATGGCCCTAGCATGGATTTAAAATGGTATTTTCGGCGAGAAATGAAATTTTTACGCAGAAATTTAATATATCATAAAATATTTAATAATAATAATACCGAACGATTACCCTCCTCCCGCCCAACCTACGCGAGGGGCGCAATCCGCGAACGAGCGGAATTAGCCGAGTCATAAAAGGCAAGAGAGTTTTAAGCGTTGCGATCTTTGCTTTAAAATTTACGGTACTGAAAGATGATTAGTGAGCTAAGCTTTAATTAATTTCGGAGAATTTTTGTAATAATCCAAAATTTTCAAAATTTCGCATTTTTCTTAAAATTTTTTTATTTATTTTTATTTTTTCACTCTGGCAACACTGTCAAACAAAGAAATCTGTTTTACCCCTCCATACTTTTTAATTAATTTTGTTTTTTTTTTGTAAAAATTTTCTAATTAATTTCACTCTGGCAACACCATCAGTACTAAAAGTAAAATTTTCCATTACATAACCTTAAAAAAAATTGCTCATACGCTCGTGCTAACATGCTTGAGTTAACGTTTTTAGCGATTCTAAAAGTTTGAATAAAGAAATAACCGCTAAAAAAGTCTATAAAAACAAAAGCAAGGAACAATAACACAAATTCAACAGAAAAGCTTTGCTTTGTAATTACAAAAACGTTCTATAAAGATAAATAATTGTAGCAAATGAAGTGCTGGGATTGAAAAAATAGTAAGGAACAGTGTGCGTGAAAAGTATATTAAAAAAATATGCCGATATATGTTCATATGTATGTTTCTTTATATGTGTATACGTATGTATGTTTGTATGTTTGTAACTGTGCATTTACATAAATGAAAAGCCATTTATCATACGCCAAAATGCGCTACCACCACAGATAAATTGCCAGTTGAACGCATAAAATTTTACAGTGCGACCATCGCTTTTACTCATCGCTTTACTGACCAGTAGGAAATTTGGAAAAATTTGACATTTTTATTTTTATATGTAAAAAATACTTAAAAATGTTATTTCAAGTAAAAAAATATTTACTTGTAACGCATAAAATTATACTCTGCATTTGTGGCAACTAGGAAATTTTGTAAGCAAAATATTTTTATATGTAAAAATTCGTAAAAGATTTAATTTTAAGTAAAAAACAATTTTTTTTTAAGCAAAGCCAAGTAATTGAAATTGTGCATTAATTTTTGCAAAAAGTTTTTTTTTTTTTAATTTTTAAAATAATTTAAAATATTACAAATAATTTTTGAATGCATCAGCCTATATATATATTTTTTTATAAAATTATGCATAATTTGTAATTTTTCATATTAATAAAAATATTAGTAATATTAATAATAATAAATAATTAATAGAAAATATTTGTACTTCAAAGTGGCAAATATACGCTACAAAAACATTATATGATTTTCAATATTCTTATTTTACAAAAATTTTTACGACGCCCACAGTCACACAAACTAGTCGCAAGCAATTTTGGTTTTAAAATGTCAGCGCTCTCCAAATATTTCAAAACTAAAGCAAATAATAATATTTTTTTTTGTTTTTGTATAAAAATTAGAGCTGTTTCCAAATATTTTCAAAATAAAGCACATTTTTGCAAAATTATTTTTTCCTAGCTTATCTACACTTTATGTTGTATTTCTTACTGGGTGCTTTAAAGGCACCTCTACTACGCTCGTGTATCATAAAAATCACATTTAGTCCCAGCTACTCATATAAATAAAATTGTCAGTCGCATGTTTCCGATTTCCGGTTTACTTTCAGTTTTGTACATATGCGTGCGCTGGAGTGTTCTTTAATTTTTTTACTAATTTTTAATGGGGTATGGACAAAGGCAATAAACTCTTATTTTAGTTATTCTTATTTACTCCTGTACATTAAAATATATGAAATATATCTATGTTCTGAAGCTATGTGAGTCGTTTTGACAGAGGCAAGGGCACAATAGACCTTATGTCACGGTGGAAACATCAATTAATAACTATCTATCCATCTAATTCTTATTTTATATAATACAATTTTCTTCTTATCTAAATTTAAAAGTTTTCGTCCAAAGCATAACTCGATTTAAAACTGCTCGAAAAGTTGTTTTTGTTTTGTTTTTTTTTTATATAAAATATACACCAAACAATACATACAATATAGGCTCCAAAAGTGGAAAATAACTGCTTCTAATTTTTTCTCTACCTAATATTTTCATAAATTGATAAAAATACACCAATGATTTGTAGATATTAAACGAGATATGAATATCACGAAAATATATTACCAAAGCTTTCAAACTGTTCGCAGTTGCTATATTTTCACATTTTTCTTCTACAACAACTGCGTACAGTGACATCTATATGAAAATTAAGTCAAACAATATCTATATATTTCCCCAATGAACATGATCATCCCAAAAGTATGCAAGCGATTTGTGTATAAAAAGCCTAACTAAAGATTCCTATAGGAATTTGGTAACCTACTTTTATTGTAGGTAAAGAGATAATAAAAGTGTAGGATATTCCAAAACTGATGAACAAAAAATGACACTAAAATATAATAATAAATAATTATAAAAAAGACTTCTAGATAAGTACAACCAACAAAGGATTCTCCTATAAAGCTGTTAACTAATTTGCATAAAATGACGGATAATAGAAAACATTTCAATTGCAATTCAAAATGCAAATTTATATACTTTATAAATAATAGGCGTGGTTTAGCCAGGAAATCAATCGAAGAAAAAAGTGTATGTGATTTTTTTTGGAGGCGTGAATATCAGCAAGTTAAAAAAAATATTAATATAGTCCATTATCTCATCATAGCCTCCTCTAAAACACTTCACAACTGCTTCATATTTCAAAGGTTTTCGGTGCCTGCAGTTTTCTTAACCTCTGGCAAAAAATTCTCAATTTGGTAACGGTCAGACTACTAAGCGTTTTGCTAATTTATATGTTCGCACATGGAGTTCCTCTATTCTATGGCTTTACAAAGACTATATATAGCAGTCCAAGCGCGATCTTCGATCAACCAACTGACCTGCGGTCAGGTAACTAAGCCGGCGAGTTCATAACCTCAACTCCATTCGAAATGAAATAGTTTTTGTTGCATCATAGTAAGAGGAACACACCCATACGTTGACTTTGGCTGACCAGGAAAGATATTTGATATGAAATGAAGTGTTTTCTGGCCTTCATATACACTCTCGGCGTCCTCCGGCAATAAATATAAGAATTTTAGTTTCGTCGGACCACAATGTGTTGCGCGAAGTGGCCAATGCATGTGCTCTTCAACAAATTGAGTTCTGTCCTACTCATGGCGCGTTTCTTGGACTTCTGCGGAAAAGTTTAGCCGTTATCAATTTTTCATCTTATAATGGAATTTTTTTATAATGGATGAAGTAACGCGGTAACACTAAGATAAAAGTCATCTTCTTTTTTATACCCTGAACAGGGTATATTAAGTTTGTCACGAAGTTTGTAACACCCAGAAGGAAGCGTCGGAGACCCTATAAAGTATATACAAGTAAATAAATGATCCGTCCGTCCCTCTGTCTGTATATATACGAACTAGTCCTCAGTTTTTAAGATATCGTTTTGAAATTTTGCAAACGTCATTTTCTCTTCAAGAAGCTGCTCATTTGTCGGAACTTCCGATATCGAACCACTATAATATATAGCTGCCATACAAACCGAACGATCGGAATCAAGTTCTTGTATGGAAAACTTTCACATTTGACAATGTATCTTAATAAAAGTTGGTAAGGTTATTTTTTAAGGCAACAATGTAATCTCCGAAAAAATTGTTCAGATCGGATTACTATAGCATATAACTTCCATATAAACTGAACACATAGTTACTAAAAGAAATGCAGCTATAAAGGGTATATTAGCTTTGGTGTAGCCGAAGTTAACGTTTTTTCTTGTTTAGGTTTAAATGGCATTTTTCGGGTCAAAACTACAAATTTCCTCAACTTTGACCGCGGAAAACCATTTTTCCCTTCTTTTCGGACCTCCGCCTCGCCTATAAAACCCCACTAAATTTATACAGGGGATCGATCGCATTAGCAAGGGCGTGCAAAAAAATTTTGAAAAAGTAGGCGTGGCCCGCCCTCTATGTAGTTTAATGTACATATCTCCTAAACCACTGAAGCTACAATAATCAATCAAATTTATTTGGACCCCTATTACCTATAGTTGACTTTTTACAAAAAATATTGCTCCATGTGTCAGATTTATAATTGAAATTCAGAGAGAATCATTTGCTGATAATAGTATGCCTGTGTGCTAGAAATGTGTTGAATGGAGTCAATACTTAATTTATCCACCATATACAGGTACATACCTTATATAAAGATTTTCGAACTTTCGGTTGTTTTTATACAGCGTTGGCATACATCGGTCAATATCTGAGTTCTCTTAATAAAATTGAGGGAGTGTGTTTTTCTTATAACGGTGCATATTTGTGCTTAGAATGAATAAAATCGGGAGAAAACTCGCGCTAGATCCCACATAACTAACTGGACCCACATATGTGTTTGAAAGTACTTCCTAAGCTTTAAGCTATGCAAGATTGAAAGAGTCTAACATGTGCGATTGTACCTCTTAGCTCTTCCGTGCTTATTTGCTAATACTGTCATTTACTTAATGATTTTTAAAACTTTTTAAATATTTATAACAATTATATTTAAAATGAAAAATATATTATCTATCATGCCCAAAGACAACTAACACAGCTATAATTATAACGGTATTCATTATAGTATGGCGTAAAGTGTTGAATGAACCACCAAAGAAAGGTTTTAAATTTGCATAGCAAGCACTCACGAGCGAACTAAAAATTTTGAAAATATCTCGATTTTTTTTTGCTGCTTACAAATTCAAAATCCTATTACTTTTAATGCATAGTTTCTATAAATAAATTAAAAAAATATTTTTTGGTAGAGTTTGTTATCGAATATTACTGACAATGCCAATAAATACTTTCAACGTTGCCAACATTTACTTCTTACAGCGCCTTTAATCAATGCCAAGTTGCTCAGCTTTCAATATAGTAAAAATAAGAAATACTAAAATTTTAATGAAAAAAATATATGTATGTACATATATCATATGTATGTACATATTTCATACATATAACATAAATTTCAAAACACTTATATAAATATTTGCTATTATTCTTAATCAACAGCACAAAACTAAATGCATTCCTTATAAATTTTCATAACTGTTAAGCATATTTCTTTGCCAATACATTTTCTACATTAAAAATTTATTATTTTCTCTACTTCCAGCTCTAGCTACTCGTCTATAATAATAAAATCACATGCGTAGTACTCATAAATATATACGGACGACTTAAGCCGGAAGCTGCTGCTCCCACGAAAGAGCTCGTGTGTTTAACGGAAAAGTGAATTATAAAATTGTGAGAAAAACATATAACAGTAAGAACGCAATTGTGAAAATGTGCAAAAGATTAACGCTTAACGGTGAAAGATTTTAAGTGAGTTTCAAAATAAAATGCGCAACCACATATTGTGGCATAAAATATTGTGCATGTGTGGCATATGCAAATCCCCAAAAGTTATAAACCACAAATTCTTGTCATAATACTCTACCGCTTATGTTTGCTGCTATATAAGTTTGCCAAAAAAATATAGAAAATTAGACAAATCGTGCAATTACACGCTGATAACCCAAAATCTAAGCAACTACTAGCATAACCTTCAATTCTACGCTTTCCACATTTCATAACTGCCAAGATGTCCTCGCAAATCTCCGCACCCTTCTGGTCACTCTGCATAGTTCTAGCTTGCATACTTGCCAGCCATTGCACGCATTCGTCACGTGCACGCACCAGTCCATCAACAATGACGCGCAACATCGAAGAAGAAAATGGTGAGTGCAAAATGAAGAACTACTTTTTGTGTATTTGTTAGAACTAATAGTTAGCAATAAGGAAAAAATTGATGTAGTTGCTTACTTTGAAAAATTGTTTGCGAAAAATTATTTCTCACTAAGCCTAGAAGACTTCTAAGTAATCTGTTTCATATGACTGGATTTAAAAAAAATATTCTGGCACATCTGCGATATTAAATCTGGATATTGTTTCTGGGTAATTTCGCTGTACAATATTTAAAAGTCAACCTGTTTCATATTACTAGATTTCAAAACAAGCAAACTTCAAACTTTTGTTTGCTGTAATCTTATACAATTTAGCCCTATATTAATAAATTGTATAAGATTACATTGGAAGTTAATTTTTATATAACTGGCAGATGTATCCAAGTCATTTTTCTAACGTCACCACTAAATTTGAATACTTCTCTGGAGAACTTCCCACCAAAATTCAACCTTTGTTATGTCTCTTTCTCTTCAATCCTTTTAATAGCCTTAAATATGAGTATTCTTCCGGTGAATTCCGCTCTAAAGCTCACAAGTAAACCCAATTTTAGAAAGTTCCAACGTTTCAAAACAAAAAAAGCTGTTAGGGTATCAGTGCTTAAAAGATATATGATGGAATATATATGATATGCCATATGGGATCTTCGTTTTTACTGCAATAAAGATTTGATTGAGAGGAATTGAGAGTTTAATATATAGTACTTTTGACATTGGTTTCTAAGATCTGCATTCTATGTCTAAATTGCTTCTCCTAAAATTTTTTTATTCTTCAATCGTTTGTGGCCTATATCTATCATCGTTGTATCAAGCTTTTCACAGTTAGCTAAAAACCTTTTTTCCTAAACTCCTTATAAATTTAAAATTCTTTCTTATCCAAAAAATATCTTCAAATTAGGACCAGCTTTGGTCCCTTGCGCCTAGGTAAATCATTCCAACGTGTTTTGATTTTCCTTATAATGCTTTTTCCAGATCGTAGATCGTCTTATAGACAATATACCGGTTTGTCCAAGGTTAATCTGATTGCTCTCGATGCCTTTGTGACCTGACACTGAGTAGGGGTGAAGTCGTTTGGTTCTGGCGACACTCTACACTAGTGCACTGCTTTCCAAGACACCTCTGCTTGATATGCAGAACGAGGTTAAAACCTTTATTGCTGCTTGACTGTCCTCGTATATGTAGACTCTTGAGTTGTTTGCAGCTGCATTAGGAGCTAGCTTCGCGGTTTTCCCAATAGTAAAGACCTCTGCTTAAAATATACTGCGGTAGCTTGGCAGCTTAAAAGGCTTCATTAAGTCTATATCTGGATAGTATATCCCCGCACCTACTCCGTCCTCCATTTTCTAGCCATCCTTATAAATGTGTTGTCCGAAGCTATCAGGCCTTTACGTCAAGTCGGTGTAGATCAGAATTGATCTTACACTCGTTGCACCGGTGCATGAGAGACGGAGAAAGACTCCAGGTTGCCCTGAGCGTCTACCTACGCGCATAAGTATTGCTGGCCTTTCTTAATATTTCACCCACATTGTGCTTCCACTGCGGTTTGCTGTACAAGACTACCCACTGTGTTGAGAGGTTTGGTCATTATTAAGATTTCGATGTCGTCTGCATTTCCCACTATCTTGGGCACTTTGCCGTCCAACTCCTTTAACAGTTTATTCACCACTAATGTCCATAAAAGCGGAGATAGCACTTCACACTGCGCAGTGCCTATACACATTTCTTTGGTCTTTTTAGCATCGTTCTATTTTGTTCTTATTCTTCTAGATATCAAGAAGATTCTTACCCAACGTTGTATAGCACCTATTGACTCGATTCAGAATAGATTTCGTAGAAACGTTATTGAAAGCTCCAGAGATATCTAGGAACACTTACGTGACGCTGCATATGGAAAGACAGAGAGAGAGTGGGAGAGTGAGAGAGAGAGAGAAATGTTACTTCTTACCTGTTACTAACCTTTATGTAACTAGTAATTGAGTATGGATGAAGGTGTAGCAAGTTCTAGTTTTCTACTGTGACTATTTAAATTAGATTGATCTCTGCAGCATCGAAAAAGCGACGAGCATATGATTCCTCTGATATTTTACTATAAATTGAGATATCTGTAAGTTGTTTAGTAAACTTTTCCTCTTCTTTCTGACATGCGTTAAAGTGTTGTCTCCACGAACAGTGAGCCTGTTTTCAACACCTGATGACTTTTCTACTTTCTCGCCAAAAATTCACTTGGAACTTTAACTGCCGGGAACGGCTGCTATTAGCAGAAAACTTATTCTTTAACTCATTGAATCGCCGAATAGTACTTCGGTACTGGATTAGTATTTCGGCCAATCAATAATTTCCAATTAAAGAAATTGGAGCAAATGTGCACCCATTTTCGGGCACTTAATCGCAATTAGATGCCGGCTCCATCACACTCAGACCAAGCAGCGTACGAACACTTGCCACTGATTGTGTTTTCGAAATGCAATTTGGAGAGCGTTTTCATAAAACTTATATGCGGGCGGGCGAAGAAAGTTCACTACAACATATGGCAGAGTGTAATTTGCCCAACAAGTTAAAGTCATCAACTCATTTTAATTGGCGGTTACACAAACTAAACTAGATAGACACAAGTGGGGAGAGGGGGTAGAGAACACATACTACATATATACGAGCATGGTATATACTGAAAGTGAAGCGAAAGCATAGCGGTAAGGCGCTGAGCGTGGGAACAAGATAGCAAACAAAAGAAAATCCTTGAAACTACGCGGCTGTTATACAACCATGAGTCGAAGAGCTGCGAAGAGTTTCGACTTTTGTTAAATTACACAAAAAAAGCATAGAAAAAAAAGCGTAATGAGAAGTAGTGAACAGGAGTGAGTACGAGTGCATAGGAGTGAGTGGATGTGGGGAGTGCAGGGAGTACGAGTGAGTGGGAAACGGTGGGAGTGGGTGGGAGGAGCGCAGTGAGTAATAGCTAGGCCGGCAAGCACTCACACACTCATACAGGCAGTGAGTGAGAGTTGTTGAAGATGAAAACTTTTTGGCTAAAATAAATTCAAATTCAAAGCACACAAAATGGATCTATGGCCTAAGTAAATAAATGGCAGCAAGCGGTGGTACGCTCAGCGGTTGGATAAATGTTGAGTGCTGAGCGGCAGCATAAAATATCGAAAATAAAATGTAAAAAGTGTAATTTGGCGGAAGTTGGGACCGCGAGTGCGACTGCCGAGCGCAGGTGGGTGCCAGAGGGATTAGGTTAGATTATGCAAAATTTAGTGGCTGCCGCATGAGAGTGTGAAGCTGAACTGAACTAAAAAGGCAAAGCGATTAAAAATGGAGCGTGGAAAGCAAAAGCATAAAGAAAGTACATGAAAAAGTTAAAAACCATAATTGCTAGAGCAAGAGCACGTAAATTGTATACACTTCAAACTCTATGCAAGACTCGTGCAAAGTTTAAAAATCTTTCGTACAACAAATCCGGGACGCTATCGTTGCGCCGAAATCAGTTAGTCAAGCGAAAATTAACCAACTGAAAGCGGTCAAAAGCGCTATTGATTGAAAAGTGCAAAGAAAATTCGAAACAACAACTATAAAGTTTGGTAATAAAAGAGCGACGCGAATGCAAAAAAAATACAAAGAAGATTACAACAAAAATGTGAATGAGAGCACATGCGGGCGACAGGATTAAGTATTCTTCGGAGCATGGCAAACTTTTAGTGCGCGCGTGCTGGGAGTTAATGTATAGCAAATTAATAAAAACGATCCACCACTAGTGGAGTGAGAAGAGTGATGACTGAAAATCGAACAAAAATCGAAAAATAATGAGAGGAAAAAAAAGAGGTAGAAAATGCAAGGCATGAGCGGGAGATGGTGAGAAGTTTTCAAGTGGCGACGGAAGCACGAACAAACGGAAACTGGAAAGCGAAAGAGTAAAATAAGAAGAAAGGAAAATAATAAAAATGCAACAACAAATTAATAGAACAAATATAACAACAAAAACAACAAACAAAATTACATCAACAAAAATGCAAAAACTAGAGCTATGGAGTAGAATAGGTAAGAAAAATAGAAGCAACAGCAAAGATTACAACAACAACAAACTAAAAAATACAATAACAACAAAATATAAAAGAAAGTGCGCAAAAATATAACAAAAAAAGAGTACAACAACAAAAAGTACAAAAACTAGAGTTATGGAGTAGAAGAGGCAAGAAACAGCTGCAACAACAAATTAAAATAATACAACAACAACAAAAAAATACAACAACAACAAACCAGAAAACACAACAACAATAATATAAGAAAAAACATCAACAAGAAGAAGATACAACAAAATCAACGGAAGAAATACAACAACACAAATATAAAATACAACAACAACAAACAAGAAAATACAACAATAACTAAAGAAAAACAACGATGACAGCAAAATAAAAAGTAAAACAACAAAATAAAAAAACAACAACAATGTCAAAAAATTACAACAAAAAAACTTCTCAAACTACCGCAGTGACGAAATTTTTTTGCAAATCAGAAAACCAGCAGCAGAATTGTTAAGAAAACGCCACAACAACAAAAATCATGAAGAGAGGTCAGCAAAACATAAGAGCTTGGTCAAACTTGCTGCAAACTATGAAAAAATCCGGGAAAACAGTTCGCCAACAAGCGCAAAGCCATAAGAGTATCGCAAAACTTGGCGAAACTAAAAGCGAAAACACAAAAAAAAAATACTACAACAAAAAAATTTACAACAACAAAAAATACTACAACAACAAAATTTACAACAACAGCAGCAAAATTTTTCACAACTAAAATATATCGCCGCCCAAAAATGCCAGCCAAAAGTTGCGCACTTCCTCAGTGTCGCTGCTTTTATTATTGTTTATTTGTAGTTGTTTTTGCTATTTACTATTAAGCCACTTTTGATGGGACGCATTCAGCGCTGTGTGGCTATGCGAAAGTTTGTTTGGAAGTTTTGAACTTGAAACTAAAATTTTTTACACTTTATTACACTACTTTGGCAATGAACGAAACAAAAACAAAGAATAAAGAAATAAAAAAGCGAAAAAAATCAAGTGGACTGCTGCCCACGCACCTTGCGTATATAAAAGAAAGCTGTCGCGCGTTGCCCGATTTCATTATTCAACATATGCCTGCTGTGGCGGTGGTGCAGGAAGTTCAATAAGTTCGCAAACAAAAAAAAACTTACAAACATAAATATTTTATGAAGCGGCGATGGGCAGTGTGGCTTAACGCCGCCTTACTTTGCGTCTCACACGCACATCCTTGCAGCTTATGCAATATGTCGCGTCATAGTTCAACCGAAATTCAAGACTCACCACCCCCAACAGCACACATTTTTGTTATTGTTGTACGAGAAAAAAGTTGCAAAAACACAAAAAGTATTCTACTTGCCTCTTCAGTATTTCGCCTTTAAGCTCTCCACTTTGGATTTCATTTGACCGATAGCTGCTCGCTACGTTGCTCTTTTGAAGTATTTGTTAGCATTATACCCTAAACATACTTGTATACTATAGGTAGTTCGTCAACAATCAGAAGGAAACGTCAGAGACTCTGTAAATTATATATACACACATATCCATATATATATAAATATATATCTATAAAAGATCGTCGTGACAACCTGAGACGATTTAGTCATATCGGCCTGTTTGTATATACGCGAAATTGTCTTAGAGTTTTTGAGATATCGATCTGGAATTTTGCTGGCGGACTTTTCTCACCAAAACGCTGATCACTTATCGGAACAGTCAATATCAGATCACTATAGCATATAGCTGCCCTAAAACTAAGTGATCGAAATTAAGTGCTTGTATGGAAAGCTTTTTCATTTGATGAGATATCGTCATGAAATTCAGCAAGAATTATTTCAAAAGAAAACGCTATAATCCACGAAACACATGTTCAGATCCGGCTAATATAGCATATAGCTGGCATACAAACTGGACCATAAAAGTCAAGTTCTTGTAAGAAAAACTTTTTTATTTGGGGAGATATCGTCACGAAACTCGGCGGAGCTTATTTTCCAAGACAACACTACAATCTTCGAAAAAAATTTTCAGATCGGATCACTATAGCATATAGCTGGCATACAAACTGGACCATAAAAGTCTAGTTCTTGTAAGAAAAACTTTTTTATTTGGGGAGATATCGTCACGAAACTCGACGGAGCTTATTTTCCAAGACAACACTACAATCTTCGAAAAAAATTTTCAGATCAGATCACTATAGCATATAGCTGCCATACAAACTGATCATCCACAGACCAATCAAAACCAAGCTCTTGTATGCAAAATTCACTTGTGTAGGGTACTAAAGCTTCCTTGCAACCCAACTTAACTTTACTACGCGTTTTATTGTTGCTTTTGTATTTTTTTTTGTGTAAAACAGCAAACCGTAAAGTATGACGGCGCCATCAATATAAACGTCAGTCAAATGTATAACCAAAAGTGCCACATTAGCAAAGTGTTCGACACCAACAACTTACAATATACTTAAGTACAGTTTCAGCTTGATTATCCTGCGTAAACAACAACAAAGGCCATTGTTGTACAAACCTAATCTTTCTGCACACTTTGACACATTAAACTTAAAAGTGAAAAATGGATGTTAATAATGATAACAACAAAAATGTTGCATGGAAAATTGTAAAGTCATCAATACAGTGGCGATCAGCGATGAATCAAGCAAACAACAAAGAAAAAAAGCAAATTTTGGAAAGAAAAAAATATTTGGAAAGTTTTATCTAATGCTGGCTAATAATGTGTGCGTGTGCGTTTTATGTTGTTTTACAATTAAAAAGTTTGCTCATAAATATTTTATGGTGCTAACAACTGCTGCATTTCGAGCACTTTTTTCGTTTAATCACACAAAAAACTTCAAAGCAGCAAAATAAAATTTTGTTTATTTACATACATATATTTACTTATATATTTTATAAGCTAAAAAATTAGGCTAACTATGTTGTTGGTAGCGCCATTATTGACCTTCGAAAATTAAAATATATCGACATACACTTGTTAAACCGTAGTAGACTTTTAGGCGCTTATCCTCTTGCAGCCAATGTGTGCTAGATTGGCGTTTATTTAGGGGTAGAGAAAGTAGCATATTAAACTATTTTAGTGAATTTTAGGTTTTTATTATTTTTCGGGTAATTTTCAAGAATTTTCATAATATTTTCTTTTAACTTTTTTACATTTTTTTCGCAATAAAATATTTTTAAATTGCAAAAATGTTAAAATTTGTATGTTGGTTTCATATCTTTCTAATTATTCATTGAATTTACAATTTTTGTTGGAAACCATTGTTTTAATTGCGCAAATCTTCTAAATTTTTTGCCACAAAATCAGGCGATATTGAATGGTGACCTAAATCCGAAAATAAAAAAATATTTTTATTTATTTTAAACACAAGAGATACTTGATATCTATTTGATTTTTGCTAAACTATGATAATAATAGCTTCAATTTTCGCAAAACAAAAATTTGCTCTACGTCAGGTTGGGTTATTTGGGTATTAGGTCACCTTTGTAGAGTTAGAGTGTAGACAAAACCTTTATAATGCCAAAAACTGAAAACGATAAATGAAATATGTGCTTATTTGTTAGCGGTAGTAGCTCTGTTTTTTCCGTGGCGAGCTGGAGGTGGTGTGAGTCGGGCCATGCTTGGGTCCTTATTATGACCTGGTTAAACTTTCTTCGCGCTTTTTCTTTGTCTCGTGCTCTAATTATTACTGCAATGTCGTCCGCGTAGCCAATTAAGTACGATTCGTTTGGCATTTCGAGTTTTAGTACAGCGTCGTAGCTGATGTTTCACAAGTCTGGGTCTGGAATGGATCCTTGTGCTGCTCCTGCCGTGACCGCTATCTGTCGTGATTCTTCTTTTGTTTGGTGCATCGGCTTCTCTACAACTGGATCTCTTGTAGGATATGCGAAGGCGGAGGAATGTACTTCTGTGTTGGGCGATACTTTCAGTTCACCAGTAAACTATTGTTTTATGTTTGCTGTGGGAAGCCTTTAGGTATTGATTTTTCACCAACTTGTTATATGAAGCGTGGTGTTTTTGGAATTTTTTCTTGCAATTATGGGGTAGGATTCGTGCTCCAGTACTTTTCCTGTGCTGATTAGCGTTTGTTTCGGTGTTGATCGTGAAAGAAATGTGCAGATGAGCGTAATCGTTTAGGACTTTCCATTTCTTTATTGAGCCTGCCGTGCATTCGGATGATAAGGTAATGTCCGGTCTTCTAAACGTGGTCGCATTTCCTGTATTGAGCACTATTAGACAAAGTTGCGCAGTCATTTCTAGATTGCGCTTTCCTCTCGAGTCTGTGTTTGGTATACCCCATTCTACGGCTTTGGAATTAAAGTCTCCGGAGATAATTAGTTGACCTTCTTTAGACCTGACTGCGTTCTCAATACTGCTGAGATTTTCTTGGTACTAATGTATGCTATCGCTTGGGGTCAGGTAGAAGGCTTTTGGAGTTTTCCTTCATCGCAACCTGCAGTTAATTCAGCCAATTTTAATACGTACCTGTCGCAACAGTAAGTCAGCCTGATTGAGCGTTATATGGTATATGTCCTTACCTGCTTTCCTGTGTTAGTTGCTGTTATGCTTATCGCCAATTCTTCGATGGGGTCCTGTAAAGCTTCTTTTACAGCTCTCGCTACTTCCTCTTTTGTTGTGAGTGAATCAAAGCCTTTAGTCTCTAAAGTACCCTTTGTTTTAAGGTCAGCCATAGTTACAGATTCTTTAAGGTTGGTCGTGAGTGCTTCGCAGAAGCTGGCTTTTGTGGACTTTTCCTTCCCCAGCTGTAATAGTAGGGCCTCGGCTCTTGTTTTGTGGATCCTTTTGATCTTAACCTTTAAGATCTACCGTGCTATTCTTAAGAAGCTCGACTATTTTCTTCTGCTGGATTTATCATCACGATTTCTGATTGTAGTTTGGAAATATTATTTGTTCTTTGATTTGCAGCTATATTCCTCCCTTTTTGTCTCTCTTATTTTTATAGCGTATTTGTGTGCTTCCCATACTTTTACTTTGTTTCCGCGGGTCTTCGTGGCCTTTTAAGGCAAACCCTTTCGCCGCTGGCCATCTTTCTCATTTTCAGGTCACACTGTTTCTCGAGCCTCCAGAGGGCTTGTCGCGCGCCGCTTCGAGGTTGTTGGCTCTGAGGTCGTGATACGTCTGCTTAGATATCCTCGTTTTTTCTCATTTTCTGTGAAGAGCCAGTTTCTGCTGTAACTCTTGATTACGTCGAAAAATTCATCTAACTGTGCCGCTCCGTTCTTAACATCCATGTTGTCGTTATTTTGTTTTGCCATCGCCGTCTTCATAGTTTGCACGCTAGCCTTGTATTTTTATAAGGATCCCTCTTCTGCCCATCTTATTTGAGTAACATACTCCTGTTTCGGTGAGTTTTGAGGTCTTTCTGTGGTAGCAACTGGGGTGCTCTTCCCTTCTCTTTGCTCTACATGTAAGTTGTATAAATATTGGGTAGTCGAAAAAGTCTTTTCGTATTTTGTCAATAGATGCCGCTGCTGTCGTATATCATCAGTGCTACCAACCACATTGTTTCATACCATATAGTGTTGGAAAGGAAAGATCTTAAGCTTCATTTCGGCGCAAAGAAATTAAATTCGGAGAAGTTGAAAAAAAGTTACAGCTGTTCAAAAATGAGCGAAAATAATGAATAAATTCGCTTTATTTTGAAATTTTTGTATAAAAAAAGGGAAGAATGTCACGCAAGCCAACAATTAAATTTGTGATGTTTACGGAGACTATGCTGTATCAGTTCGTGTAGCACAACAGTGGTTCGCTCGCTTCCTTTCTGGAAATTTTGAAATTTCGATTTACAATGAAAGAATAATGTAATATCTCTAGGGAAAAATGGCAAAAAGTGGTCGACTAAAATGGTACATATTTGTTTATTTATTTATTTGCATAAAAATAATAAAAAATAAGTTGAAGTTTGATTAGAAATACGAAAAGACTTTTTCGACTATGCAATATTTTATATAAATATGAAATTTTTAATTTATATTTCAATATTTTATGTCAAAATACTTTATTTTTTAATTGTTTATATAACTACCTTAAACCGATCACTCATCGAGTTCCAAGAATCAAATATTAACACACAATTTCAGTTGATATGACAACCTTTATAATTTCTTTTACCTTTTCATGCATGCTATTATGTTATGAGCTAATATTTTATATGATTTAACTGATATTATAAACCTTTTTTATCATTTACATTTACACTTGTTGATTTGAGTACTCAATTTCTGTTTCATTTTGCTTTGTTTACTTTCAGTTCGATATATTTTGGAAGGTAAATTTACTCTTTATGCATAATATATACTTGTATCATACGTATATGACAACCTTCCTAGAAGTGACATTTGAGTAGACACCATATATTGACTAAGAAAAGTATGTAAAATAGGTTTCCCTTATATACACATGTACATATATGTATATGCATATATATTACGCACGCTGAGGTCCATAGCCACAAAGTTGTTGACAAATGGAAAGCTGCTGCGGCTTAGATGGATTTCTTTGCCTTTGCAAACTAACTTTCTAAGCCAACTAGAATCAAGTCAAGTCAAATATAAACCACCATGGAGGCACGCAAAAAGGTAGCCACTGCGTAACGGATACTAAGTAAACAAAATACTAGAATGTGCATGTGTGTGTGTGTGTGTGAAAGGTAAAAGGAAACTTTGAAAAGTCAAAAGCCCTAAAAATCAACCGAAAATTTGCGACAACACGAAGAGCGAAGAAGTCGAAAGGCAAAAAGCTGTAGGTATGTATGTGTATACATACAAGGGTAAGGACAGTACATACACAGAGCACACATATACACATGCAAGCAGTCGTTTTCAACTAGTATAAAGAGAGTGTGCATTTCTGAAGCGGCCATAAGCGCGCCGGGATTCGAAATTGACATTTATTCGTAGCAAGAAAATAGCAACAAAAGCAAAAAACAAGCGAGTAGCTAGTAGTCAGACTGAGTCTTTAACGCAAAAAGCTGCAAGTAACATACTTATATGTTAGAAAAAAGCCACACACATATGTACATGTTTTAGCAGGATTGGCTTTAGTCCGTTTTAGACTGAAAAAAATTAGAAACAACAACAACAAACAAGAAAAAATTTAACTTTGGCTGCCTCGAAGCTATAATACCCTTCACGGGGGCATTTCTTACAGCATAAGAGCGTATACAGAAGCTTTATGCTGCTTCTGATCAGTCAGTTTATATTGCAGCTATATGCTATAGTAAACCGATCTGAAAAACTTTGGAGGAGATTGTAGCCTAGTTTTGGGCAATAATAACGGTAAAATTTTCGGTAGCTATCTTAGTGAAACAAACAGATTTTCATACTTGAATTTGGTTTTGACCAGTCAGTTTGTATGGCAGCTATATGCGAAATTGAGCCGATCCCAAATATATTTTCAGAGATTGTACTCTACCTTAAGGCAATAATTTGTGTAAAATTTCGTGGGGATATCTCGTCAAATAAAAAAGTTCTCCATACAAGCACTTAATTTTGATTGTTCAGTTTGTATGGCAGCTATATGCTATAGCAGTTCGTTATTAGCGATTATGGCAAATAAGCAGTTACTTGAGGAAGAAATTAATGTGTGCAAAATTTTATGTCGATACCTCAAAACATGAGGTCCTTTTCAGGGCATAAAAATAAACAAGCCTTTGAGTAGCAAAAACCCAGCTTTGACAGCCACTGGGCGTCAACTGAAGTTGTGCGTTCGACGTGTTGCGCCCAACTCTACTCATTCGAGAGCCTGTTGAAGAAGTTGCTCACTCCTGCTGACGCCCCTCCGCTTCCATATGCCACTTATGCTGCCAAGCAGTGAAAGCTTTTAGAGCCAACAAGCCAGCAAAATCCAAGCCACCAAATTGAAGCGCACGTAAATAGATTCTGCTGTTTTTGCATTTGTTTTTGCTTTTGCTGTTATGCTAACATGTAGCGGATTTTGTTTTGCGCTGATTCGCTTGCATTTACGAATTTGCAGCTGCATTTTTTGTACATTCTTCACATTGCTGCCGTGAGTAGCTTGTGCAGCTGAGCGCCGCTGTGACGTTAGCAGCGGCAAGATATTGAAAATGCATAGATGCGAGGTATATGCAAACATAAATTTCTTTATATGTGCTTGTATGCACATGCATACCTATGTGCTGCCATAGTTAAATCTCGAGCCAGCGCTGGGCGTACGTGGCGTATGCGCGACACATGTGTGGCATGCGTTTCGCCATTTTGTGCATTTAGCGATGAGCATGTCACATGTCGTTTTCTCTTCTATACTTCTGAGCAGCTTAGCGCTTAGACTTGCCGTTATATGCGCATATTTTGACATACTTTTCGTAAGCGTTGCGCTGAAAAGCAGGCTTTTGCCGAGGCTTTTTTGGTGTGCGTGAGTGAAAGTTTTTTATATTTGTGTAAAAAGAGTTTTGTGACTACTTTTAGAGTTTAAAATTTTAAGTTTTATTTGCGGTTTGACATATATAGTTAAAAATTGTAATGTATTCTATATCTAACAAATCACCTAATAAGCTCCTTTGTGGCTTTGCAAAGGCCTTGTGTGCTTTAGTAGCTTTTAACATGATCATGACTGGCATCTGTTATCACAGTAAACAGAAAATCGTTTGAAGACCAGCAGTTTTTAGGCGACAAGCTAATTAAATTGTATATTTTTTTGAATATTTATTTTCCAAAACTAGTTGAATGAAATTGTATAGGAGATATGAGCTTATTTGAAAGACTTCTTTAGCGCTGTTTTCAGATTTAGTTGAAGTGATCGGACGTTCTCTTACAATCTTCTTATATTTGGCTGGTAATTATCGAAGGAATACAGTGTTTGATAAAAAAAATGTTTTTTAACCACTTTGAAAAGAAATTTTTTCACAAAACATTATTTTTTTCCCAGTGAAGCCACAATTAAAAAAAAAACCAAAAAAATATTTTTGATTAGTCCTTCCATGATTGCGTGTGTTCATCTATAACAGTAATATTTTATTAATTTGGGCCGATTTTAAATCTTCTTCACCGATAACAAAACCGTAAAAAATTCTGTAAATGTGCATTTGTTTCATTTATTAATACAATGAAATGCTTCTTTAAATAATGTCCAAAAAAAAAAAAGACATTTTCCTGACTAGCAAGTAGATATAAAATAGATTTCAAAAAATCTCAAAACCAAACCAGTGTTTTCTGAAAGTTCCCTGAGAACCTCCTCTTTGGGTTTCTACTTATACTTTCCCTTGTTTTATGCTCCCTTGTGAGACCTTGACAGATTTGTGAAACCTTCTTTTCGCTTAAACTTGAACGTTTTCTTCATAGCGATTTTTTTTTAATATTTATTTTGCATATTGAGTGTATTTGATAAGGCTAAGCTCTATACAGACTTTTCTATGAGACCTTTAAAGATTTGTTAGACTTGTTTTTAATAAAAACTTCTCAACTTACTTTGTAATCCTTTAAGGGATCGTCTAGGTGTGACCCTCCAAAAAAATCACTAATTTTCGCCATTTTTTTTAAACTTGAAATTAACTAATCGTCCTGGCTTTTTCTTAAATTAATAAATAAACGATTTCGGCCGCAATTTTGATCTAAACCAAAAACTTTAAAAATATTATTAATTTGTAGGAAAGTCGCTTGTGCTGTGAAAGCTTTTTTGTTTTTTTCGAAATTTGACAAAATAGTGGCAGTTTGAACAAAAATGAATAGATTTTGGCTCTTTTTCGACAGTTTTTCAGTTCAAGATTTCAAAGAAAAAAACAGCTTTCATAGCGGACAGAGAATGACGTTATAAATATTTTCTCCAAATTGAAACTACATTTTTCAAAACTCTTTTTTTGAGAGTGAAAACCGCTTTTAAAAATACTATTCTGAGAAAAAAAGGTTTAAAGATTGGAGTCGCTATGTTCCCCACTCGGTTGCCTTACTACAAGAAATGCTGTAGCGACCATTCCAATTTGAATTTCGATTTTTAGATTTGAGAAAATGTTCATTATAGTGTATATTATCCGATAATGCAAGAAAAAAAATCGAGTTTTTGAAAATTTCACACAGAAATGATCCCTTAATAGTAAGATAATTTTCACAAAACCTTAACAAAGCAAGGAAAATATCTTTTATTGGGATAAGTGTAACGAATTCTAATTGAAAACCATTACCAGTACAATAAAATTTCATATAAGCATACTTCTAGGCTCATTGGCTAATATAGAGGATTATAAGAGCCTGATAGTAGGATTGATGCAGTAAAAAACTGCCCAAAATCTACTTAAAACTAAAAATTTGATCGCATGATGTTCGATCCAACTAAATATCACAAAATTTTATTATATTACAAATGAAGAGCAGACTCATTCACTATCACTACAAATTTTCTTAACAAATAAAGCTTCTAAAAATCTATGTCAATACATTTTTTTATTAAGTTGGCAACTTTTATTCGAATAAGAGCTTTAGAAAAGCTCATACTTTGCAAATAAATTTTAAAAGAAAATCGGCGAACCGCCGGTGTTTTCTTGAAGTACTTTTCTCTTACACCGGCAGTGATATCTTGCGGGCTTACTCGCCAGCTTTATTTTTTTCTTACCATAAATTAAAAGAAATAGGAAGTTGCTGCTAAAAATATCCTTAAAATTAAGTCCATATAGTAAAGTTCTGCGATACTTAAGGCACTAATCGATCAACTAGTTTTCCAATATCAAAAGCTCGCTTTTAAAAAAGGCTAAAAAATGAGCAGCTTAGCTCTAACTACTAGCATATATTTTCTAACTTTAAACATAGAAATATTATGGAAGAAATTTCATTATTTAGTCTAAAATGTACTTTGGCTAGCAAGCCAAGTTAACTAAAGTTTCACCCCACACATACAGCCTCAACTAACTTTGCGCACCGTACTCATATTGCAGTCAAATTATGTAGCTTAATTGTCAATCAGGACGGTCATTGCTCTTGCTTTTCAATTAAGTAATATTTCTGAAGAAAAATTACCAAGAAAAATACATTATTTTTCGTATACGATGTGGCATGTGTGCGCATTCAGCGTGACCTCCTTAAAGATGGTAACTTAAAACCGAACGCTAACAGGATACAGCGCAAGCAGACCCTACTTACAGCGCACATTTTTCACAAAAGTTGACATTCAGGCAAGAAAGGACGATAAGTTGGCGCGTGGAAGGATAGCAATAAAATTAACTAATCTTATGAAAATGATAATGAGGCGCAAATAAATTCAGGCAACCCTTTTTACATAGGCTACACTGCGAAAAATTACAGCGAATGCTTGTGTAGAGAAGCATACCTTCAGGCGCGCACTTGGCAATACGAGCGCAAAACAACAATATGGCTATATAACGGTATATACATGGTGTTATTTTTTGTATATTATGTATTTATGCATATATATTTACGTATAGCAAGCAGTATGCGCTTATCTATTTCGAATTATGCAGGCTATCGCACAACTTTCAGCACTGACGAGAAGCTAAGTCAACAACGTGGTAATGCGGGCGCGCGCAAGAAAAAATGTAAATAAATACAAGTAATAGCAGAAAATTGTGTGCTTAACATGTAGGCGTGCGCCTTAAGCCTTTACGGTTGTGGTCAAAGCGAAACAAGAAAAGCATAAACTTCGGCATACATTTGGCTATATAAATATTTTACTAAGTTACGCCATTTGGAAAGCGCGCCGCACGAGTGGCTGCCGAAATGTCATAAATGTTAGACAAAAAAGGACAATAGCGACCAGCGAAGCCGTAAAAAAACGACGATTTTCGGAAAATAATAACAAAAGCGGCAGCGCAAAAAATTAACTTTCGTCCTTTACCAATCGTGTTTGTGCTTCGTTTTGAGTGCTTTGTCGCATTGCTTTACATTGCTTTGGCTGTACTTGACTTCATTTAATTTTATTGCGGCTACATTAATATATTTTGTCGTTTTGAAATTGTTTGCTTGCGTTTGTGTGTCCGCGCTGGCATGCGTCTGCCTGTCTACTTGAGGATATGATAAATGTCCTTGTAAAGCTTTGAAATGAATAAATATGGATATATGCATACACTTACATATATTATGTATAGACACACATATTAATAGCTACAATTATAACCTCAGTGCAAGTAAGGACAATGTCCTTACATACAAATGTACAAAACTAGAAAAATAAAGTTAGAAACGGTGCAACCGATAACATATCTATATAAAATAAGTATATATATGTATACATATATATATAATAATCCATACACAAATATATTTCTTATAGCATTACAGAGTATTAAAAGAGCTTTTTATAGATTTCGGTCAGTCGGCTTGTATGACAGCTATATGCTATAGTCGTTCGATCTGAACAATTTCTTTGAAGATCGTAGCATTGTTTTAGAAAATAACGTGTGCCAAATTTTGATAAAATATCTCGTCAAATTAGAACCTTTTCCATACAAGCACTTGATTCCAAACGTTAAGTTTGTATGGCAGATATGTGCTATAGTAGTCCGATCTGAACAATTTTTTCGGAGATCATAGCACTATCTTAGGCAATAGCCCTCGTCAAATTTCGATAAAATATCTCGCCAAATTAGCACCCTTTCCATACAAGCACCTGATTCCAATTCGCAAGTTTGTAAGGCAGCTATATGCTATAGTATTCTGATAAAAACAGTTTCTTCAGAAATGATAGCTCGGACTTTGAAAATCGTCGAAGTCAGATTTCGTGCAGATATCTTTAAAAATAAAGCAGTTTTCCATACAAGGACTTAATTTTAATCAAACAGTTTGTATGACAGCTATAGGCTATAGTGATCCGATATTGACGATTTTGACAAATGAGCACATTCATGCGGAGAAAAAATCGTATGCAACATTTCAGATTGATAGCGTAAAAACCAAGGGACTTGTTTGCATATACTATACAGAAAGACAGACCGATACATAGAAATGGCAAAATCGACTTAGCTTGTCTCGCTGAGTAATGTTTAAAGAATAAAAAAAATTGGTATAGACTAGGATCACTTCCTATTCCTCTAGCTGAACCGAATAAAGAAGTATTTAAATTTAGATCTGTTAATAGTTTTGTCACAGCTCCTGCTAAGGCTGGTAATACAAGGAGTAAGACTGCTCGACTATAAGTATATATATCTTTTATAGGATCTCAAATTTAATATACCCTGTTCACGGCATAAAAATCTCCAAAAGCTGGTATAAATACAAGTCATCCCGTACACACATATACAAAAATACGCTTATACTTGCCACATTTATACACGCGCCTTCACGTAAAGCTAGGCACCACAGACCACCCACCCGCCAAAGAAAGAAAACTAACCACCAGCAAGGTTATGAACAAAGGCGGTCGCAATTTCGGTCAATCGAAGGTGGTGCAAGCCACAAAAAAAGCCCCAAAAAAATATAACAAAAAAGCAAACTGAAAAGACAAAGCGTGACAACAAAGGAATTTCGCAAAAAATGCGCTAAAGTGCGACAGGAAGTCTAGCGCAAGGCGCTCATGGAATCCAGTAGTACAAAAATAGCAAAAAAAAAAGACTTGAAGACATGGATTTTTCTATTGTTGTTATGTCGCGACGTAGCATGACATATTCATGCATATTACTTTGCATAAGTGAGGCGGATTAGAAATGTGCCGCTTTGCGTTATTTCATCTACGTATACATATATATATATATATAAATTTCATTTCATTTATGACTGAATTTGTATATATATATATATATATATATATATATATATATACATATGTGTGCATGTGTCTAACACTAATACATGCATTGCAAATGTGGGCAGGGATTTGCATTAAATTTGGCAGCGAAATGCTGACATGGAATGTGTTTTTAAAGCGCAAGGCAAACGAAAAGTAAGCTTGCAGACAAAAGAGGAAGTTCCCAAAATAAACACATGACTAAATTTGTAGTTGAATATAATTTAAGGTTCATATACTCATATATGCACATATATATGTATAGATAGCTATACGTGAACTAAAAAATTAGAAAGCGTGAAGTGACGCATCTTCCGACTAGCCACTGAGTGCTTAGAATTGTACAAATTTATTCTTTAAAACACCAAGATGAGGTTAATTACTTTGCTAAACTTTTGTTGGTCATTCACTAGTTCTCTAGGAACTTCCAGGAGGTTTTAGAGGTTTTCCTATGAAATCTTTAAACATTTGTGAGACCTTCTTTTTTCTTAAACTTGAAAGTTTAATAGAGAAGAGAATTAGATAAATAGTTAGATGTTTAATACATTGTTTGTATATTTTATATTTTTATGAGTCCTCAGCTCTGAGCTGACTCTTCTATGAGATCATGAAGCACTTGTAAGATATTTTTTTGCTGAACTTCGAGATTTACTTTCGCATTTTATGTCTAACTTTACCCAGATCAGTTTAAAACTTGGGTCCTCTTGTTCCAACGATTCTTCATTCGATGGGCATATTAAAGTCAGACCCAAATCGTTCTAAAGTGTTCAAAATAATAGACTCATATAACGAAATAGTATTCCTAGGCGTTCCTCATTTGCGTGATTTTGACATTTATTTACCCAACTGCTTCCGACAATTATGTCGACTTCAATTCTCAAGGTTGCGATTGAGGTTGGGTACAATTAATCGAGGTGAGTTTGAAGGTTAGTTTAGTTTTCTATATAGTCGCTACTGAAGAGAAGGACGAAGAATGCCTCTAGCACTTTAGGTAGAGGAACGCATTGTTTAAAAAGCAAGGCTTAGCTCTATCTTTCATTTTTCATTCAAATATTTATTTTACTTTATGGCTGGATGCAACATTTTCATGATGTTCCAAGGCAATCGTCGATGGATCCAAGTCAATTGTCAACAAATACAAGCGCAGAAAGTTCGTAGCATGTTGTTAATTGCCATAGTTAATACACTCGATATACTTTTCGGTCTCAAGAGAACGCTTTTCGTTAGCTGTTCTTTTCCAAAAATTCCATACATGTGGTGCAGTTGAAAAAAGCTGTTTCAGAACTCTGCATGTATTATCCAAACAAAAGGTTCTACTAAAACTTACAGAAGTAAAACTGTCCTTGTTGTTGTAGCAGCAAAAACATTCACGAAGTAATTTCGATGTATGGTGTCGAGTTGACAGTCATTGGCCGGACTGAGCTGGGGTTACTTAGACCCGACTGTCGTGGGAACTCTTTGAGATTTGTGCAATTGTAAAACGAGTTGGTCCATTTTCAACATATTGAATACATTTTTATTGAGAATACTGAAAAAGTTGAACAATATAGATGACGGATAACGAAGGTTTCTTGGGAAAACAGAAACTGGGAATATCTGAGTTAGAGTTAGAACGGAATGAATTTATTCTGTTGATAACAGTTCTGAGTTTTGAAAGCTTTTGTCAACTTTTAAGAGCTTTTGTCTCAGCGAGTACCCTCCAAGGGCGCTGATATTTTATACTCCCGCGTAAAGGGTTTTGTACTTGGACATAAGTCTTGCTTTTAGCTGATGCCAGTTAATATTCTCCTTAGGTTGACTTAAGAAGAAATACACGAGCTTGATCATATACAGATTTAGTATTATTGTTGCAAGATGAGTTCTTAGTAAAAATTCTCAATCTGAATTATTGAAAGGAAGCTTTTTTTCAGGAAATCTTTTGCTTGTGCCTGAGGGTATATGACCAAAAAACCGCCATGGTGGCAAATTAGGCATAGTTGAGAGTTCCTTAATGGAATTTCAAATTGGCAGCTTTACTAATCGCAATCCATAAGCCTATTACGTGTAGTTTAGGAGAAGCAGAGGGATTACTTGATAATATGTTCTCTCTTTGAATTTCCATGACTTGGCTTAATTCATCATTCATTACAGATTTTGCTAAGGTATTGTAATAGAAACTGTACATACAATTTTTTTTTAATATTTTATAATTTATTTCACCATTATTGTGACGTTGGGGAATGAAATTTTGGTGTATGTGATGAAACTGCTAACCAACTAAGCCAATGTTTACCAAAAATTAGTAAACTAAAGTTGATGCAGCATAGAATCCAAAACTCTTGTCACTATAATTAATTATTGCCAAATACAGCTGTCATTTTCCGCTCCACTCGAATCATCTGCACTTCTTAATCGAACCTAACCTATAATTTTTTAATCAAAAATTTTCCCCATAAGATTTTACATATATTGGCGAATGACATGATTTCAAAGCGGAACTCAAAAAAAGTTTTACAAACTGTAGTCAATGTAATCACATAACGCCAAATAGCTCAATTTTCCGCACATATATATGGGTATATGAATTTGTATGTATGTATAAGTACATATTCACCACACATCAATTCGGCAAAGCTCATGTTAACAACACATTTAGCGTCAAAACGGCATTGCCACAATTAAGCTTTTAAAAATACAAACTTTTAAATGCATATTGTAAAAAGCCGCAAAACACTCGACTAGCGGCTAAATACGTAACTATAATACGGGCACATATACATACAGACCGGGAAGCATAAAACCGCTAACCGCAGCAATGGCAATAACATTTTAAAACCGTAAAATCTGCTGCAGACAAGTGCCACAGTGCCGAAAAGATAAACTACAAACAAAAACAAACACAGGCATATACTGATATACATATATATATATGTAACGATATATATACATGCTAATATGCAGGCACTTCACGTCTATGTATGCGCGCATACGCTTCTGTAAATACCTATAAAGATACACAACCGCAGATATGGCTAATAAAAATAAAACTAAAATTGCTATACGAAAACGATGCTGTGGCAAGCGCACAAGCCAAACATGCAAAGAACACAACAAAAAAAAACTAGTTAAATAAATAAATAAGGTAAGATTAAACTAGTTTTCCCTGTCAGCGAGCACATTTGCATACTTTAAGGCGCAATGCAGACAGCACGCGAATATAATGAGATTGCTTGCTGCTCGCTTCAAGCACACGAAGAGGGGAACAAGCAACATAGCAAATGCTAAAAAAATGGCACGTACAATTTTTTGTATGAAGCATATACATATGTATGTATATGTGTGTGCGACATATATGTGTTGTAATGGCAAATTCAGCTAGTTACGCAGTGCTTTAGCCAACAAAAATTCCATTCTAGGCTTTGCAGATGTTTAATGACAACGACAACAACAGAAAATATAGTAAAACAAGTAAGGAAGGGCTAAGTTCGGGTGTCACCGAACATTTTATACTCTCGCATGGTAAAGTGATAATCGAGATTTCATAATACGTCATTTACAAATTTTTCAAATACCGTATTTTTGTAAAGTTTTATTCCGCTATCATCATTGGTTCCTAATGTATACATATATTATACAGAGAAGGCATCAGATGGAATTCAAAATAGCTTTATATTGGAAGAAGGCGTGGTTGTGAACCGATTTCACCCCTATTTCGTAGACGTCATCAAGGTGTTAAGAAAACATAATATACCGAATTTCATTGAAATCGGTCGAGGAGTTCCTGAGATATGGTTTTAGGTCCATAAGTGGGCGACGCCACGCCCATTTTCAATTTTAAAAAAAAGCGTAGGTGCAGCTTCCTTCCGCAATTTCTTCCGTAAAATTTAGTGTTTCTGACGTTTTTTGTTAGTCGGTTAACGCACTTTTAGTGATTTTCAACATAACATTTGAATGGGAGGTGGGCGTGGTTATTATCCGATTTCTTCCATTTTTGAACTGTATATGGAAATGCCTGAAGAAAACGACTGTGTAGAGTTTGGTTAACATAGCTGTAGTAGTTTCCGAGATATGTACAAAAAACTTAGTAGGGGGCGGGGCCACGCCCACTTTTCCAAAAAAATTACGTCCACATATGCCCATCCCTAATGCGATCCTTTGTGCCAAATTTCATTTTAATATCTTTATTTATGGCTTAGTTATGACACTTTATAGGTTTTCGGTTTCCGCCATTTTGTGGGCGTGGCAGTGGGCCGATTTTGCCCATCTTCGAACTTAACCTTCTTATGGAGCCAAGGAATACGTGTACCAAGTTTCATCATGATATCTCAATTTTTACTCAAGTTACAGCTTGCACGGACGGACGGACAGACGGACGGACAGACGGACGGACGGACAGACAGACATCCGGATTTCGACTCTACTCGTCGCCCTGATCACTTTGGTATATATAACCCTATATCTGACTATTTTAGTTTTAGGACTTACAAACAACCGTTATGTGAACAAAACTATAATACTCTCGTTAGCAACATTGTTGCGAGAGTATAAAAACAACAAAAATACTACACAGCCTAAACAAATAAGCTTAAGCGGGCTTAAATATGCAGCAAACAAATGTGAAACACACAAATAGGGAAAAAAAGCGCCTGAAAGGATGCTTCATTATAACAAAAAGCCACCAGCGCTACGCTACCGCTACCGCTATGATTACGTTGAACTTGGCTTTTTGCGCTTTGATGGACCTGCCCCTACTAGGTAAGCAAACGTAATGAGAAGTATAACAACAACAGCAACAATAATAACTCAACGCTATTAAGCTGCCTCAAAACCAAACGGCAACCAAAGTAAGCCTGACCAGAAACTGCGAAAAAAGACGAACAAAGCAAAAAAGCTAAAGAGAAAAGAAAATCTAAGCCAAAAAAATTGAGAGTGGATGGATGTTAGCTAAATGAAAGCGAGGAGAGAGCAAAATCGCCAGCGCATATTAGCTTAGATGTCAAGCCACCAGCATAAACATGTATTTAAATGCGTTCAGAGTGTATGTGTACGTGTCGTTATTCAACATAATATATTTACTATTATAAAAACAAGAAGAAACATTACCTTCGGTTGCACAGAAGCGATACCGCACACAAATAAAAAACAATTTCATAAAATGACTTCATTTTGATAGGTCAGTTTGTATGGCAGCTATATGTTATAGCGTTCCGATCTGAATAATTTCTTCGGAGATTATATCATTGTATTAGGGAATAACCCATGCCAAATTTCTTGATGACATCTCGTCAAATGAAAAAGTTTTCTATACAAGCACTTGATACCTATCGTTCAATTTGTATGACGGCTATGTGCTATAGTAGTCCGATCTGAATCAATTCCTCGAAAATTACATCATTCTATTAGAGAATTACATCCACCAAATTTTTTGATGATATCTCGTCAAATGAAAAAGTTTTCCATACAATCCCTATATTCTGATCGTCCAGTTTGTATGACAGCTATATGCTATAGTGGTTCGATATTAACCATTTCAACAAATGATCAACTTATTGGTGAGAAGAGTATTTGTTGATAATTTTAGATCCATATTTTCAAAACTGAGAGACTAGTTTGCGTATATAGCCAGCCACAGCAAGATTGACTCAACTCGTCAGGCTGATCATTTACATATGTAACTATTATATATTTCGTAAGGCCTTTACTGTTTTTGTTTGAGTGTTAAAAACATCGGAGTAACGACCATTACCTACTCTGGATATAAATAAAAAAATAAAACCCACAACAACAAAGACATCCATGTCAAAGCGGATTGTTTGTCTCAGCGCCGCTAGTCGTTGCCAGCTTCCTTCGACACAGCGCCGACGATGCGTTGAAAATCCAAATGAGCATATGTGTCCCGCGTTCTCAAGTGGCAGGAGACGACAAGTCCAGCGGGCTACTACATTCCAGTTACTTTACCCACATACCTATGTACATGTGTGTGTTGAAGTGCGCCTGCTGGCGAGCTGCTAAGCCGATTACGGGCACAGCGCATAAATAAGTTGTTGTCGCCGCACATGTTCATAACATGCGCTCTCCTGTCATGTAGCGCTCATCCGCTAGACGCTTGTTATGCGCCCGACTTGCTGCAGCTTGCTAGCTCCAATGCTTAGACTTTTTTTCCGCAATATTGACCTGCTTGGTCTTTTTTGCGTCGGCCTAAGCGTGTTCTTTCGTTGCGTTGCCTGGGGTGGCGCTTGTTAAACAAAGCATTCACAATATTCTCTAGATTGATGTGACAATCTTGGTCACTGTTGGTTTACTTATTGTTTTTGCTGTAATGAGAATTTTTTCCTTATTTCGCTTTGTTCTTTTTTTGTTGCTGTTTGCTTTTATATTTAGTCGTCTTAAGTCATATCGTGCTCGACATATTAGGCGTTGTTAAGGGTGTGCGTCATCGCTCTACCACTGACCCTTATATTTTATGTGTTTATACTGTATATACATATTTATATACATAATTTGTCCTGGTTTTGTTAATGAGTGTAGGCTTTTCAATTGACTGCCTCTCATGGGATTTATTTTGTTTTTTTTTTTGTAATAGCTTTCGTTATTCAATGTTGATTTAATGCTTACAAGATTTATTAATGTCCAAAATTTAATGAAAACACCGGAAATACATAAATTAAGAGTGAGCTGGTGGACAAAAGAGCTTTGTGTTTCTTTTTTCCATGAATTATGTGAGGTTTTAGGCAGCAAAAATTTAATTATGAAACTCTTAGAAAGAACGTTCTCTTCAGTTGGCAAAATTGGCAGAAACAGTGTGTGCTTCTTATCTCTGTAATCAAGTGTTCAAACAAAGCTTTCATTCTATTCTATAAATTGTCCTTTCAACATAAATTATATTTTTTGAACGTTCTTTTCCGTCCAGACAACACGACCTAGCCAGCGCATCTTGATTCGCTGAACTATGTCAATGTCGCTGCATATCTCGTACAGCTCATCGTTCCTTCGACTGCGGTACTCGCCGTTGCCAATGCGCAAAGAACCATAAATTTTCCGCAGAGCCTTTCTCTCGAACACTCCTACGGTCGACTAATTAGCGCAGATTTCAGTGGATTTTAGTGGGGTAATGTAACGACTGCTCCATCGTCATCGATTGAGGAATCGGGTTCACCATCTCCTGGTGTTATGGTTGCGCTACCATTCAGCAGACTGGATAAGTGTTCTATTCATGCTTTTAGTACGCACTGGGGCCAGTCACTAAATTACCACTTTGAGTCCTACAAGGGTATACTCCGGTCTTAAAACCTTCCGTTAGTCAACGTACTTTTTCTTAGAACTTTCGAGCATCAAAAGTATCTACAAACTTAAAAATATCACGCAAACAAAAAATTCCAAGAGATCATTTTGCAAAGCTTATCTTAATATTTCTTCTACACCGAGGGGGCTATATGCCAAAATCCCATTTAAAACGCATTTTCAATCTTAAAAATATAACCAAAACTAAAGCGCATGCAAACATTTTAGAAAGCTTGAGTTAACACGATGACTTTACAGAGGATACTATATCTAAAGAGCGTCTGTTAGAAGTATTATCAAGTTGAGAAATATAAGTCGATTTCTCGTTGAATAAAAAGTCGATAATTTTAAAATTTTTCGTACTTAATATCTTTCCAACTTGTGTCAGCTTATGTTTGAACGAAGTTATTTTTTAGTTAAGAAACGAAAATGATACCATTTTTAATAAAAATGCTCAAGGGTTCTTGTCTGTGCTATTTGCCATATTACAAAAAATTGTCTAAAGTGCTCGAAATAACTCTTTAAAGGAAAAATCATTGAACGAAAATTTTTATTATAGGTATACCCTCAACCACTTCATTACACCTAAAATGTTCATACCATTTTAAGCCCCTTGGTAATGAAACAATTTCGTACTTAGGTGAATGTTGAAAGGCTTGTGTCTCTGCTATTTGCGCCATTACAAAAAATTCAACACCGTGATAAAACAAATGTCAAAAATATTTAATATACTCTCTCAACTGGTTCAACAACATCGAAATGTTCACAACAACAACCCTCTTTTAGCCGCTTGGCCTAACTTTCTAAGTAAGGAGTCTCGATATCTAGCTTCCCCAATTTAATTAATGGAGCTTGTCTGGTCTGAAATCACTTGCAGCGCACTATAAGATTTACATATGGTTCACGGTCCTAGTTGACCGTTTAAGTAGCAAGGGCAAGACTAGAGCCTCAGCTAATGAAGGGAGTCAATGTCTATAGTGAACAAGAAAAGTGACCTGATGATATTAATATTATTTAATGCCAATTTATGTCCGTACTCAGAAAATTTTAATTTATCCCTAATCTTCTTTAGTAAACACAAATTGGTCACTACTAGTGGTCCGATTGTGTACTTTTACTTAAAGTTATCAATATATGTTGTGTTACTTCGATTTCTTTATTGATGTTGTCCGATCAAAACTAAATGTTCTCTTTAACGTTTCAATCTTATACAGGTCTGCTATCCAAAAACTAATGCAAGGCTTAAGACAATTTATACGTTCTCTTATTATTTCTTTTCCTTGCATTTTACCTTGAAGCTGCAACTTGAGATTAAATTTCTACCAAAAACTTTTATTGTAGTTTGTAAAGTGTTTTGTGTTTACCATATTTTACGCAGAAACAATAATATATAAATATAATTAAATAACATATTAAAATTGCCGAAACTAAAAAATTTTCGGTTAGCCACTAATTCAGATGCTATTTTTAACATAGATCTTTTGCTTTGAGATTTCTTTCTCAACGAACCATATATCTAGCCGCTCATTTTCTGCGCCTTTCCTCTGCCGCTTCATCCACCTCGTCACTGTAGTAGTCCTCCTCCTCTGAGTTGAGCATACGCGCGCATAACATCATGCCAAAGCTATATTCGCACGGATCATCCTCCATATCATTGGCGGCCTTACACTCGAGCATATTCTCGTAGCCTTCATCATTCAAAATGCCCAACTCATGCAATGCCTCGGCATCCAATTTGCCATTTGTGTCCATGAAGCCCATGCCATTTAGCAGACAATCGGCATAACATTTGAATTTCATATCGATATCTTCCGGACTCGGATCGGTGGGAAATTCATCTAGTTCTTGCATGGTGATGTTGTGTTTCACTTGGCAGGCCTCGACGAAACTGTGTAAGGGAGCGGTTGGTGTCTGATAAATAGAAAGAAAAAGAGGGAAAATGGATTAGAAGAGTAAGAAAGAAAGGAGAATATGGTAAGAAGAGAGAAGGAGAGATAGAGATAAATAAACAAAATGATAAATAGGGAGAGATAAAGAAAGCAAGACAAAAGGGGTTGGATAAAGAGCGGGAAGGAGTTGGAAGAATTGATAAAAATGTGGAAGTAATATTTAAATAGAAATAATAACAAAAGTGTGGATATTGAGTAAGAGCGAGGAACATGTAAGTTCCAAAAAAGGTGGAGAGAGAAGAAGCGCGAATGGAGTAAAATATTCAGAAATAAATAAAGAGATTTTCAAACACTACAAAAGTAGACCAATACGGACAACAAACGACACCATATTTTCGCCCATTCGACATTCCTCTTCAGTAAAGTTTGCCATTTCATCATGGAAAGATTCGCGATCCAACAGCGAGGCGAAATTATTAAAATTTACTACCGAAATTCGGAGTCAGTGGCCTGAACTTTAAGAGCGCTACGTCCCATTAATGGTCGTCATAATCGTCCTGTCAGATCAACAATTGAGCGTCTAGTGGAAAAGTTTGAATCCTCGGGCACAATACAAAATGATCCCGGCCGGTGAGACAAAAAAGTGTACTGCCGCTAGCGCATCAATTGAGAAAAACCCAAATCAGTCTCTCACACGTCGTTCTGAAGCGTTGGGCAACTCTGTGACATTGTTGTAGCAAATTTTGCAAAAATATCTTGACCTACATCCTTACAAGATTAAATTTAGGCAAGAACTAAAGCCGTTTGATTACCAGAATCGTCGTACGTTCGTGAATAGGGCTGAGCAACAAATTGAAAATGATCCCGATTTTCATCGAAAAATCATCTTCAGCGATGAGACTCGTTTCTGGCTGAACGGCTTCGTCAATAAGCAAAATATGCGTTATTGCTCAGGCAATTCTCACGTATTCCAAGACCGGCAAGTTACTGTGAATGGGAATCGCTACCGCTCAATAATAACCGAATATTTTTGGATCGAATCGGATGATATAGACTTGAACAATACGTGGTTCCAACAGGACGGCGCCACAAGCTACACAACGAATGTCACAATCGATTTATTGAAAATCAAGTTTGGTCAGCGTGTTATCTTACGAAATGGTCCAGTCAATGGGCCTCCTCGGTCGTGAGTTTTGACGCCGTTAGATTATTTTCTGTGCGGCTACATACGTCAAGTCTCTGGTCTATGCCAATTTATGCTTGAAACTTTACTTTATTTAAAATTTCGAAAACTCCACTTCAGTTAATAATATGGAAATTTGATCTAATATCGAAAATACAGCGAGGTCGCTCTGTGGAGCTTTTTCTGAGCACAGCATAACCTATTAAAGTTCATTAAAAATATATTTTTCATTCACTGTACCAATGTGACGGCGCCAGGTGGCAACGCAAACACCACAAAAACCACCAACAACACCAACCAAGTGAGTCCAGGTATTGACATTCCTTTACCGCCGTCCGCAGCCAACACAGTAGCGCTCATTGTTGCTGTTGTTGTTGCGCGTTTTCCATGTGCACCAAATTGATACATCCTCAACAAGTTGTATGCACAATACAAAAACAAAAAACCCAAAAACAAAACTGTACACTTAGCAAAAACGCGAATTTATTTTATGACTTTCGCACGAAATCAGCACACAGCAAAGGAAATGGAAATGTTCAAAAAAAAAAAAAACGCAACGGTGAAATTTGTGTTTCGCAAAAATTCCACGGCAATTGCCAACGCCACTCGACTCGTTCGACTCGCTCGCCACGTTTCCACTTCACAAAGCCTTTTTGCCCCCTGTTCTGGCTGACAAGTGAGAACTTTTTTGCACTAATGAAAAACTTTCGACGCCGTTGCACATTTTTATATGCGAAAAGTTTTGATTCGATATTGTTTTTGGTCGACGCCAGCAGTCAGCAGCCTGCAGCCGGCAGCCGGCGATTACGCCAACAACTGCGCTTTTGTCTGCGGCAGCAGTAAAAATGCAAACTCAATAAAGCGGCGGATAAAAATTAAAAGTCGCGTTTGTAAGCGCAATTTCGACGCAAACGCTTGCCACACCGCGCTTCCGTGCGACGCCACCGAAAGCGCCAACGCTGCATTATAACTATATGTGTGTTTGTGTGTGTGTGTGCGTTCGCTAACTGTATATAATAGGACCTTCATAATTTAATTACACTGATTCCGGTTGCAGATAAATGCGCCTCGGTGTGGTCGTGATTAAAACTTCGTGTGTCGGTAGCTGCAATAACAACAACAACAACAAATACAGTAGCTTTGCAACAAACGAATGTGCGCTTTGATTGTCATCGCACCCAAATTAATTGCTATTGAGATTTAAATTATAGTAATTATTTTGAGATGCGCTGATAGCGCGATTTCAATCTTTAACTGTAAATGAGTTGCACCAATATGCGTAATTATGCAGCTGCCGGGGATTTTTGTGTGGGAGATTGAGTAAGTGAGGTTATGTTTTTGGTTTATAGGTATTTTTAAAAAATTTCAATCTAATTATTAATATTTGCTTACACATATAGTTATCCACAACTTTAGAAATTTTTTACGGCGCTGAAAAGTAGGCAACTTATTTTCTATGTGAGGTTATGTTTATGGTTTGCGGTTATTTTGAAACAATTTTATCTCAATTATTACTATTTTTTATATGAGTAGGTGATTTATATAACTTTTCATTCTCAAATGGCGCTGAAAGGTATGCTACTACTTTTAAAACTGAGGTTCTGATTTTATTTGCAGGCATTTGTAAATGATTTCACTATAATTATTAATATTTGTTCATATACAGTTATCTACAACTTTCGAAAATTTTGACGGCGCCCAAAAGTAGGCAACTCATTTTATATGTGAGGTTATGGTTTTGGTTTCATGGCATTTTTTTAAAATTTTACTTCAATTATTAAAATAAGTATATAGATTTACTTAATTTAACTAATTAATAAAATTTTGGCTAAAATTTGTTTATCCATATAGCAGATTTATACTATTCGGAATATTTTTCATAGCGCGGAAATGTAGGCAACGAATTTTCCAAAATTATACCATTCCGAAAAACAGTATTTGAATTAATTTATATATATGTATATATGTATATATTATATAGCAAGTGAATAAAGTTTTCGTGGCGCTGAAAAGTAGGCAACTATTTTTATATTTGTGAACAAGTTTATGGTTTACAGACATTTTTAGACAATTTAACCTCAATTCAAAGTTTGTTTATTTACATAGACGATTTATATTACTTTATTTAATTTTCATGGCGCTGAAAAGTAGGCAACTGTTTTAATAAATGAGGTTAGCCATCGATTCGCAGATATTTTTAAATGATTTTAACATAATTGTTAAAATTTGTTAATCTATATTGCTGATTTATACAATTTAGTTTATTTTGTGTATCGCCGAAAAGTATGCAACTATTTTTAAAATCATATGATTGTTTCCAAAATTACAATATTTCGAGAAATAGTATTCGACATAGTTTATTATGTAGAAACTTAATCAAATTTTCGTGGCGCTCAAAAGTATGCAACCAATTTTATATGTGGGGTTGTGTTTTAGGCTCACAAGCATTTCTAAATAATTTTTCCTTTCAATTATTAAAAATTGTTTAAATATATATGATTTGCAAAACTTTAGTTATTTTTCATTGCGCTGGAAAATAGGCAACTATTTTAGTAAAAGAGGTTATGCTTAGTTTTGCAAATATTTTTATACAATTTCAATTTAATTGTTATGTGTTTATCTATGTACATAGCTGATTTGTACAATTTGGAATATTTTTCGTAGCGCGGAAAAGTAGGCAAAGAAATTTTTATTGGTCGAGCATATCACTTCGGTTATCATACAAACTGATCGATCAAATCAATATTAAAATTTTTTTCTCTCTTATGCTTTAAGATAATGTTATTTTAGCTTCGGCGCTTCCGTAGTTAATGTTTCATCTTGTTTTTGTAATGCTATAGAACCACAAGCTGCTGAAAAAATTCAGTTTGTAGCATTTTTATTGTTGAGCGTGCTAATCAACATACGCACACAGCCACAGTGCATCACTTTTATCGACGATTTTAATGACTTTTGCGTCTTCAGCACTCATTCAACATTCATGACCATTCCGCTATCAAAGAAAAGTAAGCGGAAAATAAACTTTTACATTTCACCATCAACGCTTATATTTGCTTTAAGCATCTACTTTTTCTAGGCGCACGCTCACCTTATCATCCACTTGACGTAATTACCCCATTCATGCACTCGTTTGCCGTTGCAAAGGTTAAAATTTTACACTGCTTTTCAAATTGCTCGAAACTCAGGTGTACTTAGGCGTATGTATGAATGCACAGTTAGGTAAGTATATATATATGTATGTCTGTACATACATATATAGTTTGGCTTAGCTCAACTCCGCATTTATTCCGCTCGCATTGCTGTCATGCACCGCAAACACCGTCAAAGTCAATGGCCAGTCATTAGAGTTGATGTACTACTTTTAGTTGCAACTTACTTACTTGCAACTAGCATTTGTTGCAATGTCCTGCCATGCAATATGGTTTTTTTTCATCTATGGTATTTACAGCTTCAAGTGGGGGTAAACAAGTTCTCTAATAATGCTTACAAGTAAACACACGCACAGATATACATATACCTACACACATATTTTGTATGTATGTGTGACTTTGTGCGTTGCATAGAGAAAAATATTACGAAAAGTTGCAATTTGCAGCAAACATCAGTGCAACAGCGCATAAAACTTTTGCACTGAACTTTAGTGTGCATGTGTTGGCTTGTGTGAGTTGAGTTTGTGTGTGTGTGTGCGTTTAGTTTTGAGGTTGCTTACTTTTCATTACTCCGGTTTAGTGCCTCGCTGCTTGTTTTTGTTGATGTTAGGGCTGATGTTGCCGCAGATGCTGATGTGGTGATGTTTTAGTTTGTGTTGCTGCCGTTATTTTTGCTGTTATTGTTGTTGTATGTACGCTTTGTTGGCAATTGCTTTGGCTTTCTGAGTTGCTAAATATTTTCCGACACTTCCGCACAGCTGTAAATGAGTATACACACAAACACATACACACATATATATACAAGTACATACATAAACTGCTTTTACCAACACATATTCAGTTAAAAATTTTTAGTTTTATCCATGTGTCACGCATATACATAATTATGCATTTTAAGACCGCAGTGAGTTAATTATGACATTCCTCTGACCTGCTTCTGAAATTAGAGAAATTATATTTGCTAAACGCAACCACACATGGGTCCTCTGATTTACGCATGCTTGTTTTATCATATATACATACATATGTACTTATGTATATATAATATGTACACAGATTTATTATATTAAATAAATGTGCGCATATTTCGACCTGTCAAAATGGTCAGCAGACTTCTCACAATCACTATCATAAGAATTTAAATTGTTCAGGGACTCATAGCACCACACGACCCATTTTCTACTGCACGTTTTTACCGTTATATGATGTATTGTTATTTACCTATACATAAAGAACTAGTGGCCTTTCATGAACCATATGTGACAAAATTCTGCCAATTAGTGAGTGGTCAACTCTCGTAAACAGGTAATTGGCTTTTTTCATTAGCATGTTAGGATTTGCATATTTTGATAGAAGTGATTTTCAGACAAAGATTTTCTGACATAACATTAATTGACTTAACTTAACTTAACGTAACTTAAGTTAGCTTAACTTAACTTAGCTTAACTTAACTTAACCTAACGAAACTTAAGTTAACTTAACTTAACTTAACGTCGCTTAATTTAACTTAACCTAACGAAACTTAAGTTAACTTAACTTAACTTAACGTCGCTTAATTTAACTTAACTTAACGTAATTTAACCTAACTTAACACTTAACTTAACTTAACGTAACTTTACACTTAACTTAACTTAACTTAACATAATTTAACTTAAATTAACTTAACTTAACGTAACTTAAGTTGACTTAACTTTACTTAACGTAACTTAATTTAACTTAACTTAACTTAAATACAACATAACGTACCTCAATTTAACTAAATGTTATCTAACTTATGCTAATCTAAACGACATAAATATAACCTAACCTATATAACCGAATAAAACTCAACTTAACGGAAGCCAATTCGACACAAGCTTACTTACGCAATTCCCCTAAAACTAACTTATTATATGGCAAACTCAATTCCCTTAACCTAACTTGTAATAACGCAAGGCCACTTAAATTAACTTAACGAAAATAACCTAAAGTACATTAATCTAACTCAATTTAAGCCAAGTTACCCAATCGAACCAAGCCTGAACTAAGCTAACCTCTTTGCACAATTTAACCTATCCTAAAGCGCATCGAAATTAACTTCATATAACTAAATCTAGCCAAACTTTTTTTGAAGAATCATCCATAATCTATCCACTTATACTAACAAAACACTGATGCCCGAAGAATCATACTCTCGGTTCGAAATCCATCGAAATTCAACGCAGAATAACTTTTGCCAACAGGGGCTACTTCGGACTGAGTATGCAATTGAGAAGTAAAATCCTCTCTCGATGAACAAAAACCGAATACTACAAGTCTCTTATCATCCCCGTCCTGCTATATGGTACACGGGCATGGTTAATAACAACATTTGATGAGCCGGCGTTAGCAGTTTTCGAAAGAAAGGTTCTATCTTCGGCCTTATTCCTATACTTAGAGAAAAAGAGGCTGAGTTGAAGACTTGAGAGTGTAGTTTTACAGAAAAAGCATTTGATCTTCAGATACAGGGTAGACAAATAAGAAGTGTCTTTCAAAGAGCACAGCTTCACCGCAGTTCCAACTGTTCAATTCGAACAGAAGAGTATCCGAAGAGAGTTTTTATAGAGAGAACACTATTAATTTGGTTCTGTACAAAATATTTACATAATCCTTGAGGCTAATTTGTTTAACCAAGGAGGGGTACTGAATTAGCATTAAAAGCTACGCTTACTTGGACCTAAAAACAACAACTTTATTAAAAAAAAAAAACATTTTTTTTTCATAATTCTTTGCATGAAGTGATTTCTTCTTAAATTTTGTTTTTAATGTTTGTATAGGTTTTATGTTCCTTATATGTATTTGTATTTGTATATGCATGTGTCCATCATATCCACATGTTATTAATAAAGAATATAGTATATCTCTTGGTGTTGTTGCTTTTCATTTTGAGTTTATTAAGTTTCTCGGTCGACTTCCGTTTTTCGGTTTGTTGGTTTGGCATGCCAGTTAGCGCATCCGTTTCCGTTTTGCTATATATCAAATGCATACGCGCTTTACTGTCGTCAGCCTTTGGCAAAGCCACGTAACTCCATGTATATGTTTAAAACCATAGGCCCTTTACAGTGTTGTGTATGCTAATAGAATAACAGGAAAAGTTTAACTTTAAAAAAATAGATAAACAAAATAGCCAAATGTTTTGAGAAAACACGAAGAGTCAATGCAGTATGCGATGGTGCATTATCGTTGTGCAAAAACCCAGAGTTATCGGTCCATAAATCCGACCTCTTTTTAGGAAAATCTTCTCGCAAGCGACGCACAACACTCAAATAGTATTCTTTGTTGACAGTTTGGCCGATAGGAGGGTATTCGGAGTGCACCACATTTCGATAATTGAAGAAAACTGTCGACATAACTATAATTTTTGACCTGCCTTGATGAGATTTTTCTGATTTCGACTCACCTTTGCCACGATATGATCGTCTGTTTCCGGATCGTAAGCATAGATTCAAGACTCATCGCCAGTAATAATCCATTTTATGACATCTTGGTTGTCTGAAAGCATTGTTTCATACACGTTAACCCGACGTTGTTTTTCAAAAAATTGAGTGATTTTGAAACCAATCGTATGTTTCACTTGTTTTAGGCCCAATCTTCAAAAATGCTTTTTACTGATCCTTCTGATATTTCAACGATGTCGGTAAGATCTCTGACTCTTAATCGTTGATTCTCAAGTACCAATTCATTTGGTTTATTGACGTGCTGTTCACCAAGTTATGTAGTCCGTCCTGGACGTGGTTCATCGTCAACGAGTTCTCGACCCTCTTTGAAAAATTTGTACTAATCAAAAACACTTGTTCACGACCAACCATCATTATCGAAGGTCTTTTCCAACATTCTGAAAAATTCAGATTCCGCACACAAAATTTAAGGAACTTCTTTGTTGAATAATTTCACTCATCTTTAAAATTGCCGAATGCACTTTATGTACTTCAGAAAGGCAAGCGTATAATAAACTCTAATGATTAGTCTTATGTGACATTTGTCACAAATGTCACTGACAGTCAAAGCAATCTAGAAAAAAAATATTTCGACGAATGAGTTTTCAAGTGAAATTGAAATTAGAAATTCTTACTATTATTTGCCCATTGTAGTTTGTGAAAAAATATTTCATAGGGAAAAAATATAAAATGTATTTGAGAATATTATTCAATGGTTGTTATATAAAAAATATATACTGAGAGAATATTTTTTACAAATTTTGTATTTAAAAATGTATCTGCTAAATAATATTTATTTCAAAAACAACCCCGATCCTCCATAAATTAAGCACCACTCTGTGAATTCCTCGGCAACATTACACGAGAGTGTTATTTACAGCACTTGAGCGGAGAATGTTAATGAATGTAATGAATTTGGCTTTCACTTTTTGAAGCCACTGTGTGTTAGTTGGTGTACATGTATGTGTTGTTGGGTGTATGCGTGCGTGTTAGTGTAATTCCAGCAATTAGTTTCTCAAATGGCGTTGATGAAGACGCCAACTATGACATGGCAGTGAAGGAGCTGCGATGACAACACGAAGAACAATAACTATGACAACAACAACAACAATAACATTTACAATAACAAAAACATTTACAACAACAGTAACATTTACAGCAACAATAACATTTACAACAACGGTAACATTTATAACAACAATAACATTTACAACAACTATAACATTGAGAACAACAATAACATTGACAACAACAAAAATATTGACAACAACAATACTATTAAACACAACTACACCAACAAAGTTTGCAATAACAATAAAGTTTACAACAACTTCACTAGCAAAATTTACAATAACCACGATTGCAACAGCACCTACAAGAACAACAAAAGCAACAATAAAATTTACAACAACCACACTAATACAATTTGCAAGAACTACACCAACAAATTTTACAACAACTACAAAGACAACAGCAACTACAAACACCACAACAACAACATCCGCAAAAGCACCCCCAACAACAAAAACACTAAATTAGTATAAATCTGTGGTTATGGAATTTTCTTAGGTAATCTTCACAACGGCAGCTCAACAGCGTGTGGCACATGGAATGTGGACAATTTTAAGGTTTCAATTTATCGCAAAATTGCCAAAAATTTTAAAAGCAGACTCACACATGCACACACACACCCATATTAACCACTCATATGCAATTTGCTATGTTTACCGAAGACTCAGGCAAGATTCGGTGCGTTTGTGTGTTTTCTTTTAATATAAACTCAAATGAAATATATTAAAATGCATGAGAGCGCAGCTGTTGTTGGTTTAAACAAACACACACACACATACATATACATACATACGAATGCGTGGCAAATGCAGATTTGCAGCTCTCCAAGTCCACAATATCCAGTTGACCATCTATGCCGAATATCTGCTGTGGCAACCTGCACACATACATACATACTAATGGTCACATACACACATAAAAATATATATGTATATAAATGTATTTATATATATACATGTGTGTGCTTGTTTCGTACTAATGCAAATATTTGGAATGTTTGCAGCAACTTATGTTGCGGCTGTTGTTGCTAGCAAATATTTGGCTTACGAAATTACAAAATTTTTGAACAATTTGCGGTGTTATAATTAAAAATATGAAAACTATTTGATATTTAGTTGAAAATATACACATTTTATTCCAGCTATAACTATTCTTAATAAGCAAACGTTTGCTTACGATTTTCAGAACGTGGTTTTCTTCAGTAGCCAAGTGAAGAAAATTGGTCTAAAATTTATTGAAAATATTTCTTATGAATTTTTGAACAAGTTTTGGTGGTTAACTGTAATATTCATACAATTTTTTCATAACAAGAATTCCTTACTCGTGATGCAAACCTACATATGTATGTTTATGTGGATATGCTAAAATATATAATATGTAGTGAATAACTAGATAGCATGTAGAAAGTGATCAAAGCTACATGGAACAGATAAATAAACTGAAAAAAATTCTATTGAATTAAAAACAAGAAATCAACAATAAGAACGTAGAAATAAGGATTTAAATCGGAATTTTACTTAAACATATATTTAGAACTGAACTTAATTTAAACTAAGAATTAAACTTAGACTTAACTCAAACTTAGTTTTACGCTTAATATCACAAAACATTTTTTTAGTTGATACTGACTTTGTTACTTCAAGGAGAACTTAGAATTAAACTTCGACATTACTTATACTTAACTTTAACTTAACTTAGACTTAACTTAAACATAATTTAAACTGAAGAACAGAAAGCAGATTTTTAGTTAACACAGATTTTTTCTTACTTAAAGGTAAACTTCCACTTAACTTAAAACGTAACCTTAAGTCAGAAATTAATTTAGGCATCACTTAAATTTATCTTACACCTTAAAACAAAAAAATAGATTTTTGGTTAAAACGGTTTTTTTTTACTTTATGGTGAACTTAGACTTAACTTAAGTCCTAATATAAAATTTTATTTTAACTTCGACTTTACTTAAACTTAATTTAGACTTCGAAACAGAAATCAGGTATTTAGTTAACACAGATTTTTGTACTTAAACTTAACCTAAAACCCTTTTTTGAATTAAACTTAGACTTAACATTAACTTAATTTTAGACTAAGAAACTAAAAACAGATTTTTAGTTAAAACTGATTTTTGGCCTTAAAGGTAAACTTAGACTTAATCTCAAACATAATTTAAAACTTAGCTTTAACTGAAACTACAGTTGTATTTAGTTTTCGACTTGGAAACAGGAAAAAGATATGTATTTAGTTGAAACCGACTTTTTTCTTAAAGTTCACTTAGGCGTAACTTAAAATTTAACTTTAACCTAAAATTATACTTAACTTACAATTAAATTTAGAGTTAACTTAAACCAAAACTTAGATTTAGGAACAGAAAAAAGATTTTCAGTTTTTCAGTCCTATGTTAACTTAAGACCTAATTTTAACTTAGGCTCAGGCTTCGACAAAAGTTTTGAGCAAAAAAAAACAATACTTTTCTTTGAAAGATAAGCTCAAGTCTACGATTTAACATGGACGGTGATATAAACTTTAACCTAGACACAAGTTTAATCATTTGACTTAACTTAGCCTAAGACGTAGAACTTTGTCTCAGACTTAAAACTTTGACTTAGACTTAAGATTTTACTTAGACTTACAACACATAATTTGTAAAACATTCTAAAGATTTTGATGAACTGAGAAACTTCCATTAAGTACTTTCAAAGGACTTAGACTTAATTTAGCCTTAGATTTAAGACTATGCCTTAGACTTAAGGCTTCTTCTTAATCTTTATAATTTCTAATGATCTTAATTAGCTCTGAAACCTCAACTTAAAGCCTCCGCAGTAGTAACTTATATTTAGACTTAACTTAACTTTGAACTTAAGATTCCTAAGAGACGAAATTTCCACTACTCTCGAAGGATTTTCATCAAAAGGGGATCATAAGTTTAGACTTAACTTAGACATAAAACTTTGCCATAGACTTTGTCGAAAAAATTAATTTTCATGAACAAAAACTTCAATTTCAAACTTCAATGGTACCTTAGACTTAAATTTAGCTTAACTTTGGACTTAAGCTTTGCATTGGTCTGGACTTTGTCTAATTTATAATGAATTTTATGTTGTTTGAAGCTTCAGTATAGCTTCTTCATAGAAGGATCTTAAAGTTAGATTTAAGACTTCTTCTTTGACCTTTTTTTACATTTAATTTTAAATACACTCTAATGATTTTCATGAGCTTCAGTTAGAGGCTTTCATAGAAAAATGTTAGACTTAGAATTAACATGTTCTTAACTTAGACTTAGACTTAAGTCTTCTTTTTAAACTCCATCTTATACTTATTTTGAAATTTTCTCGAATGGTTTCCATTATCTAAAAAACTCCAATTTTGAACTTTCTTAACTTAACCAAACTTAACTTTTCTTAGACTTTGCCTTAGTCTAGATTTTGACTATTTTCTAATGATTTTCATGAATTTAGAAACTTAATTTTTAGACTTCCCAAGCTGCATCTTCTTCCCATTCTCACTATTTTCACTTTGAATTGCTTGTCACCTAATGTAGACCTCATCAATTCCTCCCAAATATTGGCAGCTTCGAAAAATTCGAAAATGCAATCATCTTGAGATCTTCTCGAATTGATGGCTGCTCGCATTGTGCCACAAACATTGCGCAAAAACACTGCAACTTAGCGGGAAGCAACGCATCAGCTACTAAATTGCTTTGCGGCAAGCGCAGTTGGTGGCGGCCATTGCTCCTGTTAGCGCCTTGCCGCACTTGCTTGTAACGAATACCCAATGTGCACTGCTGCCGTTTCCTCTCGCCGCTGACAACAAAGTCAGCGCCTAATACGCTATACTTGCTGCAGTTACAGAGCCACTGTAGCGCCAGTGTACGTTGAAGGCACGCAAACGTTGATGACGAAAATATGTAACAACAACAACGGCAAAAATTTGAATTAATAAACATAAAAGAGAATACACCATAAACCAGCTTTACAATGGCGTGACAACAAGCAGCAATGCAGTGCGCAAAAACGAAAATAATAAGCGAAATTGTCAAGCGCGCGGCCAGAAAAGCAGAAGCCAGCGCTATATATATATTATATACTTGTACATGCAATAAAATCAACAGCAACAAAAAGAAAAGGCAAGCGCCAGCATGAAATCTGTGTTTCGCGTAGTATAGCGCTGAGGATAGCTGCAAAGAGGGGTGCATACACACAGAAACATTCGCAGGCGCGCGGCCGCCAAGGGCTGATGTCACGAGGCAAAGTGGTTCAAAACTAACAACCAGCTGCTGCCCGATTTCGCTTTGGGAATACTCGTTGCGAAATATTTAATATATATAAATATATATGTACATAAATATGTCGTTACCAAAAATCAACAACAACAAACGCAGAAGAGCACAACGCTAGCTCGTTGGTGGTGCGCCCAGCGCCCCAGTCGCCGAAAACGGAAAGCGCGCATTGCAATTGGCAGCAGTGGGAAATGAGTTTTTGCAAGTGGCTTAAGTTATTTAAAATTAAACACCAGTTCTACACAGACACACACACACACATACACTTAGAGACATTTGCGCGCTAAAATGTGTGCAGTTTGCATAGTAAATAATATTAAAATTTGTAGTTATATTTATGTAACAAAGGCGAAGAGGAATTATTTTTGTTGCTGAATGTTAGTTAAGCGTGTCTTACTGCAGGCAAAAGGCGCGCAACAACAACACAAAAAGAAAAACAAGAAAACAGGAATTAATGCCAGCGAGTTAAATAAATAAAAATTGGCTTTTAGCTGTTGGCGGCAATAAGATTAAGCATTTGTGTGCGGCAAGTAGAAATAAATAAAAATTGGCTTTTAGCTGTTGGCGGCAATAAGATTAAGCATTTGTGTGCGGCAAGTAGAAATTTGGCAGTTTATAACACAAAATAACCGTAATATGTTAATAGAAGGTGCCACAAATATTATCCAAAATAAATTTTCCCAACAAAAGCTTTTAAAATTTTTATTATTTTTTTTTTGTAACAAATTAAAAGAAAAACTTTTGAACATTTTCTTATAGCTTTTTGGCTATATTTTCGGTTATCTTTTTACTAGCCAAAGCGCAAATGCAACTCTGTGCTGCTTTTGTTGGCAAACCATGAGACTTTGGAAATATGTCACACTGATAAGAATGTTATTCTGTACCATAAGAGCCATCGTTCTTTATATATTGCGCTCATTAAGTACAATCACCCCATATTCACCTATTCGACTACCAAAAACTATATGACTACAAAAAGTAGCCGATATTGAGTTACCAAAAACGAAGATCTGTAGCCTCCTAAGAAATTTTGAAAGAGATAGGGTCTTAACTTAATTCTACTTCCATCATAGACTTGTATGGGTGTGCGATCACAGCGAAATGGCCGGAAGCTGCAAACCAAGGGCTTGCTAGGGAGTGTGTGTAAACGAGTCGGTTTTCCGATGTCTTCTTGTGTTCTAGCGTTGGAATTTCAGTGAGCTCAGCAAACGCTGGCCAAGAACCAAAATGCGACTCTTCCAGCCCAGACGAATTCTGAACTACTGACTCCTTGCAAAGGCAATTGTAAGTGTTTTGTCTGGATACTCATAAGCAAGCGCTGGTCAACAATCTGTTCTTGTGTGACTGTAAGATCCTTCCTGCCCATAGAGCGCCGTAAGATGTTTTCCGAACTACTGGCCTTTAGCAAAATCAATCTCACCGCAATTGCAAGTGTTCTGACTGGACACTGCTCAATAGGTTCACACTCGCAGCGGCTAAAAATGCTGTCGGATGCTGCTTATGAAAGCTGTATGGATGCAAACAAATCACCTTGTCACTTTACTGCCCGGCTTTTGCCAGATTGAGGTTAAAATAATTAATAGACATCACCTTGGGGAACCTAGCGATTCGTTTCAATTTAAGCTTTAGGGCAGGTTGAGATAACTATATATCCCTTCCTAAATGAAAAAAAAGCTTAATCGACTCTCTACTGCCGAGCGCAAATAATTATGCTTTCATATCTCAAACCTCAAAGCAAATAGAGTCGGCATTGAGCGATCCAAACGTGAACTAAGTTGGGTTAGATTATGTTCAATGGCCTCTAATCAAAATAAGCATCGCACTTGGACCACTATTTACACCACTTTGTGAAGTCAGAATATATAATCAGAGCTTATAAGTAGACAAAGCACTTTGAGGAAAAGCAATTCTGCTTAAGTATTTTGTTTCTATTTACGCCAGCTCACTGAACTGAGGTCAGCGAGTTAACGGAAAGTGTGAGCACTCAAGCCTAAGTTCTCAGTGTTGAGATGCTCTTAACTTGTTTTCTTCCAAACAGATAGTAATATCATTCCCAGCATTATCTCGTGTACAACGATAGCACCAATTCGAACGCTTACAACTAGGTTAAGGCTAACGTTACTGAGCGCAAAGAACTTTCCATTCCAATTGTAGGTCATAATGGGGATTCTGGTTATATAATTATTCACACAGTGCCATCTATCGGTAAACAAAAAGTACATTCTACAAGCGCCAAATATAACTGAATATCATTTAAGTCAACTCCAAAAGCTGTCTCGTTCTAAAGATCGTGGTGTATAGTATAACCAATTTATCAGAAACTTCTTTCTATTGTTCCATTGTTCCGAGGTGAACTATTGTGGCCAAAAGACAACAGTAGGTCGATAAGACATAAAGTGGCTAGTTTGGACTTACATTATAGAAAAAGTACACGGAAATTTGAAATAACATTAAGAATACTTAATTGTTCATCAATATTTATTTTGTCGCCTTCAAAGTAATCCCCACAAGATGTATTATTCTTAAGCCAACGATTTTTGCAGTCGTCGAAACACTTTTGATAAGCACTTTTGCCTTAACCTTCAGCTCATACAACGAATTTTGTTTTATCTCTCCGTTCGACAGAAAACGGAATCCACCAAGCGGCAATTTTAGTTTGTGGAACAAGAAACAATCACACGGAGCCAAATCAGGTGAATACGGTGGTTGATCGATGGTATTCATGGCGTTTTTGGCTTTAAATTCGGTCACAAACGTGGCTCGAAGCGATAGTACATTATCAGCGTGTAAAATCCATGATTTGTTCTTCCACAATTCCGGCTGTTTTCGAAGGATGTTCTCACGAAAACGCTTCAAAACAGCCAAGTAGAACTGCTTATTGACCGTCTGTTTCTGCGGAACAAATTCACGATGAACCAAACCATGAATATCGACAAAAACAATGAGAATTACTTTGATTTTTGTAGTTTTTTTGATTTCGTCTCATGTTTTCCTTTGCATTTCGACGATTGTGGACTTGTTGGCATGTAAACTCATAAACCCATGTTTCATCGGTAGTTATAATGCTATCTTTGAATGTGGGATCGGAATTCGCACTATTTAACATATATAAAGAGATCTGTTCTTTTTTTTTTAAGTTTTATCGTGATGAGTCGAGAAAGAAAGAAAAAGAACCCAAAATATCAACCAAAATCATTCGAACCGACTCGCGAGGGTGTGGAGCTTTCTTGAGCAGTCCTACCAATTTAGCAAAATACATTTTTTTGAAATATAATTTACGCGGGGAATTTAATTACAATTTTCGGGTGCTTTTTTGTCACAATGTGTATAGACTTCAATAGCATGTTAGATTTTTATGAATTTTCTTGTGTCTCGACCTCATAGCAAACTTAAAAAATAAAGCTGTTCTCACAGAAATTTCTATACTAATACTTTATGAAAACTCGAGTCTATGTACATACGAAAGTTTTCAAATGATTTTTCAGCTTCTCTTACAGAAAGGTTTTCGAATATGATATTTTATCGAAAATTGGACTTGGAACCAATGCAGCTCTAAAGCAGCTTTCGAGTTTCATAGAGTTTGAGAATATTCTATCGAGATATAATTTGAAAAAGATGTTCCCAATATTTTTGGTGGTGTCGATTAACCTTTCTGTTTTTAGAATACGGATTTTTTGTTAAACTTAGCGGAAGTGTACAAAGCTTTAGTAAGGAATGGGTCAGATAAAAAATTCCATTTTCTGAGTAGTTTTGTATTTACTAGAAATTTTTTAAATTAGTGGAATATACATATATGAGATTCTTCTAGAGGTATTTTTGGTGGAGCTTATAGCTTTGTATACACACTTTCGAGTACCGGCCACTAAGAAGATTACTAAAATAACTTTTAATATGATTATATGGCCCTTTATCTTCCTAGCCTAATTGTATGCTCATGTTAAAGTAAGAATGACTCCATAAATCCGCTCTTTCAGCATATTGAGAAGCGAAAGCCGGAGAAAAGATCTTCCGTAGCCTTCTTTCTCATCTAAATCCAAACGGCTGCTAAAGCAAACGGAGAATCAAAAAATGTTCGTATATTTGTCAAACCTATTTGCACAACACCAGGGGATTACAAATACTCAACCGCTTCGTTTGCAACTCTACACCACTTCAAGCGCACTCAAAGTATGTGCGCTTCGGAGAGTGGTGGTTACAAGCGAGCAAGAAAAATTATTTATAATAAAAAACGCATAAAAAATGGAAAATGTCGCCGCTGCAGTGACAAATGAGTAGTGAAAATTGCCGGGCGGTTGCGGCATCAAACTGGGAGTTGAGGCTGCTGCCACACTTTTTAATGCGATTTCTCCGACTAATTTTGGGCAATGCATATTTGTGAAGTTTTTGTTGTTGTTATGCATTTTTTTGGGTGCATTTACCATGCGCCTTGCTGAATAAATGCAATTTTTGTCAACTCATGTTGAGCAGCATGTTGGAGTTAGTAGGGCGGAAAGGATAAAGCCAGTCGTCAAAACAAATAAAAAAAAACGCAGCACAGCAGCAAAGGCGAGCGGGACAGCAGCCAGCACTCGGCTGCTAGGCGTTTATGAAGAGCGCACAGGAAATGAGCGCGGACAGTGGAAGCGACCAACGGCAACAACTGCTGTGCAGAGGCCAGCGCTGTCGACTGCACGACGACACGACACCGCGTGTGCGTGTATGCGGTAGTTGGAGTTTTGAACTTTTGAACTTTTGGCGTACTCAACTGTGGCGCTCGCTTCAAAGGAGGAAGTAGAGAAATGGCGTAGCTAAAGCGCAGATGGCTTCGTATGAAAACAAAAATGAATGTATAATAAAGCAAATAAAAATGGGTTTATCAAGCAGAAAAGATTGCATGGAAAAAGTGAATTTGAATACAAAAAAAAAAAATTTGAATACGAAGAAAAAACTGCGAGTGCCACAAAAACTCGTGTCTACGTGAAAGTGGCGTAGCACACAAACAATGGAAAGTGAGTGTGGCGTGTGTAAAATTATGAGTTCGTTGACTGCTGGAAGACTTTAGCGCAGCTTAATGCGTCTTCTCAGTGCACGGCATCTTTGGAGCTATGGTAACAGTCTTTTCGGCCCCTTGAACTGCTTATGCTTGCTCGCATTGCCAGCGCTCACACTTCATAAATCTTTATTGCGTGCTTGCTAGGTAATTACGCTGCGTTCCTTGTGAGAAAATTTGCTTTGCCTTAGCGAAGTTGGTAATATTGATGTGTTTGACAGTATTAATGGTCCACGCTCATGCCTTTTCTCATATGAGAAAACCTGCTTAGAATGCAAGTTCGATAGTTTGACTAAATATAGGCACTACTGATTAGCCAACATTTTTTTAGGTTAGAGAAATTGTTCAAAAAAAGATTGAGGTTCTTCTATGCTCGTAACTTACTAGAGCTCTTGTTCAATAAACTTCACGAACTTGATGAGATTAGGAAAAAGTTTCAATTCACTTGATAAATCATAGTAACTGAGAACACACAAATACCTCAACATCAGAATTGGTACTCGGAGCGCTTAAAAGCGGCCTCAAAATTAATATAAGGTAGTCAGAGCAAAATACTTGTATGCGTGTCTATGTTGGTAGCCAAATGTGTTATAATTTTCATTACCGGCAGATCTAACTAGTATTTCACACTTTAACTGAGGTTCAGTCTGAATTTGTGAAGTAACTGGTCCATACGTTACCAATTATATGCATGTACTATAAGGTATTGTGGCAAAATGCTGATCAACACAGAAATCATAACAAATATTCAGATGGAATATTCAGAGGTTCAGTCCGGATTTGTGAAGTAACTGGTCCATAGGTTACCAATTATATGCATGCACTATAAGGCATTGAGGTACTTCAAGCCATACAAAGAGGATTCGCAGTTTCAAAAAGCTAACTGAAAGTACCTTTGCTTTGACAAGTCGCTTAAGAAATTTCTTTACAACACTTTTCCTACCGGGAGATCCTTATAATTACTCATTTATATGTATACACATAACGGTAATACCTGCTCACACTTAACCGCTCATTGCCTGCCATTCTTATTTTGTGGTTTAAGTGCAATCGCGTTTGTTAAGTGGCCACTTTTATGCTGTGAGTTGCTGTGCTGTTGTGACTTCGCTTTGCCTTAACGCCTAAAAGCATGCTACACAGCTGCATTGTTGTCATTTTGCACGGCATTGTTGCGCCAGCATTATGCTCCTTATGCGATTCTATATGTAAGTCGGACGTTGCAGCGTACCCAGCAATCGGTGCTTAATAGGTCAGTTGCGAACAAGAAACTTAATTAAAAATGTGCATTGTTATTGGCTCGCTTACGAGTATGCAGTGAGCGAAATGGGCTTACGCTTTCCTGTAATACAAAAAGCATAAATACACTTAACTATATATGTATATATATATATATATATGTGCATGTGTATAATAGTAGATTTTCTGGCAGTTATTCATGTACGGCGAGTGAGTTGTGGTCAGCAGTGCTCGACAGCCGGCCGCAACTGGCGCATAGCCACGATCTGTCCGCTGTTGTTTTATCCGCATTTGCCATTCGCCGGCAAAGCCACTCGCCACCGCACTAAGCCAATTACAGATTTTTAATTAAATACAAGCGTTGCCGCTTTAAAGTAATATCTGTGGCATTTTTCGCATGCGAGTTTGCTGTTGGGTATAGTAGCGTAAGGTGGGGTGCCCTGTTTGACTCGAATTTTTTATCAACTGCTGTGAACTTTCAATCTTCCCTGATAAACAGTAATAAAAGTCAATTGGTTTTTACTCTGTCTTTGACCTCGGTATATGATTTGAGCGTAAAAATTTTTTGTAATATGCCCCGTAACTCTAGTGGTGTTTTTTAAAGAACCCGACAATGATTCGAAAATTATACAAAGCTGTCTTAAACCTCATTTGGAAATATGTTTTGGTAGTTACTGTTCAGAAAATGATCCGAAAAATAAAAAAATTGGTTTTAAAATTCTATTAGGAATACGTTTTTGATGGTCACATTCAGGTTTCAGGAAAGTCCCAGCCCTATACTTAACTTTCAGTAGATCTATTATATGTTCTTCTGCAATATTCCTCTTTGAATATATATTTATTTATTGCTTGGAGTAAAAGAAATCGGGAGCGGGTACTCTGTCTTTCTTTTCTTCTTAATTTTTTATTTTTATTTTTTTGAAAAGAAGCCCATCCCGTTTAATGATTATTATCAAATATGTGAAACCATATCTCTTTATGAACTGGTTCTGATTTATAATCCTTTGTATTCATTAAAATTTTTTCCAAAGAAATATATAAGAATTTCCAACACATCTTCCATATCATCTCTGCGCCGAAATGTAGGCAATGGCTGTATAATTACTCATATAAAGTCACCCTTCTGTGACTGTTCAAGAAATCTAAAAGCGCTGTTAGTTTTATACATATAATTTTTAATGATAACCTTCTCTCTTTATTTTTTCTCTACATGCTAAAAAGTAGGCAAATGATTTTTATATTTTTTAATAATTTTTTGATGGTTGATAAAAAGCCCAATAGATCATGATTCAAACTGATCTTATTACTGTAACTTGGTAATTTTATTTTTCAATGTAAATTCACAGAATCACTGACACTGTCTTTACAGTTTTTCATCGCCGCGCCGAAATGTAGGCAGTGGCTGAATTACCTTTATGAAGTCACATTTCTCTATCTTGTTAAGAAGTCTAAAAAACCTTTTAGTTTATACACATATACCATTTTTAATGATACCCTTTGAATATGAGAAGCCTCTTTCAAACTAGTGTACCAAATCTAATATACTGTTTTCGTCTGTGCCCACAAATGTAGGCAGCGCATTACTTTTTTAATATTTTTTTTTCATGAGGAAAAGTCCAAGTAGATCTTTATTCGAACTAATTTTATTACTATTACTTAGTAATTTTGATTTTCGAAGAAAAGGTACAGAGTTTCTGACACTGTAGCTTTTCATTTCAACGCCAAAATGTAGGCAATGCCTCTATGAAGCCAATTTTGTTCACTCTTAGTTCATACAAATATATCATTTTTATTGATACCTTTGGAATATGAGAAGCCTCTGTCGAGCTAGTGTAACCAGGGTAATTTCCTGTGTTCATCTTTGTTCTCAAATGTAGGCAACGAAATGTCTTTACTTGAATAATTTTTTGTAGCTCGAGAAAAAGTTTTAATATTTCATTGATCCAAGGTAATAATTTTATTTTTCAATGCAAGTACATTAAATTTCGGACTCCATATTTCCGATTTTTCATCTCCGCGCCGAAATGTAGGCAACACTAAGATACTGTTTATGAATATCGTGCATATCTCCAAAATTTTAGTCAAACAAGCCTTTACCAAAACCAAAGAACATAAAATATATGGTTTGAAATTTTCACAGCTAACTGTACTTAAGCTCAAAACAACAAACACATACCCATACAAGCACACACATACCCGCAAATACATGCTTAGCTGTGCATGTTTGCTTAAACGAGTTAATTAGACTTGTAATTAGGCGAAACAAGTGAGAGATAAAATTTATTGTCGCACACATGGACACTGCAGTGCACATGTGCATACACACTTATATTTATAAGAGCTTGAAAGCTTTTTGCCTGAAAATGTCGGCGAAGACATAAAATTTATACAAATATTTGTAGAGGAAAGCTATATTTGGAACAAATTACTTTATTTAGTTGAATTATGTCATAATAAATGCTATATGATTTATATAATGATTTAAGCAAAATAAATATTTATCTTTATACGAGTACCTATTAATATGCTTAACATTTTCCTCTCTTTGCAGGTAAGCGTAAATTTTCTTTAAGGAACACATGTGAGGACAATGACTTCTGTCTGTCTTAAAGTGGAGTGACTTTAAATAATATTAATCGCACTTGAGGCTAATAATTTTGTGAGGCAAATATGTGACATTTGAAGTAACTAGTTTTCTCTTACAAAAAATTTACAAATTTACTGAGATATACATATATATACAAGTATGTATATAAATATTCAATATTTCCTCGAACTTCTGGTTTTTTTGAAATAGTTTTCTACATGTCCAGATAAGAGAGCTTTCAGAATCTTTGGCCAGACATTTTTTTTATAATATCCTGTCTACTTTCTTGGCAGTTGTAGGCCGTAGAGAACTCTGTTCATTCGGTGAGCGGAGTTAAGTCCATAACTTAGCTCTTTTTATATCAAAAATGGACCGAATTATCTTCAGGGGTCAATAGAAAGGTCCAAAGTTGTGGAGTCAAATACATTTACTTATAAATATTAAATATATTCCAGCAAAATTTACTACTCCAAATGACTACACCACATTTGCGGTTAAGGTCACTTCCTAAGCTTGTAATCTTTGCGTCGAAACTAAGAAGAAAAAAAACTTGACATAACAGTACTCGTGTGTTACTAATTTTGACCGCTTCATGTCATGTTGTGTGGTGAGTAAGCGGTGGCGTTAAGCAACAGCTTGCATCCCCATTTAGTCTAATCCCGCTTGACCAACCACTACACCATGAGAACTAAATTAAATTATGAATGCTTGGCAGCATTTCTTTAATTCAATTTCTCATGCGGAAAATTTTAGCATATTTACAAACACAAGTGTACACACACATACACATATACACACATATAAATGTATGTGCTTGTATCTGCTGCAGAATTGTGCTGTCGAAATATAAGCAAAGCGCTCCTGGCATTATATTCCAGCTGCTGCTGCTCGCTGATTAACTATTTTTACTTAGCAATGAGATCTTCACGCTCATCTGCAGTTGTTGTGTACGCTCTTAGTTTGCTTGAAGTCTTTGAAGTATAAATGAGAGCTTTAAGTAATTTTGTTTAGATTATCTAACAATCTTTGCTTTTTGTGTTTTTGGTTAGCATTTTCTTAGTGTTTGCATAAATATGGCATGGTGAGGGGATCTAATTAGTCTGATATATATATTTTCCGAAATTTATGCAGCTTCTTTGATTCACTAAATCGTATACTTTTACAATTTGTATTATTCTTATTTTGACCAAAACTATATATGAAAGAGAATAGCCGTAAATCCATTAATTAATTTAACAACTTTTTATTCTAATCATTATTTACTAAGTTTGTTTAAATTATGCCTTTCAAATGTTAAATAGTCACAACTAAAAAATTAGGTGTGATACTTTGCTAAAGTTACCAGCAAAGCGCCTATATGTATACAATGTTTTTTGACCGAATTTTGAAATCTTTGAAACTAGTGCTTTACCATAATAGACTTATTAGCTAACATTATATGGCTTCCATAAACAAAATTGTTTGCTTTTAGCACCCTTCCCTTTAATATACTCTCCCTAAAAACTTGTAGGTATCTTCATTCTAATTAGTAAAAAAAATTAGGTGGTTGGCTTAGATAAGTTTACCAATTATACTCCCAAATGTAGGCAACGTTATTTGCGCTTTGCTCAATGTACATGCCACATATTAAATGCTACCTTCCCTTCGATATACTTTCCCTAAAAATTTATTTCTCTAATTATATATATTATACTTTGTTTGCCTGAGTTATGTTTCAATAATGTGTAATCAACCTAATTAGCAAAACAAAAAGAAAATAGGTGTGCATCCTGGATAAGTTTATCAAAAATGCCCCAAATTGAAGGCAACGCTTTTTGCGTTTTGTTTGGTTACAAGCGACAAACCACCACTTCAATGCTTATTGTATGTATACTCCACTGAGATGAAGAAAAGCTTAAAGAAGACTTGGGGGATATAGTTCAAAAAGGTTACGGGCTTAAGTTTCGATAAAATAGATGACCAGTGCGTTCACTTATCTCCAGAATTATCTTCAATGTGGCCAAGGCTTGTTCGTCACTATTTTATACTTTTCAATAGAGCTTTTAAAAGCTTTGAACTAACAATTCTTAGAGATATTATTATAAAAACGGATCAATATACAAGAGACGAGAGCAGCTATACATTTATATACTTGAAAAGAATTGTGATGCTCTCAGGAGCTTTTTAAGCTTTTGTTATGAGCTTTCAATATGCATTTTCAATATGAGGTCAGAAATCTTCGAGAAGAAGGATCTCTCAAAGGACTTTGTTTTTTTTTTTAAATTTACGGATTTCGTTCTCTCAGCAAGAAAAAACCCACTATTTTCCTCACTCGATGTAGTTCTACCACTCTTTTTACATTTATTCTTCATTTCTTAGGTATAAAATGCGTCCTTAATAAAAAATGAAACGTTCAAAGGCTCTTAAAATTCATCTGGTAGGCCTTTAAAGGGATTTCATGAGGGCCAAAAAATAAAAGAGGCTGCTTAAGCTGGCATTCGTATCAAGAATTAAATCATGAAGTTTCACATTAACTTGGCTCGAACGTTGACAGCAAGACAGCTAAGTATGCCTCAAATACTTTCTCTCTTTCGCACATTTGTTCTCACCTTATCTCTCTTTTGGTTATCCTGCAGCCTCTTAGCTTGCTAGTAGCGGCATGACTGCAGCGAAATATTAACACCTGAATACTAATAAATGCAAGTATTCCGAAGTGTTTTTAGTGCGAGTTGAAAATTTTTAGTGAAAAACTTAAAATCTCACAAGCGTTGCTGTAGCTTAGCACACTTTCGGGCGCACAACGAGGCGCCTAGACAAAACGTATGTTTAAAGCGTTTGTTGGCTGATAGAAGAACACTGCTGGCTATAGAAGAGACACAAATACATATTTGCAAATGCTTTTATATTTGCACAACAACATTTGCGCATGTCTTGCATGCATGTATATGTGTGTCTGCCTAGTGTTTGCCTTCATTTACACCTTGAGCCATGCAAGCGGCCACACACGCAATTATATGTGCATGTGTGTCGAGCTGTTGCTATTACAAAGAGCATTGCTACATATGTGTACTATACATGTGCATGCCTAACGGTATATACATTGCTGATACACTCATGTGATGCTTGAGCTTAAAAAGCACTTGAAAATTTTGTGCTTGAAAGTGCCGAAAAAAGGAATTAAGCAGCAAAAGATGAAGAAAATTTGCACTCGAGCTTCGGCTGCTGCTAAGTAAGCTAACACGTGCGTGTGTGTTGCAGCAATGTGTAGGTATTGCATGTGTGTAGGCATGTGTGGGGAAAAAGTGTCAATGTGCGTGTGCATGTCATCTCAGACACCTACCAAAGGCACTTATCGGTACTCCAACACTTGCTAAGGACATTCACACCAAAGCTGGTAGCATATCACTAACATACGTGTGTGTATGTGTGTATGAGGTACTGCTGTCTAAGCCACGTTTGTGTGCGTGGATGTAAGCTTAAGCGCTAGCGCTGCCAAAATCACATATGCTAACAACCAAGTGCACATAAATATGCAGCAATGTACGAAAATAACAACAATGATAACAACAAAAGCAATAACAACATAAGCAACAATTACTAGAAGTACTCTCACGACACACACTTAAACAAACTCACACACACACGCGCGCAAACAAACAAACGACACCCTTACACACATACAAGCATATGCTAAGACATACCGTTAGCTTGAGTATGTCTGCTGTGCCACAAACAGTCGACATGCTCCACCCGCTTACACCAACACTCAGGCAAGGTTATTTGCTACATGCTTGTGGCAACATTTGACAATAATTTTCTGCGTACCACACCCTCTCACCCCCTTCTTACATACATACCTGACGACTGCCAGCTTCACTTGTGCAAACTTCTCGCAGCGTTGTTTTTGTTATTGTCATAAATTTCGATTTTAATTCACACCACACTTCGGTGTATCTGCGCGTCGAAAGGCAACTTTGACGCTTGCCTTTACATGTCGCGCCCAAATGTATGCAATATACATATATATTTGCTCGGTTGATATACTAAAATGTTTGCAAAAGTTACCGCGCGAGGTTTAAGTGTGTCGAGGACGTTTATTAATATGCGTTTAATATTAAACCAAAATAAATTTGTGCGCATTAAAGGCAACGCAAACAATTTGTCGCGCAACGGCGGAGTGCTTAGTGCGTGGGGGTTCGCGTGTTATAATTAAATTATTTTATTGGCGCTGTGCAGTGCGTGGTGTTGGTGGATTTTCAATTGCAGCGAGTTGTGAACTTTTTCTTGCTTATAACTTTTTGGTGTCATTGCATTGTAGAAAATTCAATTTAATTATTTTCTTAACATATTTGGTGCCTGTACCGCAAATTTTAGATTTTTGTGAAACATACTTTTAGGTGTACTTACTATATGCGAAATACCTACAATTTTTACAATATTTTTTTTTTGTTTCATATAAAAAAATTGGCAAATCATAGACTTTCAGGACCTTTAAAGGGCACAATAGACCCCAGGTCGAGGTTCGATCTCCACTTACTTATCTAGACTTGCGGAAAGTATAAAATTAGGTGAGTCAATAAGCATGAATCTAGCATTTTGCAGATATACTTTTAGGCGAATAAACAAATATAAAAAAATTTAATTTTTAAATTATAATATTTCTCATTGGTTAAGCTTACAATAATGATTTCCTGGTTAGCAACTCATCTCATACATAGCTAGCAATACATAAAAAAATTAAGATTTTGCGGGCACGGAAAACTCAAAAAATCCGAAAAAGTCTAAGCAGAAGTTTATGGATATATCTTGTTAAAGAAATTTATTTTTTTCTATGAATATCTCATACCTCATTCCATGTCAATTCGGGATGCTTCATTGTTGTTTGGCGCCTTGCTCTTGACTTTACTTGCAGTCTTCACGATCTGTCAGTCCCATTCTGCGAACCTGTACCGCCAACCGACTGTACCCAATGGCATTCTACTTGTTTCTACTGTCTTTGTACTTTTTACTTTTGCGGTCTTGCTTTAAGGAAGACATGCTTCTGTCCAAATCGTCGCATAAACAATGCATGGGTTATTCGATATTGCTCACGGTTTCTAGTGTCAGCCGTACCATACTCTCGACAATTTCGTCCACTACCTTATTGCGAAAGAGGCTTTTGTTACCTGACACCCAGTAGTAGTGGAGTTGATTCGCTTGGCTTGGCTTGGCTTGGCTTATGCATCCCTTAGAAAGTTAAAATACTATATTTATTAAACTACTAGCTGACCCCGCAGCCGTTGCCCTGCGTGAAATTATGTGTTTTGAAATGAAAAAAAGTTGAAATTATATTCTGTCGAAAATGATTTATTTTCGATTTTTCTACATTTTTTTATGTAGCGCAACTTAATAAACATAACTTTTTGATTTCCGTTCTGGTGCGTAAATATATAGAGAAGATGGGTTTCCAACTCGTCAACATACCACATACATATATCTGGCCGTGTGAAAAACATAGCATTTCCCGATTTCCTTGTGTCCTGTTGATTGTCAACGCAAGGGCAATTTTCCCTGGAAATTGAATACGTTTGAACTGAAATGGCTGTCCCTTGTATTCGATAACTACGTCATAATCGTTCGGGTTCCATTACACAGTTTCGGCGCCTGAAGATAGTGAAACATAATGACAGATCCAACTTTAAGACGCAAATGATGCTGGGGCAGGCTTGGTATGGTATTTGGAAATTCCACTGGATAATTTACGGTTTCGTCTTCCTTGTCAAGACGATCGATCGATTTATATGAGCGCAAACCTCCCGGAATTTGACTTTGAATCTTCCAGTTTAAGTCATTAACATCGGTATTTTTGGCAGCTAAAATTGCGCGTGCACTCAAGCAAGTGCAGTTACGATACTTTGACCAATGCTCGGATAAACATTCGTGATGAATTCATCTTCCGTTGAAGTGAATTGACAAAAGGAAGGTGAAATTGATATCAAACCACTGGAAGTATCAACCGAAATTTGCCCATTTCCAATTCTAAGCGAATATCCGTATAATGTAAAATGTCGTCGGTAATGTCATTTTTTCGTGTCCACAATTAACGCGAATTTGAAGGCCGATATGTCGAAATGATCTTCGCGAAAAGTATGCGAACTTCAGTGGCATGCGAAGTACTATCGCATTGTCCTTCGTCTGTTTCCAGTGATTAGCATGTTCCAGCAAACGCAACTGCTGGCATACTTCTCAAAATGTTGCACACACTGTACCATTCACAATACGCGATGACTTAAATGAAGTTGAACCGCGAGACGCAAGACAGTCGGAAAACTTTCATGAATTGCAAAAGTAAATATCCTACAAAGCGCTTTATTGCAGTTCACATATCGACCCATTTGATACTGCTGATCTCATATCGTTCAAGGCCAATAACCGCTATGTTGCTTTCTTTGGTGACGTACTTGCAAACGTATTTGATCGATTACACCAATCTGCAATATTCAACATTGACATGAGTTTTGAATGTGAATTAGACAAAAGGGGCGAATATGGTACGACACATGTGTTGTCAACTTCGATGTGTTGTTAACGTCGATATTCACGCCTCTAAATGCTAAATGTTCTGCCATTGTCGTCTGGTGAGTTAATATCCATCATTTCCCATTCCCGTTTCCGAAAGAAAAGCACATGAGTAGTGTTTCGTGAATTTATTGTCAAACATACAAACCATAGTGGGATTGTAAGGTTCGCAAGGTCCATGAACCATATTGGTTTTCACAACTTCCTTTAATTCTGGTTCTATCTCTGAATCAGGAATTTCCGCTGAAATGATTTCATCAATTTGATCTGGTGTAATCACCATCCGCATCCAAAGAAGAATGTGTGCGTACGCAACAGAATACATTCAGCATCTAACAGCACCATATATACCATAGGTTGCTTCAAGATAAAGACCGTGAAACATCGCAGCTATTGTTTAAAAAGTCGTGCTGTGATATCGTTACGATCGCTAGCTGATTGACCGCGATCCATAATTCCGCACGTATGTCATCGCATTTTGGGAGTACTTCTTGCCTTTCTTTGGGCTGCCATACGTTGATGGCAAAAAGAACGCCGTCCAATATTAGCGCCACCTCTTCGTGGCTTCGTAAAAAATTTCAATCTGTAATTGATCACATCGTCTCAAACATACATAAAGTTTTCACTGAATAATTTTCAATAATTTTTCCTTTGGATAGCCGGAATAAAAAAGTAAGCGACCGCAATTGAACGATTCAAATAATTTACAAATCAAAATATTGAAAAACAAAACAAACAAAAATTGAAAAAAATGTGTATGGAAAATGTTACTTTTTGGAATTGTCCAATTTTCCGACTTCTCCTCATGAAAAGTATAAGGTATTTTGTTTCTAAACCTTTCCCGATCCACAACAAACAACCTTTAAAAATTTCATTAAGATTGGTTCAACCGTTCTCTTAGTGTTAGTAACAAACAAACATTCATATTTATTGTAACGTTTGTATGGGGAAAAGAAAAGGGCTGTTTTTAGGGGTTTCCCGGAAATTATTCGAATTTTTCACGCCGTAAAAACCATCCTTGAACTTCAACAAGCATTTAAGAAAAAGAATTGGCCAAATTAGTCCAGGCGTTATTGAGTTATGCGCGTACATACATTTTTGGTATTCATTTTTATTTATATAGATGATCTGAAATGTTGGCAACGTTATTTATTTCCCAGATATTATAACCTTGCATGCCATGGTCACTATTTTTCTAGTTCTAGATGCCTGTTTATAGTAGTATTATAAAAAATTGTAAGAAAGATTTTTTATTTTCCTTAAAAATCTATACTTTCCTCATTTATACTGCCTAAATAGCTCTTCTAAAATCTTACCAAATATTTTAAATATTTTTTTTTATTCAATGAAGATTTACTGCAGAAAACATTTAGAAAAGTGAAGAAGGTATTTAAAAGATTTTCTACTAGATTTTTCTACCAGAAAGCCTAGAGTTTGTTGCACTGCTTCAATTTTACCATACTTATTCATGTAATGACTTCTTACCTGAATAATCCCTTAAAGTCTGTGTAAATTTTGAAACTTGTTGCTATTGATCAATCAACTCGTAAGAACTACAAATATTAACGCTAAAGAAATTATGGAATTCTGTTAAGGAAACACACACTTAAAATGATGGTTTGGTTCTGTTGGCTTTTCTGAAGAATAGTTAGGGTTACCTGTAGAGGAGCCTACTTGTATACCCATGATATTTCAATGTCGCACATCAGCACATAAATCTAATATTAATAGCGTTCATTGTATATTTTTCATCCTAAGTTGTCTAAATAAAGGGCTACTATTTCGATTCCCTACTGTTTTAAAGAAAAACCACAGAAACTTCAAATCTTATGAGGAATGTTTACTATCATTCGAAAGAATATTCTTTGCAATTATTTTTGAAGATTTTCACTTTCAAATGCTAGTCGCGGCTGAGCCTCAGATGTTCCAACCGTTGAGTTCAATTTTTGATGACTCGATGAAGTATTTCGACTGGTAACTGGCGAATGACAGGTGTGATGTTTTGTTCCAAGCTCTGAATCGAAGCGGGATCTCCAGCCTAGTGTATCTTTACACATTTCCACAGGAAAAAGTCTAACAGTGTGACAACACACGATCTTGGTGGCCAATCGACCGGCCGAAAACGAGAAATTATCAGCGCAACGAAGAGTTCTTTCAATAAATCGATTGATTAATGCGATGTGTGGAAGGTGGCGCCGTCTTGTTGAAACCAAATGTCGCCGATATCAAGAGCTTCAATTTCAGGCATCAAATAGTCGATTATCATGGCGCTATAAAGGTCGCCATTGACGGTTACGTTCTCACCGGCATGATTTTTGACGAAGTATGTACCGGGGATTCTACCAGCTCACAAATTATACCAAACTGTTGGTTTTTCTGGATAAAATGGCAGCCCTTGAATTCCTTCAGGTTGCTCTTTGTCTCAAATGTGGCGATTTTGCTTGTTTACATACCCATTGAGCTAGAAATGGACCGCATCGATGAACGAAATTTTACTCGAAAACGTCGGATCTTCTTGGAACTTTTCAAGAGCCCTAAGAGCGAAACAAAGTCGAGTGGAAAGATCGAGCGGCTTCAGTACTTGCACAAGTTGTATTTGATGCGATTTCTGTTTAAGATTTCGACATAAAATGCTCCAACTCGTTCCATACGTAAGTCCGAGTTGCTGCAAACGGCGCCAAATCGACTCTCCACGGTCTTCGTGTAGACTCTCTGCTACGGCTGCTACATTTTTTTTCTGCGTGTTGATTGTGGTCCAAAACGTCGGGTGGCGAAATGGATCATCCCGGTAACTTTAGAAAATATACTGCTGAGACTGAAGCAATCATAATCAAAAAATAGCGCTACAAACTGAATAACTTTTTACTTCCTAAAATTGAGAATCCTAATATTCAAAAAATTTGCAAAATATTAAACAGTTTCTTGATGGAACTAAAAACTTTCATTTTCACTTTTGGTTTTCAGTTCTATAAATCTTTTTGTTTTCAAGAGCAACCTGCTTGCCAATCTGTATGGGTGCGACCTAGTCCCTCATATGTCCCTACCACTACAAGAAACGGCTCATTTCTCCTCCAAGCTTATCAGGTATGGATCACAAAACGACGTAAGCGAATAGGAAATATTATTCTGGTTGAATATATACTGGGGTAACTAGAGGATTAGCTGAGATAAAATTATCTGCATATCCCGGTAGGTAAGGATTAATTAATGTTCAAAGGATTAGTGCTGCGATTATTGCTGATATCGAATCAATATAGCATATAGCTGCCATATATGCTGAGCCATAAAACTCAAGTCCTTATATGGAACAATTTTTTGAATATATTAATCAGATCGGACTACTATTGCATATAGTTGCCATACAAATTGATCAATTAAAATAAAATGCTTGTTTGGAAAAAAATCTTATTTGACAAGATATCTTCGGAAAATTTTACACGGCTTATTCTTTAAGCCAGTACTATAATTCCCGCTAATATTGTTTAGATCGGATCACCCTAGCACATAGCTCTCATACAAACTAGCCATTCAAAGTCAAGTTAACGACCTTTTTATACTCTCTCATCCTATAAAAAATACACCTTTGAAGGGTATTATACATAGTTTCAGTTCAGCTGAAGTTACCGTTTTTCCTTGTTATAACATGGAAAACGAACTATTTGAACATTCTCTATGAGAAATATATAACGAACGCATTCACAGAATTTAATTACTTTTCGATAGAATAACCCCACACATAAATAAAAAAATGACTAGAAAGCTAACGTACATTACGTAATATTTAATTCATAGTCACTCGGGCTTGCAATTAGCTATTGATCAAAAACGACGCATCGAAGCAGCTTTCAACCGAAGCGCTCATGTGCACGCAATTGGCAACGCTCATTGATTTAATTTGTATCATTTGCTCAAACACGACTTCGCCGCACACATTTTCTATGGCTAAATCGAGTTACCGCAGCCACCGCTTGAAATTGCTCTTCTTTTTCGAGCTTGTTGTTGTTGTACTTTACGTGCAACACATGTACGCGTTGGCGTTTGACCGAATCGAGCAATCCTTCAAAGTTGCGAGCAGACATTTTAAGCGACTGTCATGTGGTCGCAGCTGGCAATTAAGCAGCCTGTCTGTTTGTCTGACACATAATAACAACAATAACGACAGCACAAGCTGCTTAAGTGTTTGGCCATCTGTTTGGCTGTCAAAGCTTTTTTCATTAACGTTATGCGTGTACACGGACATTTCTTTCGCCCTGCATTTCCCGTGGACTGCGATTGCATGTGTATGTGTGTGTTCGTGTGCGTATTGGCATTTATCGAACTTGTGATTGGAGTGACAGTCGGCTATATACTCGTACATACATATGTGCATGGAAATATGTTGCAAATCACATAAATCACCAGCGCATAGCTACTTGAAATAACACGTGTAAGTAAATAAGTATGTATGTGTGGCTTTCATAGGTCTGTTCTAAGAAATTGTATAGGAATAACGGTATATTGTGAATATTGCATAAATTGTGTACTTAGCAAATTGAAGCAGATACTAATTAACTGATGAGCTAGTGAATTATAGCGCAACCCTATGTAAATACATGGATATATATGATAGTTGTATATATTAATATTTATTACATATGTATGGCTGAAATCCCTGAGTATTTCAAGTGATTTGAAAAGTTTTGCTGAAAATATTTAACACAGCTATTTAAGCTTAACACAGCATAATTAAATATAGGTTCTTATTTACCCCATACTCAGGAGTTATCTTTATCTTATCTTAAGGGGGGCCTGCTTTAGAGGCTTCAAAAAATTGAATTTTTTGAGAATTTTCTTGGGAGGGAAAGAAATAATTTATTAAAGCGAAATTTCTAGGGTTTATACTTATATACGAGTATTTAGACATCATTCCAAAATTTTTTGGATACGAAATCTTTGATATTCTGCCATTAGGAAGCAATTGCCCGATGCATCTCCCGTATGCATTCGTCGGACGGCGGGCATGATGCAAGTCGCAATTTCTATCGGAAACAAACAATTCAAAGAGATTAATATTTTTTAATAATTTACCTTTTAGTTTAACTAAGAAAATTCAACAAAAAGGGTAAAATTTAAAAAAATATAAAAATTATATAAAAAAATTTTGGAAATTGGAAAATAAGTGGTTTTTGACCAAAAAATTTTACTTTATGTTGCATAAAAATATGTTCAAACTTGGCTGTTTTTAGTTTTTTTTGGTTTAAATAGAAGACAATTTAATGCCAAAGATAATAAACTTTGCTCCGATTCCATATGACGTTTAGTTTTTTTTCTATTATGACCGTCAATTAAGAAAAATCGTAAAAATGAAAAACCGAGAAATCGCGCGCCAAAGTGTCACTATTTCTCTTGTAGCTTCGAAAATATTTCGAATTCCCGTCTATAACTTTGGGAATATATTTTTAGATAATTTTTATAGAGATTGAAGCGAAACAAAAAAAATCGATTTTTTGAAGCTTTTAAAGCAGGCTCCCCCTTAAATATACGTTCTTACTGAAGTTATAAATTAAGAAGGCGCGTGAAGCTTTTTGAGCTTAAAGCTTCAACTGATATTTATTTTTACCGTTGAAACTCAGCGTGTTTCTTCTTACGGACTCCGTTATTTCCGTTATACTTGATCGGCTTAAAAAGGCTTAATAGGCTCAAAAAGCTTTAAAAGCTGATTGGAATCGATAGAACTATTATTACAATTACTTACAATATATATATATGTATGTATATCCTGAGTCGAATTTATGCGATATATTATATTATTTTGTTCCAAAAATTTTAAAGAGAGCTTTTATAGATGATACAATGATCCTATAAATGAAAGTACTTAAAAATATTTATATCCTTAGTCAAAGATTTTAAGGATTGTTATATGAATTACGTACTAATTTTGAAGCGAAGCTCAAACGGCTCTTTGGAAAAGCTCTAAAACATTTAAAGTAAGCTTTAGCAGATGATAGTTACAATCAACCCACAAATGCCAAAAGGTTATAAGATAAATGCAACTTTAAAGAAGTATTGTTGAAGCTTTTTTAAAAAGCTCTAAAATAAGCTTTTATTCAGCTCTGGTGCTATAAATACTTTAAAAATTTATTTTCTGAGCCTAAGTTGGCCAACTTGATATTAGATAGTAAAACCGGGCTTCAACATACATTATAATTTTAAAGTAAACCAAAAAGCTTTATTAAAGCTTGAAATAAGGTTTGGTAATAAAAATATTAAATAAACTATGTGTTTGTCGAACTTATGCAAATTTATATAATATAATGAATTCTAGGTCACCACAAAGACAGTGGAATTAGTATGTAAAAGCCCAAGAACTACAATACGAGTATATATGATTGTTAAAAACAACTGGAAGCTTTCATAAAAAGCTTTAGAAAGCTTAGCTTTCGTATAACCAATATTTAACAAAATATACCTATTATCGAACTTATGCAATAACACACTTAATATTTTGCAAGCTAATAATACATAATAAAATTACCAATGAGTCTCTAATGGTCTTAATAAGCTCTACCAAACTTTTAGCTTACAGTGAGTTACTATATAAATAGCAAAAGCTACAAAATAATGATAATAAGTTAAAGAAAGAAATAGAGGATATATGAAAATTAAAAAAAAAAATACCGAGAAGCTTATATAAAAAGCTCTAAAAAAGTTTGCAGCGCACTTTTATACTACGAGGAAACTATATCTGCAATATTACGTTATAAAATTATCCATTAAAGTAAGCTTTCAGTTCAACCTCCCTGAACAATCCTCGATAAATTCCTAAGCTTTCAATTTATAAAACATTCGGACCTGTGTAGTTCACTAGCCTTAAAAGATTAGTAAAAAATTTTAAAGTAGTTTTCGTAGTGGCTGTTATATCTTTTCTTGATCCAGCTGAAGCTTTAAATTGCAGTAAGTGAAGTCTGCAAGATTATGTAAAAATTGTTAGTGAGCTAGCTATACTTAACCTAAATACTATGACAGAAAGTGATGCATTCTTCACATAACCTCACCTTTATAATAAGACACGTATCATCAATACTTTTCTCTTCGATGTTTATCCAAAAATACATTCACTGACCTTAAAATGTCCATTAAATTTGAAATGCTATCGAAAAGACATAACCTTTCTGCTGTTCAATTATGAATTGTTATTTTTTGCTTTCTGTTTGCTTTGGCTTCTTCTTTCACTGCAACCTTCTTCTTCCACCTTGCCTACTTCTTTCACTCGAACCTTCTTCTTTCACTCCAACCTTCACCCGCATGTAAGTCCTTTCAACTTTGACTTTTTTTGACATTTTTTGAAAATGACATTTCTCAACCCTCAGCTGTCTAGCATTCCGTTAATCTATTTGACAGCCAACAACGATAATTGTCAATAGAGGATGGAAGATGGAAGAAACGATCACTGTCAACATTTAAGTATTATTTTATAATGTCTCTATTGCTTTTTGAAGCCATTAAAATATTGTTGGCACTTACACTTTGGAGGGGAGCTTTTGACGTCGCATTATGGTGTTGGAATTGGTGGAATTTTGGATATTTATTTTCCTATATATGGTGAGTTTGGGGTTAAGGGTTGCCATACGATTGAGTAAAGTTTTAATCAATGGAGAAGGTAAGGTTGATTTAATACTTTGACGACTGAAAGAACGTTTTGACTGCTGTGAGTTGGGAGTTCGTAGAAAAATAGCTGAGTTTAAAAGCTTTTAGATCTTCGGGAACGAATTAAGAACCGCAAAAAGCCCTTCAGCTTAACGGAAGTGGTTTCTGTAATTCAAAAAATATAGAAGTTAGTCAAATGAGTACTTAATTTGGAATGAGTAGTTTGGAGTATTTGTTAGAGTGTATGTGAGAAACTAGTTATAACTCCGAAATAGTTGCAGAAGATATAATATTTGAAATTGAATGAGTATTTTTGAGTTTCTGAGGAGCTTTACTAAACTCTGTGGAACCTTTTTATAAGTTCTTGCAATATTAAATTAAGCAAAGTGTGAACTCAAAAACCCAAAAAAATTTAGGATATCATCCAACCCAAAAATACCATAATCATATAGTTAATGAATGCACCAAAGAATTGGAAAATTCGAGTCTAAGCCACTTCAAAATGGTAATTTCCTCAGTACTTAAATCCTGAATAGAATATTTGAAAAATAAATATTTAAAAAATAAATAAATATTACATATGCAAAAATATTTCACCACTCATAGCGAAGATCCGTTAATAAATTGTCGTAATTAAAAAAGATGCACGCTTCGCTGCACATGAAAAAAAAAGATATATTCTCGTAAAATTAGCTATAAAATGAATTGCCGTCGGTGCTTACGGTATATGGAGCGTGTTTATTTTAATTAAGGCGTGTAATTTACAGTTTGATGAAAATCAGTGCATGACCACTCGCTGAGCCATTACATTTTGCTGTAAACAAATTTGCAAAGCGATTTTTACGAATATTTTAATTGAGTGACAGCGCCCAAGCTGTACGCAATTTGGTGGATATTTGCGAGTTATATGAGTACTTATGAGTATGTGTATTAGGGTGGGGCTTAAAATAAATTTAGAAGACAGTATAAGTATAAGTATAAGTATAAGTATAAGTATAAGTATAAGTATAAGTATAAGTATAAGTATAAGTATAAGTATAAGTATAAGTATAAGTATAAGTATAAGTATAAGTATAAGTATGAGTATAAGTATAAGTATAAGTATAAGGGCTATAGATAGTATAAGTATAAGAATATAAGTATAGAGTATTAGTATAAGTATAAGTATAAGTGTAAGAATATGAAGTATAATTATAAGTAGAAGTAAGTATAAGTATAAGTATAAGGTATAAGTATAAGTATAAGTATATAAGTATAAGTATAAGTATAAGTATAAGTATAAGTATAAGTATAAGTATAAGTATAAGTATAAGTATAAGTATAAGTATAAGTATAAGTATAAGTATAAGTATAAGTATAAGTATAAGTATAAGTATAAGTATAAGTATAAGTATAAGTATAAGTATAAGTATAAGTACGAGTTTGATATTTGCTCTTGAAGCATTGGCAAAGCCAACTAAAGTAATGTTGACAAATAATCCAATGATGTGAGTACGAAAACTGCCTCTCAATAATAGCAAATGCTCTAAAAAGCCATATTTATCCCTCTTTATGCATATTAATTGCTCATTACTGTACTTTTGTTCAATAATTCTGACTTATAGGCAAAAAGTAGCAAACATTTTTTAACCAAAGACTAGCCTCATGTGCTTTATACTATATATCTATAGAACATATGTGCATAAATCTATAAAAACCGTTATATACTAACGGCTATGTACTATATAAGCATACATATGTACACTTTTTTAACAAAAATTTAATTTGCACAATTTATTTATTAAGTGTCAGATGGCACACAGTTAGCGCAGCGGCAAAAAATGATAAAAAGTCAAACAATAAAGTTGCACAGAAACAAATATACATACATATATGTGTCCATATGTATGTAAGTATTGTAAACTGATGTAGCATGGCAATATTAGTTGAAACAATAATAATAAATATAGACAATAACAATGGCGGCAAGCAACGTAATGGGAAATGAGTTCCCTATAGCACAAAGGAGGCACACATGTACGGACACATATATACATACACATATATACATGCACATATATGCATACATACATATACCATATTCATATACCCCCACTTGCCAACTTTCTATTGTCTCCGATTTGTGTTGTCGCATGCGATTTTTATTATGTCGAAGGATTTTCATTAAATCAAGTAGCGCGTAAAAAAAGCGAAAAGAACAACAACAACAATTATGTATATAAAGGAAATGCGCGCACGCTGCATGGGCGACAATTGAAAGCGCTGCAAGCATCGGCAACAATATGTGTAAACAGCATAAAAATAATAACAATTTGAAGGTGAAGCACAGACACATACATATGTACATAAACTTGGGCATACACATTTACATAGCTAAGTGTGGGTAAATATGCTTATGCGACGCTAATAGAGTTGCCAACGAGCATTGCAAATACATGTTGCCGCAACAAAAACGACAGCAACAGGGCTATTTCATTGCATAAAAGTATCACATGTGCGTCTATGTATGAGTGTATGTGTTTTTATACCCTTTACAGAACATATTAAGTTGGACACATAGCTTGTTACAGTTAGAGGGAAACGTTGGAGAGCCTATACAAAATTTGTATATAAAAATGGTCAGAGTAAAGAACTGAGTCGACTTTGTTATAACCGTCTGTCTGTCCGTTTGTTCATCAGCATGTGCATACCCGCACTAGTTCTCCAGTCTTTGAGATTTGAAATTTTACAGACGCACTTTTCTTCCTTCCAGGCTAGTAATTTATCAGAATCGCATTGAAACACTATAACTTATAGCTGCCATACAAACTGAACGATCGGAATCAAGTCATTGTATTGAAAACTTCTTTATTTGAGGATATATCTTCATGAAATTTGGCATGGATTATTGATTAAGATCGTGGTATTTTATCCAACGATTTTTTTCAGATCGGATACCTATAGCATATAGCTGCCATACAAACTGAACGATCGGAATCAAGTCATTGTATGGATAACTTTTCTATTTGGCAAGGTATTTTCACAAAATTTTGCACACATTATCTCACAAAACAGCACTATAATAACTGAATAATTTTTCGAGATCGGATTACTATAGCATATAGCTGCCATACAAACTGACTGATGGAAATTCGAATAAACACATTTCTTTACCATTTTGTGTTATAGAAAATGCAGCTATGTAGGGTATAAAAGTTTCAGTGCAGCCGCAGATAACACTTTCTTCATTTTGCTACTACTTTTGTATGTGTGTGCACGTGTGCGCGCTTTGCGAATTTGCGCATTTGTAAATTGTGTCATAAATATGCAAGCGACTGTGTTAACGTTGCACTCCATTATGTAGTTGTTATTCTTGTTGTTGTAGACCATTATTGTTATTATTGTTGTTGTTAGCTAATGTTATTTTTGTTTTTGCGCGCTATTGTTATTGTTGTTGTATGGCGTTGCAGAATGAAGACAGCAGATAACAACGGCCGCGTTGTCGCCTGTGTGTGCGTGCGCGTCTATTTGCATTTGAAAGCAAAAAGTGTATGCAGAAACAACAGCAAAATGTTGTAAAAAATATTTTTTCTCCACACATGCCTGATAAAATGCAAAATAGCAACAATAGTAGTAGCTTAATGGCTGTGAACGCAATACCCGCTATGTATATTTGTGTGTATGTGTGTGTAGGGTATTATAAAAAATGGCAATAATAAGAATAACAACAACAATGATATGCCATGCTCGAGCGCACCAGTCATTGTGGACCTGTCAGCGCGCTTATACGCGCCATAAAGCTGCGCATATGCCGCACACATTGTTTGCGCATACACACACACACGCACACATATGTATATGTATGCTATTATATACAATAATATTGTTGTGTATGTGCGACTCTTGCCGCATTTGCATTGTCTGCCTGCCAGTCTATTCCACTGCCGCGCTGCCTTTCTACCGCACTGCCTCTCCACCGCACTGATTTTGTTTTTCCCTACTCCCCCTTGCTCCCCTTTCATTGCATCTGCTTCGCGCATTATTCGCTACTTTTATTGCATTTGAATAAATGTCGCCATGCCGCCGTTCGCTGTCCTTGCCGCCAGCTGGTCTAAAACCAACAGCTCTATCACTTTCCCACTCCTGCTCTCGCTCCCTTTGTCAATAAAACAACAGCTTACCCTCCATTTGTTTTTATTGTTACTTGTCGAAGACGCTTTTACTTTTTCATTTTGCTTTTATGCTTTCATTCGTTGCTTTTTCTCACATTTTTCATATAAAAGCGTGTATGCAACACTCATACGCCGTGTGGCACGTGTAGGCAATTATCGTTAGTGTTGTCGGCTATAGTCAAAGTGCAGCCGCAATCCCACTAAACTAGTCTAGTTGGTCCCCACTTTTGCCGCGTTTCACATAGTTTTGCAACATTTTCACAGTCTTTAATGCTAACATTAAATGAAGCTGCTGCAGCAGATTTTTTGCGGCGAATTCCAAGCTGTTGCGAGGCGTTGAATTGCTATTAAGCAATGAGCTGTGTAGCGATGGAAGGGAATCGGTAGAAATTTAATATTAGAGACTCTATGTTAAGGTGTTTAAATAGTTCTACTTTCCGAAATTAAACCAGATGACATTATTAAAGCAGATATTCTCTAATTGTTAGAATTAATTGAGTCCAAAAAGGCATTCAAAGAGAGAGAAATGCCATTTTGTTGAACCAGTTCAACTTTTTTTTATCATTTTTTTCACATATATAGTGATTTTAGCTCTTCTCCTACTAGCATCTAGCTAATGAAATTCTAGTTCCTAAGCATAAGTGCACAAAATTCGTTGCAATTCTCAACCGGTTAATTTTGTAGTTGGTACCTCGAAAGCTCTATAGTCTGATTATATACAAGTAGATGTATGTAGATGCGAGTCACGTCAGATTTATTAAGTAAATTATCATCCTTATACAACTGGCAGACTTTCTGTAAGACAACGAAAAAATTTCGCCGGTAGCGCTTCCACATTTCTTACCAAACTTCGCATTTGGTTTGTAATATGAAAAATTATATTTTAAAACACTTATTAGTTAGTGCCTAAAACATTTTTAGGGTTTCAGTGCCGTTCAAGCACTATTGGCAGGAATGTGGTAAAGAATAGTATACAACTTATATACCAATTTTCAAAATTACTTATTCAACTATAACGATCTGCTCACACACAGTCTCCATTGACTTAATTTTGGTTCTTCAAATTACACAAATCGCTACATAACTATTTTTGAGATTTTGAATGACTGAAAACCTTTTTATGCCTTGTAAGATTTGATTTTTCAGTTCTCGATCGCTTTTCATATGGCATTCACTTAACTTTTCAAAACTCCAATGTCAGTCTAAGCTTTTCTCTATCTCTTTCTCTCTCTCTTGCCCTCTCTGGCTCTCTCTTTTTCTCTCTCACTCTCTTTCTGCGTCTGAACTTTAAATAACTGGAATAAGTCTCAATTTTTCACTACTCAATGAGCTAATTACTTTTTTGGTCTCTTATACTACCTTATTTAGGCAGAAATGATGCATGAATTCGGTTGACAACTTCTGAAAGAGAGAAAGATGTCTCGTCTTCGTTCCTGGCCCCTCAAATCCTAATCCCCATTCACATAATTCTACCATAATTTCACTTCAAAATTTTAATAATTATTTGTCTCAAAACCAGTGTCCCTCTCTCCTCAACTTAGAACACAACCTCAATTTCAATCCTAAACTCAACCATTTCTGCTTTTTATGTATAAATTATTATATGAAATTGATCTTAACACCTCTTCTTCTCTTCATCAAATCTATATTTCAAACGTCATCTGAATCTCGATTTACATATTACCGCTTTCGCTCTGAACCTACTATATATGTATCTACAAAGTTCCAAAGCGTTACGAAGTAAACAGGACTTAAAAAAAAACAGAACAAATGCTTTTTTCGGCTAAATCAATTTATTTTATTCAAAACAGTATACTTCTGCTTCAGTACAGTTTTTTGCACGGTCCAAAAGACTGTCGAACGAGTGTTTTAGCTCGTTGGCCGGTATGGCCGCCAGTATGGCGGTGCATGCCTTTTGAAAGGCCTCTACGTCTGCATAACGCTTTCCTTTCATGGCCAAATGCATTTATCCGAAAAGGAAGAAGTCGCACGGTGGCATATCAGGTGAATACGGGGAGTGATTAATGGTTAAAATGAGATGTTTGGTCAAATAATTGGTCAAATTGGACCAAACCGTGAGCACACCTTTCGTAAGTCCAAATGTTCGGTCAAAATGCGATAAATCGATGTTTTGGAGATGTTTAATTCCATTTCCATGAATTTCAATGATGATTCCGGCTGATTTTTGATGAATTCATGCACAGTTTCGATGGAATTTCCGGTGATCACGGATTTTGATTGGCCCACATGTTGATCGTGATATACGTCCTCACGACCACTTTGAAAAGGTTGAAACCACTCGTGCACTCTGCTACGGGATAGGCAATCATCACCATAAACTTGTTTAATTTTAAAACAAAATTTAATGTTGGCTCTTTTTCTCTCTCAGTCTATTACTCAACCCGTTTTCTACTACGTCTATATCTATTTCAACCATTTTATCCCTTACTTTCTCTAAGTCTCTTTCCTCGAGCTCTTTCTCCAACACCATCTCCAACGTTCACGAAACTAGGCAAACTACGAGGCAGCTTTTATTTACGCCAATTATTTAGCAATATATGCTGTGCTTTGTAAATTTTAATTTTCATTTGTTCTCTTCCGCCTTTGTGAAACCTCTTTAAAATAAAATGCCAGCATTCATTCTCTCTCTCGTTTGCATTTTCACGCTTCCTTTCAGTTAGTTTGCAGTTTGGTTGAACTGCTGCCATACAATTCATTCAATTTCAATTTAATTTTGCAGTTGTAAAATAAATATACCGTTATACCGACATCCCGCAGAAAGGAAACTAAACGCTGCGGCGAGGAGAAAGCGTCAATATACACGGAACCGTATTTATGCAAGTAGATTTTTAGAGTGCACCAAATCTAGTTAGCTAAAAGAAATATTTTTGTTTTTCCATTTTTTTTAATAATAAATTTAAATTGTTTATTTTGTGTGTGCATAAAATTTGCTGGCCAATAAAAATTTTAAATTCGAATTTAATATTTGAAGCTTGGAGAGAAATTTTTAATATATGTAGCTCAGCTTAAAGCGAAGCAAATTTTAGAAATTTAAATGAATTCGAGCGCTTTAATATATATATCCTAATTAATTTGTGTTTAGTTCAAGATTGAGTCTGAAATGGAGTTTGAGATTAAGTTTGAGTTGAGATTCAGATTGAGGTTGGGGTTGAGATTGATATTGAGATTAATATAATATTAACATTGAGATTGATTTTGAGAATAATATTGAGATTGTTATTGAGGCAGATTTTGAAATTGAGATTTAGAGTAAGACTTAGATTGAACTTGAGATTAAGATTAATTAAGAAATTAAGATTGAGAATTAGATTGAGTGAAATTGAGGATATTTTTGAGATTGAGATTGCGTTTAGAAGTAAGAATGAATGAGATTGAGATTGCGTTTAGAAGTAAGTATGAATAAGAGTGAGACTGAGATTGTGATAAAGATTGGGGTTGATATTAGAATTGAGATTGAGATTGCTCCCGAAATTGAGATTACCCCTGAGATTGAGATTAAGATTGAGAGTGTGACTGAAATTAAGAATGAGACTGAGATTGGGATTTGAATTGAGAGTGTGACTGAGACTAAAAATGAGATTTAGACTGAGACTGATATTTAGATTGAAATTGTGATTACGATTGCTCACGAAGTTGAGATTACTTTTAAAATTGAGATTGAGATTAATATTGAGAGTGTAACTGAGATTAATATTGAGATTGAGATTTAGATTGAGAGTGTGACTGAGATTAAGACTGACTCTATTATTTAGATTGACATTGTGATTACGATTGGGGTTGATATAAAAATTGATTGCTCATGAAGTTGAGGTTACCCTTAAAATTGAGATTGAGATTAATATTGACAGTGTGATTGAGATTGAGACTAATATTAAGAATGAGACTGAGACTGAGACCGAGACTGAGATTGAGATTAAAACTGAGACAGAGATTAAGACTGAAATTTCGCTTCCGATCGAGACTGATACTGACATTGAGATTAAGAGTGATATTAAGACTAAGATTGAGTTTTATGAAGATTGTGTACGGATTAAAATTTTGATTAAGACTTGAACTGAGATTGCGATTGATATTAAGACTATGATCGAGTTTCAGTTTGATATGGAGTTTGAAGATGAAGTTGAGATTCAGTTTGAGATTTAAGTGTCAATAGCAGCTGAACAGAATAAATTTAATACATTTCATATTACGGCAAAGCAAAGAGAAATATTTTATGCAAAAGTTTCCCAAAAAGACAATGAATGCCTTTCATAGTTTTCCACTGCACTTTATTTCGCTGTGAATTGAAATGTGCTACAATAATTTGCATTACATTACCGCGCACCCCGGGCAACTTTGCAGCCGAGTCACTCACTATATGAGCGTATTTGCTATATTTGTTGCGCTTGTTGTTGTTTTTCGCACTTTTATGTCCGAATGAAAATTTCAAATCAGCAGAAGAGAGCTTTCAAATAAATACGCAGTTACTTAGCTGCTTGTAAGTTATACATAGTTGTTACCTAGAAACCTAGAAGCAAATCAAACCCTAGAAAAGAGTATATGTGTGCGTTTGTGTGTTTCTGTGCTCGGATGAGCAACAGTGGCGCAGCAACATCTTAGCTAACCCTTTGACTTTGACGCTTTTATCGTAATTTCATTTGTGCAACAGCACATGCTGCCCAACGCACAAGTCAGACACACACACACAAGCATACTTGGCTTGATTTCAGCGCACCCTTTAACGGTCTAAGCGCCGTTGGCAAACAATTTCTCACAATTTCACAAATGGCAGTTTCACACAGCTCAACAGACAGCAAATGGAACAAATGGAAGGATGTTAGCGAGTGAGTGCGTGTGGCTGTGTGTGACCGTTGAAGATAAAGGACAACAATGCCCCAAGATAAAGGCTTACAATAGCAACAAAAATGAAAGGTAGTGGAAGCCAGCAGCTATGCTGACAATAATATAAGCAAATCAAAAATAGATAGAAAATAAGGCGAGCAGAAAGTAAGTAGAGAATGAAATACACAACAACATGGCCACAAAAACAAACCGAAATCAAAGAAAGAGTGAAATATACATACATATGTATGTGCGTGCATGGTTATAGTTTTAGCTTAGCTGCGTGCTTATATATAAGTATGACTTCAGCGAAGTCATAAAAGATGCTGTTGTTGCATACACACACATACATATATAAAAAAAAACATGTGGACATCACGTATTTACGCTGAGTACAGCGCAACAAATGTGTTGAGTGTTTCAAATAAGCAGAGAAGTTTAAAATGTCGGCATAAGCCTCGCAGCTGCCGTTGGCAACCCAAGATGCAAGTAACAAGTGTTACTGTGGCTGCTTGTTGTTGTTGTTTTGGTTTTTTTGCATTTTTCTTGTTGTTACTTTAGTTGTTCTCTTAATATTTTTGAGTAATTTTATGTTTTTGCTGTTGTTATTGTCATTGTTGTTGTTATTTCAACTTTTGTTGTTGTTATTTTTTGATTTGTTTTTGCTATTTTTTGTTTCTGTAATTATTTTGTTGTTGTTGTGCTATTAATGTTGTTGTTGTTGTACTATTATTGTTTTTGTTCCTTTATTATTGTTGTTGTTGTTGCCTTCCCGTATTATACTTTTTGTGTTTATTGTAGTTGTTGGAAGTAGCAACAATCTTTCCCATATACCCGAGCACATTTGCTACATTTCCCACAAGTTCAGCGTAATCAACCCAGTGCTGGTGGCATGGTGGTGCGGCAAGAAGAGCTTGGAAACTACTTTTTACTTGCCACCTCTTTGCTGAGCATTTCGAAACTCGACTCGACTGCTGCTGAAATGCCATAATGTCTGCTTTCGGTAGTCAAACTTAATATACGCTGGCGCTACGTGCTGGCTGTGAACCCTTTTTGACACACATAAACACATATACATACGTATGCTCTTATATATAAATGTGTGTATGTGTATGGGTGTTTGTGTGCGCTCATGGCAAGCACTAAAGTATTCAGGCAATTGTTGCTTGTTATAAATATTTTGCACATATCCCTTTTGCTATTTGATTGGCGTTGAATGCGTAATGCCCTGGGTTGGCTGATATTTGTAGCATGCTTCTGGGCGCAAATTTCGTCAATACTTACAACAGGTACCTGGCAAATTATTTCGGGTCGAAATTCAACGAAGATGCTTGCTTTAGAGTGTTGATAGTGTATAACGCTATATTTTGAAGTATATATGCACATATGTACTTATATGTGTACATGTATGCAGGTACATGTGTGCGTTTATATATTAATTTTTTATGCAGAAAATCTGCGAAAATTGAGCAGAAGCGTGTCGTAGCATGTAAACACTATCACTTAGCTTTTCCACACACAAGCATATATATATATATATATACTTCTTGCTATATGATACATCTGTGTATATTTGTATTTATGCATTTTCTTCCACACTTTCTTGCGCAAAATATGCAAACTGAATTGCTTTATTAATGTTGGCATAATAAAATATGCAAGAGATCTACATTTTTTTCAGCTCTTATGCCCAGATTTATGCATGAATAGTTGAGTGTCTCGTATGTGTGTGTGGAGCATGTTTGAATTTTGCAGTAAATAAAAGTGAATTTCTTATGAGCTATGAACAGCCAGCTGCTTCTGCAAACAAATTTTCTGCCTTAATATTGAAATATCTGTCCATTTTGGTATTTATGGCAATATTCTTTGTTTTTAATCAACTTTGAAATGCTGTTGTTTGTTGTTGGGCTGCTGTTGTTGGACTGCCTTTAATTAAGGTTTAGAGTTTCGGTAATATTCTTTCTCTCTGTATTTCACAAGATTGCTTTCGTCACAATTAACTGCTAGTAAGTGCTCCATTTACTTCTGCATTTTTCAAAATTTTAAAATATTCGAAGTTATCGAGTTCTCTTGCATTGTCATCATCAATTTGTATACCGAAAAAAGTTGGAATTGCTGTGTTATATTGAAGCGAAAGTTTTTGAAGTTATGACCCTTTGAAGGATGTCGTTGCATCAACGACTTGAATTGTTTTGGAAAAGCTTGCACCTCTGGTTTTGGACTTACTTTCGTATCGGTCGTTTTATTCTAGAGAAATCTTTCCATTTCCTATTAGACAAATTATAATATCTCCTCTTGAAATTTAAAGTAATATTGCTCTCATTACTCGCATCAATCATCCACTATCTGAGTCTAATTCAGCAGCAAAGCAGCCCTCTTTTAACTTGAGCTATTAATATTCATAAATCTTCTTCTCTTGGAAATTAAACTTCTACTCTAAAATCGGACTTTATTATCCGAAGACTTTTGTCATACAAAGGGAAGATCAGTGCATGGATGACATACGAGCTAACGCAAAAATATCTCATGAACCGAGTTTCTCATTTCGAACCACAACAAAATCGATCTATTTGTGAAGCGGCAAAGCCAGGATTGATAGGCAGAAAGATTTTTATATACTTGAATGTTTGTGGTGGAATTAACAAGGTATTATCTAATATGAACTATTCCTCCAAGGCTAAGCTCTTAATTCGTATGAGCCCTGGACTAAAAAAGGACTTTCTAAAGGAAGCATTCGTCCGTATGTGGCCTGTATCGGTCAAAAAGAGTAGAATTTGTCAAATAGGAGAGGAATCGAGGTCTATCAGAATTTACAATTTCGAATCGCAACAAAATCGACACGCCTCTGAAATGGCTAAGCCAGCATTGATGGCCTGAAAAATTTTGCTATGTATTTGATGTGAATAATAGAAAGTTAACTTCCAAGTATGAGCTATTACCCTTTGGTGAAACTCGTAATTTGGATGAGTTCTGGTCACAATCAGACTCTCTGAGGGAAGACGTTACCCAGAAGCGGACTGATTTGTTCAATGGAAGAACAATTTGGCCAAAAACGTAGGTATTGTGGTTTATCAGCACCAAGTTTCCAATTTCGAGCCGTAACAAAGTCGATCTATTTCTGAAGCGACCAAACCAGGATTGACGGTCAGGAGGGATCTCCTATTTGTTTGGTGGGATTAACAGTGAATAGTTTAATGTGAGCTGCTATCCTACGGCCGAATTCCTATTTCGGACTGCACTGTAATAGACAACATTTAGACCTACTTAAGGAAGCAATTGCCCATATGTGTTCCAACAGATTAAGTGATGTCTTTTCCAGGTATATAAAGGTAAATTTTCTAGCAGCTAAATGGCATTACTTGAATTATATCAATAAATTTGTAGTTAACCCTTACATTTTAACGACGTGTGTATAAATTTGAGAGTATTCGAATCATTAGTTTGTTAATTATATTATTTTGAGTGAAGCAACTTTTGTTATTGTGAAAAAATTGATTTAAGGAATTTCACATGTTGATAAATATTGCAAAATTTACAGTTGAAGTAAAAACTTGGCTTGTTGACGAGTTTCCGGACACTGCCCCAGAAAAATGAACCATCAACAGTTGGTAAGTTTAGTCTTGGTGATATGAGCATCGAGGACGGTGAACGCAGTGGACGCCCAAAAGGGGTTGTTACCGACAAAAACATCCAAAGAGTTCACAAAATAATGTTGGATGACCCTAAATGGTTTCGACGAACGAAGGGCAAACTCTACAAGTTATTAATTACCCCCGTTCTGCTGTATGGTGCAGAGGCATGGAAATCAAAAGTTCTGCGGAAGATTTATGGTACTTTGCGCATTATAAATGGTGACTAACGCAGTCGATGGAATGATGATCTGTACGAGATTTATGACGATATTCACATAGTTCAGCGAATTAAGAGACATTGGCTACGCTGTCTAGGTCATGTCGTCCGAATGTATGAAAACGGTACTGCTCTGAAAGTGTTCGACGCAGTACCCGTAAGGGGAAGCAAAGGAAGAGGAAGACCTCCACTCCGTTGAAAAAATCAGGTTGAGAATGATCTAGCTACACTTGGAATTTCCACTTGGCGTCAAACAGCGAAAAGGAAGAACGACTGGCGCGCTGTTGTAAACTCGGCTATAATCGCGTAAGCGATATCTACGTCAATAGAGAAGAAGGAGACCGTAAAGAAAAGTTGTTCTTCTTAGCACGCACACTAAAGATATCAACCGTACGTTCACACAATATCATTTGTGTATAAGGAAGCTCTGTGCAAAGTTGTGACTAGAAACATCCACGATTTGATGATTCGGAGCAATGTTTGAAGAGGTTCAAGCGTAATAAATCCGATTTTTGCGTTGGCATGTGAAAATGAATGAAACATTGCTCCACCATTTCACTTCTAAGTCCAATCGACAATCATTGGTATGGACTGTACACTATGAACGCAATGAGAAAAACTCAACAGCCGACTTGGAAGGTATTTAAGGATGCGCATGGAAAAATTTTTATTGACTACCATCAAGAGAGACTATCACATGGCGTTATTGGACCATTGGATGGAAAAATTTTACAAAAGGCGGCCACAGTTGAAGAATATGAAAGTGCTGTTTCTACAAAACAATGCACTGTGTCACAAGTCAGTGAAAATGTTAGCATAGTCTATGTAAGTCTATGAATTGGCTGCGAATTCCTTCCGAATGTACAGTATTCTCCATATTTGGCTTCCAGTGACTTTTACCTTTTCTCAAGTCTCGAAGGAATGCTCACTGGGAAGATAGTTTAGTCGAACGAAGAAGTGATCGCCGAAACTGAAGTGTATTTTGAAGCAAAGGCAAATCTACAAAAATGGCATCGAAAAGTTAGATAGTCGCTCCAATTATCCTTGAAGAGAACTAAGTCAAATAAAAAAAATAATTTTGCCAAAAAATGTTTTTTAATATAATAGGCCGGCGACTTTTTAATTGACCTGTTATTTGCACCTGAGAATCAATTTCCTTCGCTATACTTTTTATAAATCATTGTGGTAATGCAAATAGGAATCCAACGAACTTACTAGTCGGAGTCGATTAGATTTTGGTAAGAATATTGCTCAAAAGCTTCATAGGCTTCTGATTATTGTCGTGCTGACTCTGAGGCTTCATCATTGAACTGGAAAAAAGTTAGCGTAAGACAAATAAGTCTGTCTGAAGCTTGCTCTGTTAGTCCTTCCCTTTCATTCCGTTGAATTATGGTTATCTTTCGAATAGTTCTAGACAGAGCTTACATTCCTCTGGCACGAATTTGTCTCAAAAGCTTCTTGTGCTTTAAAATAATGTCGTGTTGAGCCTGTGTCTTCATCTTAGTACTGGAAAAAACCTTATCTTTTGAACAGTTCCAGAAAAAGCTTTCATTCCTCTGGTTATACCTAACCTCTCCATAGCGAAATTGACCAAGAAACACTTAACTAAACCAACTCCCTAACATAGTTACCCGAATGTAAAACGCACTAGCGTTTACTGAGCGCAACCGAACGTTTATAGCCCACACTTGGCACACCGCATGATGCGTAACTGCATTAAATTACATACAATGTTGTTGACTCCAAGCCAAGCGAATGCAATAAATCAAGAGGAAAACGAGTATGGGCGTGGCTATTTCTGGGCAGACAGCCAACAACAACACGTGCAAGCAACAATTTCCAACCCTTTGTCTTGTTACGCTGAGACGCTGAGCAACAATGTGCATGAAGATGATTAGAAAGGGAACAGGAAGCGGGTGTGGTGCCTGACTGCGGTTGCCCTGCTTTACACTTGTTTTACGATATTCAATCAGCTTGTGCGGTGTTGTGTGTGTGAGCGTGCATTTGTGTTTACGTTGCATGCGCTTGAATTCCCGTTACGCTCCATTAATTTCCCCCAAAGGTCTACTTATTTAACGCTACGCAAAAAACTTGCTACTTGTATCTCTTACTTTATTTATTTTTTCGCCTTTTTTCCTTGCTTTGAAGTCTTGTAAAGAAAGGGTGCGCCAGCCACTGTGCAAGCGAAAGCGAGCGAAAGTGTTACAAGTCGGGGTAATTGTTTGTGCGGCGTTGACGACGAAAGTGATTGCCTACTTTTGTGCGCCAACAACGTAATACCTTTCGCCGGCTCTCAAAGTTTCGCACTGTTTTTTTGGTCGAAGCAATTTTTAAGATTTCACATCATTTAACGTTGTCTCGTCCTTTGTGTGCGACGGTGTTGTCTTCTAAAATTTTTCTCTTTTTTTTTGTTGTGTTGAAGTTTCAATTCACCTTTTCATTTAACTTCCGCCTAAACTCACGCTGAATTAGCCACATATAAAAACTCAAAGAACTGTTGATGCGGTGTGCACAGTGTTGCGAGGGAGGGGGTTACGTGCAATGACACCGGAGTAAAAAGGATTCATGTAATTCCTTATTCAACGCACACACTTGAATCACAACATCAAAAAAGAGGTTTAATAGCGCGCAATGTGCGTGTGTCCCAGCAAACCATTTTGTTGGAGCTCAAAGTGAAGCACTGCAAGCCGTTATTCGAGTTCCGTTATTTTTCCAGTTCTGGTCACATATTTCTGGCAAGGTTGAAGTCTAAAATCGCGACATAGATTTTAGAAAGACGCTTGGTTTATTGAAAACGAATACACGATGAAAGTAGAAATCATAAAACCATTATTTCTCGTAAAACTTGAGTTGAACTTTCAAAAATCTTGCGGGCTTTAGTACCAGGTTGAAGTCTGCAGTATTCCAAGAGATTTAGAGTTGAGCAAAAAACATATCAAAACATCAATATTCCTCCAGAGACTCGAGTTGAACTCTCAGAAATCTTGCGCACCTCAGTACCAGTTTCTTAAGAATAATTGAGAGAACTGGCTAATCGTATGTATTTCTGGAACAAATAATGAGATTCCAGAACATCAACCAAACAGAAATACCATTAAGCTTTTTTTGTGCCATGAAGCTTTTTAAAGTTTTTGGCATCAATTCGAATTTTCCAAAGCTCCTCTTATAAGTGTCTTCTTAAGAATATTGTATTCAAGCTTTCAATAATCTCTTCACCCTTCCGAGCTTAAAGGTATGCCATGGCTTTAAAATGTTTTCGGGTTTTGTTGATCTGAGGTGAGTTTATTGCCCGAAATTGATTTGGCTTAATAATACGGCAACCAATGGAGTTGAGCTTTTTTGTGCCTGGAAGATTTTAACAGTTTTCGGCAATAATTCGAATAAACTTCTTACACTAATCTTCTCTTAAGTATACTCTTCGACCCGCATCTCCTCCCTCTACCGAGCTTAAATGTGCGTCAGAGCTTTAAGTAGCTTTCTTGTTATGTTTTATTTTAATCGACTAGTCTCCAGTTGCAAAATGGCGAAAAAATATAGTAGGTCAATATTTATATTCAGAATCAATTCACTTCAGTTTTAATTCCTCAAGTTACTTACTTTCTGGCTTATTGGGTTACAGTGCTCGACGCGCTTGTGCGCCGCACGCATGTAGGCAACGATTTTTATGACTCTTCGCTGGCACGCCTAAAAGTAGGCCAATATTTATGAGTTCACTAACTTTCAAGCGGTACACACGCACAAGCCTACAAACGTATTTCCATATTTATGGCATTCGGCAACAATTCGGTACATTTGTGTGCCCAATTTCATATTATCGCCGTTTATATGGCCGCTTATGAAGCAGCGCGCCAACTAATTTTGAAATAAGCGTAATATATTTCATGCCGCTGATAAGCCTCTCTCAGGATTTTTTCTTGTTATTCTATTTTTTTATTTTCCAATTTTTTTTCTTTGTTTTGTTTTTCCAATTGCGCCCATAAATCTGTAAATTGCATTTCGCGGCGCATGCCAAACTAGCGTCGCAGCTTTGTCTTCATTTCGCCATTCCTCAAAAGATAATCAAATCGAAAATATTATAAAATATTTTATTGCGCGCAGTAATCTAATAAGAAACATGTCGCTATTGGCGTGAGCAGTGGCACTCGAGTTTCGGTCACATTTGCTGCGCGCTGAAATGTATGCTAAGCTATTTCCATTATAATATGCGGCAATTATTTATGCCTTCATCTGAACTTTATCACGTCTGCTGACTTAGGCTTTGGCTTGTTTAGAAGTTGCCGCTTTCATTAGAATTATAAATGTTGCCATGTGATTTGTTGCTGCTTGCTTGCTTGCCTTTTCTCTCATATCGCACTCTTTTATCGCCACGTAAGCTTCGTATCTAATGACCCTAAAATGTGCTCATGCCCTTAGCTGACTGTCGGAGATTTGCATATGCAATTTTTTTCGGTGTTTGCCTGTCTTTTGCCTTAAATGTATTTCTTGTACACATATTCTGTTTACTTCGCTTGCAGTCAGCGTTGAGTTACAGTTAAGCTTACGAGCACAAAGTGACTTTTTCATAGAATTGTTGATGAACTTTTGTGTTTTTTGTGCCTACGTGATTTAAATCTAACTTTTTATCAGTTTCAGCTTTGTCAGTCAACTACAAATTTACAAATCTGAGGATTTTCAGAGTTTCGCACTTTGGAATGAGAGCAAAATGCTTAGAATTGACTTTAAGGTTTTTTGGTTTAAAAGTGGAATGGAAAAGCGAGCATTGAGCCTTCAGAAATAGAAACATTTTTGTAACAAACTTAAGTGTTTTAAATGGAAAGTTAGAGAGTAATAGAATAATCGAAACTGTAGCAGTTGAGCGTGTGGGTTTCCTAATATACTTTCAGCTAAAAGTTAGTCCAAATGCCTGCTTCACTAAAAGCAGCAAGTGGTCTATCCTTACGACCTTCTTTTTAGTTAGCAGGTTGAGTATTTTTTTAAAGGTTTTTTATTTAACCCGGAAAAGAGCACTTGCTGCTAAAGAAAAGAAGCGAAACGTTCCTTTTTCCTTTAGCTGAACCTCCTCTTAGTCTCTTTCTATTCTATTCACCAAATCGAGCTTCCTGTTTGCCTTAGGCAGGTCTTTGATCATTTCTAGAGCTCTGTTATCAAGTTTCAATTTCGAGACTCTCTTATCTGTAAATTTTCGCAGTGGAAGTGCGAGAAAATCCTTTTTTTCTTTAGCTTAACCTCTTCCCATTCTCTTTCTATTCTATTCAACGTACATATCAATCTTCCTGTTTATCTTAGAACAGAGTGATTCGTTTGTCAGTCTGTCTTTGTGCCATCGGCAGATCTTTGATAATTTTTAGAGCTCAGTTATCAGGCCTCAATATGGAGACTGGAAAAAATTCATTTCAAAACCTTTAAAATTTGGTCTCAACATTTTTTTTAGAAGAAGTTTACGCAATGTACCCAATCTCTCATAAGTTCATTTATTTGCCATTTTCAAACCAATAGAACTTATTTTAACCCAGTTATTAACCAATTTGTTAAATAAATAGAAAATGGCAATATTAATGACTTCATAAGAATGTTTCTTCAATTAGATATGAAAGTGCTTGCTTTTCTTAACAGACTTATTTTCTGTTTCTGTTTCTGTTATCTAGTTATCTGTACGACTTTGAAAAGCACAAACTTTTCAATATATTCTTAACTGATTATTGTTCTTCTAAAACATTATTGTTAATGACTTAAATTTTCTTCAAGCTTATGTACACTAGATTAGTTCTACAAGATCATGACTGGTCTATATTGTTCGTTTTACAATTTCAGTTAATTTTTCTGGTAAGCTCCACATATGTGTACATACTAGTGCTTTTTTCTGGTCATAACGCTAACTAAATCAAAGTTGAATTTCTTACATGAGTTCTTGTTAGCAAAAAAGCTCACTTTCCACAGTTAGGTGTGTGTCTTTGCTGAACTGTATGTCTTAGGTTCATGTTTTCGCTTAGGTACATGACTTTGCTAAGTGATCGTTGTATACAGTGCTTGTACATACAGTTTATAAAGCAAGCATTTAAAGATCTAGTAGTATTTTAACTTTTGGTATCAGCTACTCAAAATTTCCCTTTTTTCCCTGTTCTGGTTTCGTTGAAGCTAATTTGGAAGAGACGAGAAAAGGTTGTCAAATCTTACTACTTAGTATTACCTTTAAAAATACCTATTTCGCTTGAAATTTTTTCAACTACTGATCAAGAAACTCTAAGCACAACAATAATATATCAGGTACTCCCGATAAGCGGTAGATACTAACCGCCATAAAAGCTAATAAAACCCTCTCGTATTAATAGCCTGCCGTCTTGCAACCTTCACACTCGCCACAAGCTATCTGTGCGCCATTATTTTTAATATTTTTTGTCAGTCTACAAATTATATTTTTACGAGCCATTTTATGCTATTAAATGCTCCCATGTTTTGCTATTAAATATCTCCCAAGTATATATGTATGTAGGAGTGAGCGCATACATATTTTTAATGCCCTTAAACCAGGAAAAGAGCAAAAAAAAAAAAAAAAACAAAAAAATAGCATAAAATGAAATGCGTTTCAATCAAGCGTTACAAATAATTTCGAAAAGGCTGCCAGTTTTGTGGCTTATCGCTTGTCATCAGTTGGCAATACCAACAAACACATACATACATATGTACCTATATACATATATTAAGCTCCGTCCACACTACATAATAACTATGAGCTTAGATCGCCACAAACTGGAAAACCATTTAGGCGTAAATATTGCCACAAAATTTTGGCACGTCTTACAAGCCAACACACACATACAAACGCATACAAACGTGCTCACAGCGAACTCTTGGCATTAGCAAAACTATGAGAGGACTTGCAAGAACTTTTTGGGGATATTTTTTGCTTTGCTGTCGGCAATCTATGTGTTTGTCAGCTATAGCAAGCTGGGCTTAGCAAAAGCATTTGCAGGCACCGAGCTACATATACAATATATTTGCTGGGAGTGTGTACATGCTTATGTTCGCTGCCTGTATACACTGGAGTGCTCAGTTGCTCATAAATATATAAATGTATCTAGTTGAACTATTGCTACGGTGATTATTTTATGTTTACTTTTCGGCAAATATACACACATACATGCTCACATAGAGATGCGCACTCGCATGTAGCAGTGCGTGTGAGTTTGTGACAGTCAGCAGGACAATTTATTGACAGATTTTTTTCGTTCTCATTTATTTTATTTGCCATAAAACTTGGAAATATTACCGAAATTCATGAAAAATGCTTTTGTGTGTATGTGTTGTGTGTGTATCGATATCGATTTTTGTTACAATTCGCAAGCGAAAAGTTGTTGGTTAGAGATTACGTAAAGTTTTTGCCATTTGCCGAAGTTTTTAACTACTGCACATTCAGGCGTAGTTGGGTTGTCAACTAAAGTACATATATACGTACATATGTATACATAGCTCTATATACATATATAGAGACACATACAAATTTATACGCATATATTGCCTTATAATTGAAACATATTGCTTTTGCAGAGCAATTCTGTTGCTATTTCATCATATCGAGCTTTTATTACTTCCGTCTGCTTCATATGGCAAATAGGCTACAGTTAGTTAAACTTAAAATATTTTTTTTTGTTTTGCAAATAATATTTCTAAATTCCATGTATTCAGTGTACTTAGGATTCTGTGTTTTGTTGTATCACTTTGTTCTTTTCTTTAATATAATATCGATAAGTCCAATGAGCTTTTTGGTACCACGAAGCTTTTAACAATTTTCTGGAACAACTCGAATGTTTCACAGATCTTCTTACCAGAGTCTTCTTTAAAGAATGTTCTGCACCCTTCCGAGTTTAAACTTGTGTCAGAGCTTTATGTAGCTTTCGTATTTTATTGATCTGAAGTAAACTTTTTTTTTCAAAATAGTTTTTGGCTCAGTAGTGTAGCAATTAGTGCAATAAAAAGGTTTTGTGCCACAAAGCTTTTCACAAAATTCGGCAATAGTTTGAAGTTTTTACAGATCTTCTTACTACAGTCTTTCTTTAAGAATATTCTTCGAGCTTTCAAGAATTTCTTCACCCCTCTGAGCTTAAGTGTGT